>NC_138047.1:61528477-62014232 GCF_964194185.1 Rhinolophus hipposideros
CTCTTCTTTTTCCTCTCCTCCTCCTCTTCCTTCTTCTTCCCCTTCTCTCTAGCTTAGTAAATTTTTACAACGTGAACAGCCTTGACTAACCAGCACCCAGATCAAGAAATAGACCTTCATTGATATCCCAGAATTCTTCTTTGTGTCCCTTCCAAATTATTAAGCAGTCCCCCCAACAACAACAACAAAAGACTCATCACTATTCTGATCTGTAGTACATAGTTTTATATGTTTCTAAACTTGTATCAATGGGTTCATATAGTATATACTGTGTTGTGATTCGCTTATTTTACTTATCAGTATGTAAAATTTATCCATTTTGTTTCTTATAGGTGTAATTTTGAGACCGGATAGCTAGCATGTTGTTAAGTAAACAAGGAAGTTCCTGGTAGAATAAACAAAGGCAGCCATATCTTGTAACTCCAGGTTCTAAAATGACTCATTCGCTCCAGAGCAACAATGTAATTGTGCTCTGGGGATGAATGTGTTCTTTCGTAAATCTCTTCAGACTGGACAAACAGAGCAAATCCATTAGAAGGTACAAGCTCCCTTCCCCAAGCATACAAGTAAAAGTATAAAATAAGAGCCTTTTGTCTTAGTCAGCAGGCATCACAATTTCAGGTACTCCTCTTGAAAGAGAGCTGTACTTTCACCTAAATAAAATGTTTTGCTCCTCTCCCTCTCCTTCCGAGCCTGTGTTCTGGTTCTTCGGGTACGTGAGACCAAGATCTCTGGGCACCAGACACCACAATCCTGTATCATTTAGGGGACCACATCCCTATATCATTTGGGGGCTTGTCAAGATGCCTGTATGAGTTTATTCATTTTCATTGATGTGTGATTAGAAAAAAAAACACATTTAAGAAAGCATTCCTTCATGAATTTGATTTTTAAGAAGTCTATAAATAAGAATATACCACAGTTTATTCATCCAGTCAGCTGTTGATGGACATTTATTTCCATTTTTGTATTTTATTTTTTATTTCTTTGAAAAAGCTGTTAAGAACATTCTTGTATGTCTTCCCCCTACCCCTACCCTTGAGTATATATATATACACCTAGAAGTAAAATTGCTGAAACATAAAGTGTAAATATGTGAAGTTTTTGTAGATAATTTCAGAGTTATCCAAAATGGTTATACCAAGAATTCTAGTTACTCTACGACTTTGCCAAGACTTAATATTGTCAGATTATATTTTGTTTTGTTTTAGCACAAGTGTAACAGGATGGAATGCTTTTGTTTCTCTCCTGTCTGACTCTTACCATAAATTCTAGCCTGCATTTCTCCCAGGGCCTTTAGGCAAATATTTCAAATTGACCAGAGGAATTCTGCAAGAACATCCTCCTTAATAGGTGGGAAATGATATGCAAAACCATGACTGTTTATTAAAGATTTACAGAAATCTCAGGACTGCACTCAGATCAGCAGGGGTCAAGAAGTTAAGAACCAACTGGAAACAAAGAGATTTCAGCTCTTGCCCCACCCATTCTCCCTTCCCCTGACATAAAAGAAGCCTGAATTCTGGGTTCTTTTAAGATGGATTTGAAGCGCTATTGACAGAAAAGGGGTTCTTGGTGTTCATCACCGGAAAGAGTTCAAGGACGCACCAAATAAGCCAAGCAAGCAGTAGATTTATTAAAGAAGGTTAGTACATTCTCAAAATGGTGAGAATGGGCAGGCTCAGAGAAGAGAAGCTGCCCTAAAGCACAATCAGGCTTGTGAATTTATTACACTTAAAATGAAGACATGAAATATAAAAAACTTAGAGGGTGGTGTTGTAAACATTCCTAGAGAGTTCCTCACTGACCACTCCTTCCCATCAGGAGGAGGGATTTTTGTCCTTATTTGTCTCTGTCATAACTGTCATGGTGATACGGGGTGGGGGTGGGGGAGGCAATGGTGGTGGTCAAGATTTTCCCAAAACTTCAATGCTAATAATATTATAATCCATTATAATTAGCTAAAGTTCACCTAAAGATTATGTCCTGGATCTGCTCTAGGCTGATGAAATCTAGTTCTGGCAGGTCTGGTAGCTGCACTTTTTCTTAAGGATGATCTCATCTCCTCCCTCCTTTGTGTCCCTTCACCTCCTCCTTCCTTTCCTCCCCCTCTCTCTGTGCAGCCCTGTTCTTTCTGCCTATGGTAATAGCACCATTAGGTCTTCCATTTTCTTGGTTGGTGCTTTCTCAATCAGTAAACTTTTCCTATTCTGTTGCTGAAAAAGAGGTTCTTGGTGTCATCACTGGAAAGAGTTGAAGGACACACCAATTAACCCAAGCAAAAAAAGCCAAGCAAGCAGTGGATTTATTGAAAGAAAAGAAGTTAATACACTCCCAAAATAGCAGAAGTGGGCAGGCCAGAAGAGCAACTGCACCCAAGAACAAAGAGGCTTGGGAATTTATTTATTACTTTGAAAATGAGGACACAAAATATTCAAGTTTTAGGGGTGGTGTTGTAGGCTTTACTAAGTGGGTCCTCACTGACCAATTCTTCCCATAAGGAGGAGGTATTTTTGTCCTAATTTGGCTCTAATTGGAACTGTCATGGTGTGGGGGCGGGGGAGATTTTTTCCTACCCACAATGCTAATAGTATTGTTTTTCATTACAATTCGCTAAAGTTCACCTTGAGGCATCTGGGTCTATTCTCAGCCACTGAAATCTCGTTCTGGCTAGTCCAGTAGCTGTACTTTTTCTTCTTCTCCCCCTTCCTTTGTCTGCCCTCACAGCTCCTTCTCTCCTCCCACCCCGCTCCCTGTGGCCCTATTCTTTCTGCCTACAATAGCAATTCCAAACCATGACATTTTGAGCTTTGGCCCTTTGAAGCATCAGGCACACAAGCCTTGAACCAGCAACACTACAGGTGGATGTGCAGTGATATCTTAATGTAGTGTTCATTTGGACTTCCCTAATAACTAATAAGGATGAGCCCCTCTTCAGTTCTTTATAGGTGATTTGAATACCTTCTTTGTGAAGTACCTATTCAATACTAAAGAAACAAACCTAGAAAGAAAACCGTTTTCTACTCACAACACTTCTGACACCAAATTTATGAGTTTTCCACACTTTGCCATCCTCCAATTCTCTGTAGACATCAACCGAGTGTCCTACAATTTAATTCAGTTCTGACACTGTCTACCTGGAGTTAGTACCAGATCCCACAAGTTAAAGGGCTCAATTCCACAAAACTGCCCTCACTTCAGATGCCAACTGCAAGTCCCAAGTTGTTACCTGTACTGATGACTAACTGGCTATAAAATGTGGGTTCCCATAAATTGCTCCTCAGGTTCAATAACTTGTTATAACAGTTCATAGAAATCAGGGAAACACTTTACTTACTCTTACCGGTTTGTTATAAAGGATACAACTCAGTAACGGCCCAACAAAAGAGATACATAGGGGAAGGTATGTAGGAAGGGGCACCTTCATATGTTCACCAACCTAGAAGCTCTCTGAACCCCATCATTTTGGGTTCTTATGGAGGTTCTATTACATAGGCAGGATGGATTAAATTACTGGCCATTGGTGAAGTCAGTCAATCTCCAGGCTGTCTCCCCTCCCTGGAAATTAAGGTTAAGATTGAAAGCTCCAACTAACACCATTGGTTTCTCTGGTAACCAACCTCCATCCACCAAGAGTCACCTCCTTAGCATAAACTCAGGTAAGATTGAAAGGGGCTTATTATGAATAACAAAAGATGTCCCTCTCACTCCTATCACTTAGGAAATTCCAAAGATTTTAGAAGCTCTGTGCCAGGAACCAGGGACAAAGACCAAATATATTTTTCTTTACAAAGTCCTAAGACTTTTTCCTATCTTAAAATTAGTTTGCCCATCAGTTCCTACTGATTTGCAGGAATTCTTTATATAGTTTGTATATGAATCATTTGACGGAAATGTATGTTGTAAATATTTTCTCCCATTCTATGGTTTGTCTTTTCACTCTGCATTTCTTAATAAAGTACAGTGTATCAATATTTTGTCTCTATGATTAGTTTTTCAGGGGGATCTGTTTGAGAAATTCTTTCTCACCCAGAGTCCAGGAAGAGATTTCTCCTTTGTTAGCTTCTAGAAATTATTGTTTTATATTTCACATTTAGGTCTTCATTCCAATTTGGAATCGAATTTTGGATATTGTTAACAGAAAGTGAGCTCTTCTCGGCAAGGTGTCATGTAGGGTGTCATGCAGTGTCTCTGGTCCCGCTCCCCTCATAAGAACGCAGGACATCATGAGGCCAAAAAGGAACACACATGGAGCCATAGACAGGAGAGTCATATCACTATTGTCCCGCTGGTGGCTGATTTAGAGACACAGGAAGCAGGAGCCACACTATCTGCAACCTGCTGTTTACTTCTCTCTGGCATCCAACCTCACTTGCCAGCTGCAATACACCGTGCTAACTGCAATCTGCTATTGCTAGCTCAGCCACCATCTTGCTAGCCCCCCATTTTCTGTTCGCGTAGCCACAGCAGTTATGCTCGTGGCCAATGGCTCACTGGTTACTGCTGATGGCCAACTAGCCACAGCTGATGGCCATCCAATCACAGTTGATGACCATTTACTACCTGAGCCAGCCCCTTTCCACGTGAGGCCGAGCCCCTGGAAACTGTACTCCTGGCTCTGTCCCCACACACGGTGACCAGGTTCTTGGAGTCTCGAGCACAGAATTGAATGAGACACAGAAATAAAGAGGTGAAAAAGTAGTTTATTAGAAGAGATAGTACACTCCAAAGAAATAGAAGCGGACCAGAGCAGCAGAAAATGGCTCAAGGGCCCCGACTAACGAGGCCTTGATGGTTTTTTATCCTTTTTTTCTCTCAAATGGGCTGTTCATTTCCTGGTGTGGGACCACTTCATTGACACCTGTGATTGACAAGAGACTATTACCCCATCTTTTTAGACTGTGCATGTTCTTTCCCAGAATTCAGTCTGTTATAATGATATTAATGAGCTTCTGGGCATATGTATAATATTATGATGGTATAATGAGGCCCAGGTGAAATGAAGTTCATTGTGGCCTTTACTGCACAGGAGTGAGTGGCTGGTTTAATCTAGTTGGGTATTTTGTACCCATTTGTTCCTCATAGGGGTAGATAATTAAAATGAAAAGGGAAAATTTGGGCAGAGAGGGGAGGTCTTTTGGGCAGTTGCATTCTGTGTAGCAATGCAGAGACCCAATGCCTATCTCTAACTGCCTGCCTCATTTTCCCCTTGAGAGGCATGACCTCCATAAAATCTCTATGGGAATCTGAGGGACAGAAGGTCTTTTCTCCTGTATCTGCTTCCATCTGGACAGGGGCACAGAGCTGTCCGTACCTATTTGGGGATTCATGGAACTCTTGCCCTAGCTGATCTTAGATGAGAGGAAGGGGTCCTGAGATCCACCTGGAAGACCGTGTTGCTTCTATGGTTGCGACTGGCAATCTTGCTGGCGTATCCTCTGTATCCCCCAAGGCTCCTAAATGAGGAAAAATAGATTTTAATTAATAAATCCATTAGCTCTATAGAGCATGTGGCCATGCAATCAGTCATTCAGGTGTCATTAATTGTCCAGGAGTTAAGTCCAGAGTGGGTAGGAGAGAACATTAGGCTTCAATTATTACAATCAACAAGTATGAATCACAAGTTTTAGGGTAATTTTCTAAAGTAGGGGTAGGAGCTAAAAAACTGGAGGGAAGGAAACTTAAGGAGAAGGAAATTTAAAATCTCTATAGAAAAGAAAACTTAAAAGTTTTTCAGTGGTTGGGGTGCGGGGTTACTCATTGGCCCATATCAGGTATGGTGTAAGGTATAAGTCAAGATTTATTTCTCACATGTAGACGTCCAGTTGACCCAGCACTACTTATTGAGAAGACTCTCTTTATCCACTGCTGCAGTTTGACTTTATCATGAATCAAGTTTTAATATGCATGCAGGTCTATTTCTGAACTCGATTTTATTGGTCTATTTGTTTATCCTTGAACCAGTACTACACTGTCTCAATCATTATAGCTTTAAAATAATTCTTCATAACTCAGTGTAAGCCCTCCAAATTGAAATTTTCCACAAAATTGTCTTTTTGTGGCCTTTGCATTTCCATATAAACTTTAAAATAATCTTGTCAATCTACCACCTCCCACACACATTTTCTGAAATTTCAATTGAGATTATGTTGGATCTGTGGACAGAAAACGGGCCACATATTAAACCTGACAAGCTCAGGAGACTGAAAATAAACACATAAGATGGCATGAGCATAAAAAATTTCATAACTAAGTGGGCCATGGCGGAAGTCACATCTTTAGCTCCCTTCATAAAGTTAATCTGTGCCTGTAAGTGGGCTTGTCTATTGTATTTTTGCACCTAAAATGACATCCTTGGATGTCAGTAATCCCTTTTTCCAGACCAGAACAGGAAAGTACAGAATCCCTCATTATTATTCTTGTCCCTTGATTAACATCTCTATGAGAACTATTAACTATCCTGCACCCACCTATGTAAAAGAAGTACCTGTGTCTCCAATTTACTTTTATCCAATCCCAGAGATTCCCCCACTTTGTTTTCTCCCACCCCTTTAATCTATCACCAGTAGATTTCTTGTAACCCTCCTTCTTTGATTCTATGTATAAAATAAACTGCAAACCACCATTTTGTGGAGCATTTTCTCAATCTGTTGAGATTTTCCTTCCAGGCAATTGTCGTCTGTTTGGCTCAAATAAACTCTTATAAGCTTTCTCTTAGGCTGGATGTTTTTCATTGAGAGATCTACAGATTAGTTTGGGAAGATTGTATTATAGTGTAGTGCTGGGTATTGAGTCTCTCTGATTCCTTTCTTTAGCTTGAGATATAAATTTATAGGTATGGACATAAATGTTTATAGAAATGAGGTTGAAAGCAGAGTTGTAATGTTGGCTCTTTGGTATTTTAAAGAAATTTTTTTCTAGAATGTCATTCATCCTTCCTCCTGTCTCCATATCTCATTGTATAAGACATTTTCAGTAGAAATGGGGAATGGGGGGAGAGGGAAGAGACAAGATGCCCACTGGAGGCTGTTTCTGGTTACCTATTGCTCCAAAACTTGGTAGTGTGGGGGAGGAAGAAACTTTCCTCTACCCTACAGGTTATTCTGGCTGTTCTAATAATCAAATGGACAGGAGACAGTTTAGTAAGAGAAAATAACAAAATTTAATACATATGTATGGGAACCCACATACATGAGAGTCAGAGACCCCCACATGCACGAGAGGTTCAGAGATAGAAAGTAAACATGGATACATATGACATTCTGAGCTAGGAATGAGGTAAGGTGCCTTGGGGGTGTCAAAAGGTCATTGCAGGATGATAAGAAGAGAAGGTGTTAGGCACTGCTGGAGGAATGAGTCGCAGGAGACCAAAAGTGCTCTATTAGAATTTATTTGGTGTGTTTGAACTGCAGGAGATCAGGCTAGAGCAGAGGGAAAAGACTATAACCTCTCCAAGCAAAAAGGGCTATGGAGTTTTATAGGAGGGGAAAACGAGGTTGATCCCTCTTCAATGCTTCAGGGGGTTTTCGTTGACAAAGGGTTTCAGGTCATGACCACGCCCTCCAGCTCCACAATCTGGCCCCAGGTTGCCACCTGGCCCCTAGAAGATAAAGCAAGGCAGGATCAAGTCGAGATGGCTTTTAAGATAAGGTTTCTGCTCCTGGTCTAAATATAGCTTAACAGAAGGTACTTACTAAATAGAAGTTTGTCCTATTTTATAGGTAGATCAAAGGAGGTTATCTTTGATAATTTCTCATTACAGGCAAGGACCCTAATTCAAGTTATTTTAGCTGGGGCAGAAATTCCTCTTGAGCCTGTAGCTAAATTTAGTTTTAACTCAAAACAATCTGCAAACCGTAGAGGCACATCTTGGGGTAATTCATTCTGAACCCCCACAGTAGCTTAAAATAACAACAATTATGTTTTATCTTTCATAATTTTGTGCATTGACTGGGCTCAGTTGAGCTGTCCTGGTTTCATCTGGGGCCACTCAGATAGTTTGTGACAAGGTTGCAAATAGATTGTGACAGAGGCTGAAGTTTATCAAGGATAACTGGGACACTGGGACAGCTGGCATTTTTCCCTATCCATATTGACTCAGGGTTGCTTCTCTCCATGTGGCTTCACTAGCAAGAGAGTTGGACTTCTAACATGGCAGTTCCCGACTTCCAAAATCAAACATTCATGAATTACCTGCCTGTTCAGATATAGTGTGAGAGGGTACTCTACAAGGCTATGGATACTTGGAAGCTTGGCTCATTAGAGACTGTCCTTGGAGACTAACTGCCACAAGGGACATATCAGAATCCTTGAGGAAATGTATGTGTTACTTGATTTTAAAATTTGTAAATATTGTAATAAAATATATGGAAAAAGAGTAAAGTTATTACTTTTGCAATTAAAAAAAAAAGAAAGAAAGCTTGACCAAACTTTTTTGTCTAGTGGAAATACACAAATCAGAGTCCACAATTCACAATGAATGGGGTATAATCACCTAATTTGTCACAGAATCTTGGGAAAGGATGTCATGAGTTTGTTGTTGTTTTGTTTTGGCTTGGTTTGATTTGTTTTGGTTTGGTTTGGTTTTGGAGGGGGATCAGCACATCAGAGAAAATGATGACAGGTTTAGCTCTTAGCAATTAGGATATCAAAACAAAACTCTGATATGCTTACTTTCTTGGCTTCAATTGAGGTTTACATTCATACTGACTTTCAGCTAAGACAGAGTCTTTTACCATGTATTTTTATTAGATTAAAAACACAGAGTATGCTCAGGACTAATGCATATTTGCTTTCAGGAGTTCGTTCTCTAACACTTCCCCCCTCATCCCCACAAATATGTTCAAAGTTGAAATTTTTGCATTACTCCGCAAAAGAACATATAACTATTTAAGTCAAATTTGATCCTACTTTCTCTTTATGACCATCCAACTTATTCCCTGGACACAGAATTAAAACAATGAAACTCCCATTAGTTTTCACATTCATTAGTGATAACATCTAAAATTTCAGACTTTCTTTTAACTGGGAAATTTTCAATACCATTCCCCAGAGAAACTGCACATGGTCACTGAGCCCCTCATTAAAGATCCTGACCCTTGGGAAGGTGTAAAGAGGCATTCTTCCAAAGATGATATTTTTACTACCCCACGTGGAGTTCTACTTCCATAAATAAAACAGCCTAACTTAAGTCAGGTCATTTAAAGCCAATCTCCTGACACTACAGGCTGTGCTGAACAGTATAGGGCAATGTATGTATGATGTAGCCAAAATTTGCATGAAAAATATGTACTGAGATTTTTCAACAGCACCTTAATAAACCCAAGAATGGTTGAGCAGAAAAATTATTTGAAAATGGCTGTCCTTTTTGAACAATAAATACTGAGTCAGTTGATTCAGGCTCTAGTCAAAGCTGGGACATATATATTATTCATCTCCAAATCTCAAAAGCCTAACTCAATGCCTGGCACTCAGTAAATATTTAATCAATATTTGATCAACCGATCAATCAATATGTTATATATCCTCTAACCTTCCTCCTTACCCCTCAACAGGAATGTTGCATGCTATGTGTTAACTAGTCTTTAACTATGTCTTGAATTGCATTACATTGGAAATTTGAATTGTCAGAGCTCAATGGCTAAGTTTTGAAAAGCCCATGTTTTCTTTTGCTCCTTACCCCTAAAATGTTATAGCCTGGATACTGTTAAATATTAGTGAATCATGCTCTTGAAGGCTAACTGGAAAGATGTTCCTTCTGTACTCATAATTTGGCTCCTACCATGTCTTTGCACATTCAAAAAGAGATAATGACTGAGAATGTTCAAGAACTGATAGAAGACATGAACTCCTAGGTTGTAGAGGTACCGTGAGTTCAAAGAAAAATAAGTCCAAAAAGCAGAGAAACTGTAAAACACTAAAGCCAAATAGAAAAAAAAAAAAACAAAAAACCTCAATAGGAGAGGAAAAACAGATTACTTTAAAAAATGATAAACTCATCATCAACATTAGAGGACAATATAATATTATCCTCCACGTGTTAAACTATCAATTAGGAAGGAGGGGGAAATAAAGATATTTTTAGATACACATGGAGAGAATTAACCACACAGACAATCCACTGTGAGTCCTACTGAAAGATATACTTCAATAAGAAGAAATTAAATCTGAAAGGAAGGAGTGAATTGTGTGAAGCAATGTAAACAACTTGGTAAAATAAGCAAATTGATTTAAAAAGTTAAAATAACATTAAGTTTTGTATTTTTTTAAAGATTTTTATTGGGGAAGGGGAACAGAACTTTACTGGGGAACAGTGTGTATTTCCAGGACTTTTTATTGGGGAACAGTAGTGTGTGTTTTTCCCAGGACTCATCAGCTCCATCCAAGTCAAGTTGTCCTTTCAATCTTAGTTGCAAGGGGGCGCAACCCACCCTCCCTTGAGGGAGTCGAACTGGAAATCTTATGGTTGAGAGCCGGCTCCAACCATCTTGACCACCCGAGACTCAGCAGCAGCTCATTGACTTCATTCTAGTTGCGAAGGGTGCAGCTCTCTGGCCCATGTGGGAATCAAAGTGGCAGCCCCATTTCCCAGAGCTCCCGCTCTAAGCCACTGAGCCGCCCGTCGCCCCAAACACGAGATTTTAAAAATGAATGGAGACAAAATTGGATGGGTGTTTAAAACCAGAAAAGATAAAAATGCTAGAAAACTATAACATGGAAATGAGAGTTGGTGACAAAAATTAAAGTAATATAAGAATCTTCTATTGTTCAAAAGGAGTATAGAGATGGTAACTTTAGACCTTTTAGAATTTTAGGAAAAGCCGTGAAATAATAGAAATATAAAACATAACTTCCACATTAGTAGAGGATAGGAAAAGGGGATTTAAAAAATAAATGAATCTAATGAATAATGAAACTTTTAAGTAAAAAGCATGGTTTCTATAAAACACAAAATAACAGCAATAATGCCTAGAAGATCAGTAATCATAATATATGTAAACAAATTAAACTCAACAGACACTCAGATTGAATTTTTAAAAATCCAGTAATACACTATTTATAAGTGACACTGGGTTAAGAAATACAAATATATGCTGTTTACAAGAGGAAACATTAACACTGAAAATTTGAAAATGAAGTATGGAAATAGAATTACCAGGAAAATACACATTAAAAGAAAACTGATGTAGCCATGCTAGCACTAGAAAATTATAATTTAAAATAAAAGCATTATGAGAGATGAAAAGAGTCTTAATTTTATGATAAAAGAGAAAATTACCAGGTAGACATAAAAATCCCAAGCCTGTATGCACTTAACACTATAACCTTGAACTATATAAAGCAAAAAAAATGCACAATTACAAGTAAAAACAGAAAGGTATATAATGATATTTGGAGATTTAAACATCTCTCTCTCAGAAATTAAAAATATAGCAGCCAAAAGTAGTAAAAATATAGAAGATTCACATAACATAAGAAAAAAACATTTCTTTACAAGGATTATGTCTAAAGACATATATAAACGTACATATGGAAAATTTCCCTAAAAAATTCTTCTAAGCTACTAAGGAAGTCTCAAAAAGTAGCAATGATTAATATAAATAATATTCTTTTAGAACAATAAAGTAAAAGTAAAAAATAATAATAAAAAGAAAATGCCAAATAATTCATGACTCAAAAATTAAATTAAACTAGAAGTTATATTAACAATTGAAGCACAATAAAAACACTAAACATATATCAAAATTTGTATGTACAGCTAAAATAACATTTAAAGCATATATTTATAACTTTAAATGTACATTAGAAAAGAAGAAAAGTTGAAAATTAATGAGCAAAGTACGAATTCAAGAAGTAAAAATATTCACAGCAAACTGAACCTAAATCATGTAAAGGAGAGGAAATGGTCAAAACAAAAGCAAAAATTGATATAGAAGATAAGAATGATTAGAAGGAACCAACCAAACTAAAAGTCTTGTTTGGGAAGAAAAACTGCCAAATGTGACCAACGTGAGGGTCAAAAGAGGGGGTAGAGCACCAGGGAAAGGAAAGGAATCAATATTAGGAATGGAAAAGGGGTCATACCCACAGATAAAAATAAATTATAATATAAGAGGTAATTAGGAATAATTTTATGCTAGTAAATTTGAAAATGTGTACAATATAGATAAATTTATGGAAAAAAGCATAAATGACAAAATTTATCCAGTAAGAAATTAAGACACTAAAAAAACCAATACTCATTTAAAAAATCAGATGAATCACAAAAACTTGATCCCAGCTAGAAGCAAAGGGCCCATACCATTTTACAAAATTTATAGGCATGTCTTACCAAAGTTGCAAAAATAAAATAAAATAAACCTCTACTTATATAAATTGATTCATGGACTAGAAAAAGAGGAAAACTCTCCAATTTCTTTTATGAATGTCAATATATATTTCATAAATAAACTGGAGCAAGAAATATAAAAAATAAAATTTATAAGCTACTCTCAATTATAGAAGCAAAAATCCTAAATACTGTACTAGTTAACTATGTCAATAATGTGTTTTTTAATTAATTATGACCAAAGAAGACTCATTTTAGAACTGAAAGAATGATTTAACATTAAGAAATATATTAAGTAATTTAATATAGTATTAACTCACTAAAGGTGAATGTATTATCTCAATAAGGGCAGAAAAAATATTATATAAAATTGAACAACCATTAATGATTAAATAAAAGTATACCCATAAGAACTTGAAAGTAACTTTTTGAATCTGATGAACGATGTGTAATAAAAGCCTGTATACCACAAATACCTTTCAATAGTGAAAAGTAAGAAAACCATCAGCAAAAAAAGGAAACCATCAACAAAACAAAAAGAAAGTCTACTGCATAGGAGAAGATATTCACCAATGATAGATCTGATAAGGGCTTAATATCCAAAATGTATAAAGAATTCATATAATTCAACACCAAAAAAGACAAACAATCCAATTAAAAAATTAACAGAGGACCTAAATAGACATTCCTCCAAAGAGTACATACAAATGGCCAATAAACATATAAAAAGATGTTCAACATCACTAATCATCACAGAAATGCAAATTAAAATCACAAGGAGATTTCACCTCACACCTGTCAGGATGGTTATCATCAATAAATCAGCAAACAAGTGTTGCAGAGATAATAGATGCAGAGAACAAACTGATGGTTGCCAGAGGGGTGGGAATTGGGGAGCTAGGTGAAAAAGCTAAAAAGATTAAGAAATACAAACTGGTAGTTACAAGATAATCATGGGGATATAAAGTATAGCTTAGAGAATATAATCAATAATATTACAACTAACTGGAGGGATCACTGCATAAATTATATGAATGTCTAACCACTATGCTGTATACCTGAAACTAATATAATATTGAATGTCAACTGTAAGTGAAAAAAAGTAATTAAAAAAAAAGAACATGCCCATCAAAGTCATGGTAGAAAGAAATATGCCCATTATCGTTACTTCTATTTAGCCTTGCATTAATGATTCTAGCCAGCGTAATAAAGCAAGAAAAAGAAACAACAGAACGTATACTAGAACTTTATGAAGAAAATATTAATTATAAAAGGAGATAAAATATGAAGATAAAAGATAAATATTAAAGGAGATAAAAGCCTAAATAATGAAAAGGAATATGATGTGTCTGGAATGGAAAAGTTATTATAAACCGATGTTTTTCCAAAATAAATCTATAAATCCACTGCATGTTCAAAACACTTCAAAACTTTTTCTAAAAGATAAGTTGAAATTACAATTAAAATAGAAGAATAAATGACCAAGTCTCGCAAAAAAAAATAATTAGATGAAGGATAAAGCAGGAGTTTCACCCTACCAAATATCTAAAATCTTGTAATAATTAGCAACAAATAAATAAAACAATATGATATGATGTAAGATAGACAAGTAGACTAATGGAATAGAATATAGCATCTATAAGAAGTCTCATGAATTTATTGGACTTTGATATCTATGACAGAGTTGGCATTACAACTAGAGAATAAGACTACTCAATAAGAAATAATGATAAAATTGATTATCCCCATGGGGGAAAAAAATCGTGTCTTCCATACATAAGATAAAAAATTCCAATGTCCTTAAATAGTAAAACTTTAAAACATAAAATAATACTATCTTTTATGACCAAGTGAAAGGGAAACATTTATTAAACAAGACAGAAAATATCATAAACCTTAGAAAATAGATAAACATGAGTGTACATCAATATTCAAAACTTCACTTCTTTTAAGTCCTCTTAAATTTAGAGAAGATATTCATAATGCATAAAACAGACAACAGAATTGGTTCTAAAATATGTAAAGAATCCATACAACGTAAAACTTTAAAAGGGGGAGGAGAAAGGAAGGATGGAAAAAGAAAGGAAAGAAGGAAGGAAGGAAGGAAGGAAGGAAGGAAGGAAGGAAGGAAGGAAGGAAGGAAGGAAGGAAGGAAAGAGGAAAAGAGGGAAGGAAGGAAGGAAAGAAGGAAGGAAGAAACGAAGGAAGGAAGGAGAATAAAATAAAAGAAAGAAGAAAGTCTTCTCAATAGGATGGTGCTAATTAAAAAGACTTTCTCTGAAGACCACAAAAGATTTATAAATATCTTTCACAAGATGTGCCTAAGAAATAAGAGGAAAAAACAAAACAAAACACGGAGGTCAGTAATTTAGGAGCCATAGAATTTAAGAGCTGAAAAGCACATCAAAATTCAACTAATCAAGTTTTCCGGTTTCACCTCATAAATGTTGAAAGCTGGAAATAGCATTACTCTAATGCTTAAAATAAGAAAAAAGCAAGACAAGTGGCAAATTAACAACTTTTATTGAACCCATCTGAGAACTGAGAACTTGACAACTCATCTGCAATCTAGAGACAGATGCCTGTAGGTAGGAACAGGGCCTGAGCAATTGCTTACCTGCTGCACATGCCTCCAGATAACATATAAGCCAAAAAGACAATTCAGTGAAAACTTGTTGACAAACTCAGGACCAAATGTGGACTAGTAGGAAGTCTCTGGGGGATTGCAGACATAGGGGCTTTTCACCCTCTTACAGGTTTTTTTCTCCACAAACTCCTCAACACGTTCATAGAGAAGACCAGGGAGAGTCCTGAGAAAGTTTCCTTCATAGTGCTGGCTGGGTGAAGGAAGCAACAGCCCTTGCTGAAACTCTTCCCAGGTCCTTCTCCCCTACTCCCTGGGGGAAAAAAAAATCCTAATCTGAAGAGGAAAGAGAAACAAACTATCACCTTAGTATACTGGTTGAAGTTCGTTGCCTGTGGAGTAAGGAAACAGGAAAAATAAAAATGTTCTATCTCTTTGGGAAAAGCAGAAATACATGCTAAGCCCAATACTAGAGCTCGAGGAGGAACAGGAACACTTGGGACGACCCAAATTCCCAGTGTCTGCCTTGGACTAGGGTTTTATTAGAACATCAGAAAATGCTCCCTGTCCCATACCTCCTACCACAACACTCACAGGGGCAGAGCAAAAACACTGGTGAAGCATTTCAGAAAGAGCTGCACAACACAGGTTTTCTCTGGGGAGAATACTTTGAGGAAAATCACTATGGTACACAAATCTACACTCCAAACACAAGGTATCACTAAAAGAATTTGAGATCTATGGTTCACTGAGGGAAACCATAGCAACAACAAACTTTAAACCCAGCTGAACTCCAGACAGTATTAACACAAACCACCACATTAAGCCTCAGTGGAAGAAAAGATGTACACATTTCCAAGCACAAAATATATTTATTTCAGTGTATGCTGTCCTATGCAACATATCTGGCTTCCATCAATAAATGCAGAGGCATAGAAAAAGGCAAGAAGAAACACAGTGTGATGGAAAAAAAAGCAATCATTAGAATCAGATTAAGACTAAGCTTCCATCTTACAAATTTAGACAAAGAATAAATTAAACCCAAAGCAAGCATAAGGAAGGAAATATTCAAATAGCTGATTATGATTTTAAAGGCTCTAATGGAAAAGGTAGAGAACAGGAAATAACAGGTAATTTCAGCAGAGGAATGACAACTTTAAGAATCAAATGGAAATACTAGAAATCAAAGGCACAGTAACAGAGATGAAGAGTGACTTCATCTTGTGACTTCAGGCTTGTTGGTAGACTCAACACAGCTGAGAAAATAATCTGTAAACTTGAAAATAGGTCAATAGGAATATCTAAACTGAAATAAAAATTGAAAAATAAGATTAGCATCCAAGAGATGTGAGACATCATTCGAACATACACATCACTGGAATTCCAGGAGAAGAGAGAGAATGAGGTAGAAGTAATATCTGAAAAAATAATGTATTTGAATTTTCTAAAATTGATGATAGATACACACACATGTGCACACACACACACACAAAATAGATCCAAGGAGCCTTGAGAACAACAAATGAGATAAATAACTAAAGCAACCACACAAAGATATATTATATTCATACAATAACAATGAAGAAATATTTTTAATTATATGTAAAGAAAAATCCAAAATCCAAGCCAAGATTCCTCATGAACATAGATGTAAAAAGCCTCAACAAAATATTATAAAATTGAATTAAAGGATAATCTATCATAACTAAGCAGGGTTCATCCCAGGAATGCAAGGCTGGTTCGACATTTAAAAAAAATAAATCAATGCAATCCACCATATTAGTAGATTAAATAAGAAAACCCATATGATCACAATAATATATGCATAAAGAGCATTTGACAAAATTCAAAATTCATTCTTGATTAAAAAAATAACAACAAAAACTCTCAGTAAATCTGGAATAGAAAAAACTTCCTTAACCTAATAAGCGCCATCTACAAAAAACTTACAGCTAACATCATACTCAATGATGAGAGGCTAAATACTTTCCCCCTAAGATGGGAACAAGGCAAAGAAGTCCTCTCTCCCCACTCCTATTCAACATTGTGCTGGAAATCTCACCCAGTACGATAAGACTAAATAAATAAATAGGATACAGATTGGAAAGGAAGAAATAAAACTGTCTCTATTTGCAGATAATGTGATTGTCTACACTGAAAAATCCCCCCAAAAATGCCTCTAGAAACACTGAGTTTAGCAAGACAAAGTCAAAATAAAAAAGTCAATTATATTCCTATATTCTAGCAATGAAAAAATGAAACTTGAAATTTAAAAAACAACACTATTTACAATAGGACCCAAACTATAAAACACTTAAGTATAAAATTACAGAAAATGTGTGCAGTTTCCATACAAAGTACAAAACCTAATGAAAGAAATCAAAGAAGTACTAACTAACTAGAGAAATAAATGTGCCTATGGATTTTTTTTAATTAATTAAATTTATTGGGGTGACGATTGTTAGTAAATTTACATAGATTTCAGGTGTACAATTCTGTATTATATCATCTATAAATCCCATTGTGTTTTCACCACCCAGAGTCAGTTCTCCTTCCATCACCATATATTTGATCCCCCTTACCCTCATCACCCGCCCCCCACCCCCTTACCCTCTGGTAACCACTAAATTACTGTCTGTGTCTATGAGTTTTTGTTTCTCATTTGTTTGTCTTGTTCTTTTGTTGTTTTTGGTTTATATACCACATATCAGTGAAATCATAGGGTTCTCTGCTTTTTCTGTCTGACTTATTTCACTTAGCATTATACTCTCAAGATCCATCCATGTTGTCACAAATGCTCCTATATCATCTTTCCTTAACGCCGAATAGCCTATGGATTTTAAGACTCAATATTGTTTAGTCTGTAGGTCTATAAATTCAATGCGTTTCTAATCAAAATCTCAGCAAGCTCTTTTGTCGATATTAACAAACTGATTCTAAAATTTACATGGAAAGGCAAAGGAACTAAGGAAAAAATGATGCTGGAAATAAAGAGTAAAGCTATTGTTTAATTAATAGTATGCCAATGTTACTTTCTTAGTTTTGATAAATGTATCATGGTTACATAAATTTTTAACAGAAGAAACTGAGTGAAAACTGTGTAAGAACTCGCTATACCATCTTCTGTAAACTTTCTGGGGAAATTGCAGTTCTTCTGTAAACCTAAAATGATTTCAAACTAAAAGTTTTTTAAAAAATCTGATTCTATTCCCACTGACTAAATTGGCAAATTTTTGGAAGCAGAAATTGGTAATCCCAAACCTGGTTTTCTGGTTAAGCCATAAAACTGTACTTTGCTGATGGACATTTTGCAGACGGGCTAAGGCAACATCCTGTGTCCTGTTGACTGGTTTTCTCCACTCTCCACCTCCGCATCATCAGTGCAATAGCTCTGCTGAGGGCATGGGCAATCAAAAGAAGGGCAGGACTTGTGCCATTGCTCATGCTTTCCATGTAAACAATTTTTCCCTCATCCTGTTTTTCTTAAAACTTTGACCTAATTTCTTTCATATGTGAGCTAATTCTCATGACTGTTTAAAGGCAACTAAAAATATCAGCAAGGTCTGCTAAAGTTCAGAAATGAAGACCCCATTCATTCAAGACCTGCAGACTTTTGAGTCATCATTTCTTTAAATGCATGACACAAATATGTTTTTTTCTCTCTCTTCTATGGATAGTTTTACATTAAGACATCATTAGAAAGCAGCATCCGGGCTACCTGTCAAACCACACTAGCTGAACTCATCTTTTTTCCCTTTACTAAAAAAGGTGCTTAGTTCACATTATGGATTTTCAATTAGCAGTAATAATAAAGAGCAGTGTGCAGTGTTCAGAAGACTTAACTGCTGCTTTCAAAGCAAATCTTTAACCCCAATGATCAAGTTGTTTCGGATACTTAACAAAGGCACATATTTATTCCCCCAGAAAGTTAGTGCATTTGCGGGTTCATTTTTCAATAATCTTGATTCTCAGGCATTTCTTCCTACATGGGAGTATTTGTTCCCAGAGAGGCTTCATCCAGGCAGGCCCAGAGAAATTGGAGATTGAGAAGACAACATAGGTTTCCTAAATTGGAGAAGCACGTTTGGTTTCTTACTCCTTGTTTTCTTCTAGCAGCCATTTTACCCATTGTGTTTTCACCAACAAAGAAGCAACAAGGCTGATGCCTTGAGCAGAAGGATTCAAGGAGTAGAAAAAGGTCTAGAAATCTTTATTCATTAACAGAAACCATCCACACAAATATGACTTCCAACAGCAGATAGAATGACTGAGAATCAAATAAGTTATCTTTTGCAAAGTTCAAAGGAGGCAACTTGGTTGCTCAAAGCCTCCATTCTCTTCTCTTTAATGATCTTTTCTCTTACCTGTAGATCAGCCTTCTTCATTTATGTTGCGAGCGGCTGTAAGGGCAGTCACTACATTTCAGTCTCTTCGTGAAAGTCAAGGGGACATTAACCTCTTGGCAGGGCCCTACATCCCTGCGTGGTTCTCAAGACGTGAGTGGGGAACAAAGTCCTGACACACAGGTTCAGATAGAGTAAGTAACACAGCTTTATTTGGGAGCCAGTGTCCCTCCAGAGGCCAGTGCTCTGGTAAGCACAGAAGGTTATACAGAACAGAATAGAATTTTATAACAAACCAAGTCCCAGAGTCAGTTGGGATGGAGAAGGTTCCTGGCCGGGGAGATGGGTCTGGGGCAAGCTGGTCTTGCAAAGAAGAACTTCGAAGAGTCCTGGAGTATCGTGGCTCATGCTTTCTAAATCATAGAGGATTTAGCCGGAGTGCCCAGTCGGACTACTCATGGCATTGCTCTGGAATTCTGCTTTTATCCTCTTTTCCTTGGACTTGTACTTCTTAGGTGATAACCAGAAGTTGTTGGCCAGGACTTGTTTACCTCTTACGTGAAGGTGTTTATCCCTCAATTTTGTTATGCTCAGTTTCACACAAAAACATGTTTTTTACTTCACTCTTATCAGTCTCACACATGTGTGGCCATAGTCCTGTCCCTACTAGTAAAGAACTTGTTTTGCAAACCTCAATCCAACATATATAATACATCTTATATGCTTTATATAATTTCAGAAACAGTTCTTTCTAGGTCTGTTCTCTCCATCAAAATCTACTTTCTGGCAAAATCTACTGTCATTCACTCACAATTTAGTATGAATTTAAGTTAATTTGTCATCACCCCCAGGAATACCTTATTTTTTTTTAAGTTTAGTCCTAATTAAGGAATAAGAGATTCTAAGATTAAAAAATTTCTAGCTATTGATGATCCTATAACAGAAGTGGACAGAATCTAGACAGAAAAATACCTTACTGCAGTCTCAGAAATCTATTCTGCCCCAAGGCTGGCACAAATGAAAACACCCAAAGGTGTTTTTGTGACTTACTGTAGTTTCAGGTTAAATTATCAGGGCAAGTATTATCTTTCTTTCTCTCATTACTCACCTTGTTGTTACTTTAATCTTAGTTCATTTTGACAAATGGGGATTTTGCCAAAGGGTTAAAGAAAGAATGAGCTGAATTCTACCTATATTCAGGGCCTGTGCTGATGTCGTCCTGGTTTTAATGCGCCCTGTGGTTTGTTGCAGTGGCATTTCTCTCCTAAAACACCCATAGCTTGTGTGGCGTCCATCATTTTGCATGTTGACTTAGTTTCATTTTCTGTTTTTCTGGCCTGCTCAACTGCCTGTAACTGCATTAAATTATTCTTCTGATCTTTCTGTTTCCCTGAGTTCACAAACTGGAATTTATGGAAGTCTTTAATCCTAAAGGTAGATGCCAATATAATGATAAAGGTCAAAGAAAAATTGTACACTTTAAGGGGCCATACCCTTTATAGAAAGACCACAATTTCATATTTTGTTAGAAGAAAATACTTACAACCTGTACAGAAGTCAATGTAGAAATTTAGAAATGGAATAGGCCTTAGAGATTGTCCAGCCTAACCTCATTTTATAGCTGCAGACACTGAGGCTTCAAAAGGGTAAGTCACAGGGTTATTCAGGGGCAGAATTAGAACTTGAACTTGATACTCCCAACTCAATTCACTGTAGTGTCCATGACATTGTGCTGATTCTTTTAATTCCATATTCTTAATGATGAGAGAATGTGGAGAAAAGGGAATAGCCAGTAAGTTAGGTAAACAAAACAAAATATGTAGAATGTTTTTTCATTTTCTTTATAAAATCAGCCTTACTTCAGAATAATTTGTCTAACACTAAAATGACCAACAAATAGTGAAAATCAAGCCACAGTATGGCGTGCAGGAGTCATTGTATTTCTTCCTCTCTCCCACAGTCCTTTCTCACTACACCCTTCGTAGTGTCTTTGTTCCGTTTTTTCATTCATATTGCCACTCTTGTAGCTCAGAATGTGATAAAGTTACACCTAGATCTTTGCAGTAGATTTTTAAACTGTTAATCTTTGGTTAGAATTTCTCTCTCCCCCTTTCAATCCACCAAGATGAAAGAGCCACTAAATTAATCTTCCTGAAATATCACCTTCAACATAATGTTATCATCCATGGAATCTCTCACTTACACTTCTGACTTTTATTCTGCAATGTCAAGGCTATGATCCCTTCACTGTTTTCCTGTTTTTCAAGTTTTTTTTTCTGGTCCTATACTTAGCCAGCCCAAGTAACTTTGCTTTGGGTCAGAGTAACTACAGGATTTACACAGTATAAAAGAATGACTAAGGGCTTCAGGGATTTCTACAAACTAAAGGTACCCCCATTTTACTTCTGTTTAAATAACTTTCTCTCTTTTTTTATTAGTTTCAGGTGCACAAGAAAAAGTAATACTTAGACGTTTATCATTTATATCCCTCACACTGTGTGGAGCCCCATCCCCCCATCCACTATCCCTCTGACATCGCACCGAGCCATTACATTTTCACTGTCTCTATTCCTAATGCTGTACTCCGCTACTTGTAAGTATATACATATATATATATATACATATATATATATAAAATTATAGTTGGCATTCATTACTGCTCAGCTTCAGGTGTACAGTGCTGTGATCAGGCATCTACATCATCCCTGAGGTGGTCTCCCAAATGGGACACGTGTCCATTGGATACCCTACAAAATCTTTACAACATTATTGATTATGTTCCCCAAATTAATTTTCCAAACCTCATGGCCATCTTGTGGTTACCGACTGTTTTCTAATCCCCTCACCTTCCCCCTTATCCCCACCCCCCGCCCATTTAACAACCCTCAGTTTTCCTCTTTGTCTCCAAAACTGTTTCTGATTAGTTAATTCACTTACTCTTTTCTTTAGATTCCGCATATAAGTGAGATCATATGGTATTTGTCTTTCTCTGTCTGACTTATTTCACTTAACATAATGTTCTCTAGGTCCATCCATGTTGTTGCAAATGGTAAGATTTCTTTCTTCTTTATGGCTGCGTAATACTCCATTGTATAAATGTACCACAGTTTCTTAATCCAGTCTACCGATGGGCATTTCTGTTGTTTCCATGTCTTGGCTTAAATAACTTTCTCTTATATTCACATCTCCCCAGTGAAAGATCAAGCAGTGCCACATCACTCACCACTGTTTTCGTTTTAGCCCTTCTGTCCTGATATTGTCATGAGAATGAATTACCTGCACTTGCAATGCAAGTAGGAGCACCATCTTGCTGTACGCTATCATAGATTCTAAGACATCATGGTCACTTTTGACAAACTTCCCATCATTTAGACTCCACTAAGCAACTGCTTTCTGGGGCTAATTAAGTTGAGACTAGTTCATCACTTTCTTTATTATCTGAGAGATGAAATTGTTAACAAGGCAAGAATTCACTCGATTATCTGCTTTACATAAATAACACTTCTAGCTGATATTTGATCCCATCTCTGCTAACTTTCTCTCTTTGATCCCATCACTATTATATTTATCTCTTTGCCGGTATTGTTGTGACCAGCATAAGGATGTCTTGCCCAGAAAGTAAAGGGAACAGGTAATCTAATCTTGAAATAGTTAGAAATTTCAGTCCCAAAACAGTAAAACATATAACAAAAGAAAAAAAATCAAAAGATTTAACTTCATAAATATTTAAAATGCTTTTAAATATGTCAAAATCACACAAAAATGCAAACAATTTGAAGGACAAAGAAGAATGTTTTCTAAAAATATGACAAAGAATTGATATGTTTAATTGGTAAGAACTAATCTGCCAGGATGGAATACAAATCAAACACAGCTTAAACATACAAAGTTAAACTAGCACAAGTTCAATATCATTTGTCGTCATGCCCTCATCCCCAAATTATCAATGAGTGAAAGAGGTTCATTCAGTTTAAAGGGCCAGACCTGTCTGCAAGTGACTTAGAGGGAGAAATAATGAAGAATCACATCAGGCTGCCTTGTCAGCGCAAGTTTGTGGGGTTCTGCTGTGTGGTAACATTACTGACAACAGATCCTACACATTCTAGTGTGTCCATTGTTATAATTCCTGCAACACCTAGAGTGGTTTTTTATTCACAAATACTTCTAAAGAAACTAATATGTTCCAGGCAATCTTCTAAACACTTTACAAATATTAATTTACTTAATCCTATAACAACCGTGGGTGGTAGTTACTATTTCTACACCATTTTATATGTGAGAAAACTGAGGCACAGAGAGGTTAAGGAAATTATCCAAAGTTACACAGTTAAGTAGGAGATCTGCAATTGAATTCAGGCAGCTTGGCTCCAGAGTCTGTGATCTTAACCACAATGTGGAAAGGACTAACACACTCCTCAGAAACATCCTTTGTCAAGGAAACGAAATAAAAAGCATCCAAATTAGAAAGGGCGTAGAATTGTCATTATTTGCTGATGACATGATACTATATATGGAGAACCCAAAAGATTCCACTAAAAAACTATTAGAACCGATAAATGAATTCAGTAAAATAGCAGGATACAAAATTAATATTCAGAAATCGGTTGCATTTTTATACACCAATAATAAACTTTCAGAAAGAGAAATTAAAAAACCAATCCCATTTACAATTACATAAAAACAAACAAACAAAAACACCTAGGAATACATTTAACGAGGGAGGTGAAATACCTGTACTCAGAAAACTATTTAAGACACTGAAGAGAGAAATTGAAGAAGAAACAAATAAATGGAAGCATATACTGTGCTCATGGATAGGAAGAATTAACATTGTTAAAATGTCCATACTACCCAAAGCAATCTATAGAGCCAATGCAATCCCTATCAAAATACCAATGGCATTTTTCACAGAATTAGAACAAATAATCTTAAAATTTGTATGGAATCACAAAAGATCCTGAGTAGCTACAGCAATCTTGAGAAAAAAGAATAAAATTGGAGGTATCACAATACCTGATATCAAACTACACCACAAGTTTATAATAATCAAAACAGCATAGTACTGGCATAAAAGCAGACACATAGATCAATGGAACAGAATAGAGAGCCTAGAAATAAACCCATACTTATATGGTCATTTAATCTATGACAAAGGAGACAAGAATATACAGTGGAGTAAAGACAGTCTACTCAATAAATGGTGTTGGGAAAACTAGACAGACACATAAAAAAAAATGAAACTGGACTACCATATACAAGAATAAACTAAAAATGGATTGAAGACTAAAATGTAAGACCTAAAACCATAAAACTCCTAGAAGAAAACATTGGCAATAAACTCTCTGTCATTGCTCTTAGTGATATTTTTTCTGATATATCTCCTTGGTCAAGGGAAACAAAAGCAAAAATAAACAAATGAGACTAAATCAAACTAAAAGTTTTCGCACTATTAGCAAAGGAAACCATCAACAAACAAAAAGACAGTCTACTGAATGGGAAAAGATATTCGCCAATGATACATCAGATAAGGGCTTACTATTCAAAATTTATAAAAACCTCATACAACTCAACACCCAAGTAACAAACAACCTAATTTTAAAAAGGGTACAGGACCTGAATAGACAGTTCTCCAAAGAAGACATACAGATGGCCAATAGACATATGAAAAAATGTTCAACATCACTAATCATCACAGAAATGCAAATTAGAACCACAAGGAGATATCAGCTGACACCTGTCAGGATGGTTGTAACTAATAAATCAACAAATAACAAGTGCTGACAAGGATGCAGAGAAAAGAGTACCCTTGTACACTGTTGGTGGGATTGCAAATTGGTGCAGCCACTATGGAAAACAGTTTGGAAGTTTGTCAAAAAATTAAAAATAGAACTTATGACCCAGGAATTCCATTTCTGGGCATTTATGTGAAGAAAACCAAAACACTAATTCAAAAAGATGTATGCACCCCAATGTTCATTGCAGCACCATTTACAATAGCCATGATGTGGAAACAACCCAAGTGCCCATCAATAGATGATTGGGTAAAGAAGATATGGTACATATATACAATGGAATATTACTCATCCATAAAAACGAATGAAATCGTACCATTTGTGACAACATGGATGGATTGAGAGGGCATTATGCTAAGTGAAATAAGTCACACTGAGAAAGACAAATACCATATGTTCTCACTTATATGTGGAATATAAAGAACAAAATAAATGAACAAACTAAACAGAAAAAGACTCATAGATATAGAGAACAAAATAATGGTTGCCAAAGGAGAGGGTGGTTGGGGAATTGGGTGAAAAAGCTGAAAGGATTAAGAAATACAAATTAGATTGGGAGGAGAAAAATGGCGGCGTGAGGTGAGCCTCTGTAACGCTCCCCTGGAATTTACAACGAATCGGACAACAATAACTCCACAAAGGACTCCTTGCACAGCAGACTGGCAAGACGAAGAGGCCGACTACTGAATTCACCTCCAGAGCTCGCCCCGCCCCCACCTGCCTGGTGCTAGAAGCGATAAAGTAGCAGTGTCGGATCGAAGGACAGAATATTTGCTGCTCTGAGAACTGTGGACCGCAGACACAGATTCGCAGCTCAACTAGTTCCGGCAAAGGGGAGGGAGCTGTGGAAGCAGGACTGGCTTGGTGGTGGTCGCCGCCATTGCTCTGGGCCACCTCTCACAACTCACCCCGCCCCTGGCCCCACCTATCTGGGCGGATCCCTGCAGGAGTAAACAGAACTGCTGAAACAAACGGGCTCTGAATCTGGTGCAGAAAGAGCTTTGGAACTCCAAAAGCTCTTCGCATACCTATCAACCTGTTGCAGAAGACACTCCTGTAGATGTCTAGGAAGAGAAATAGTAAATCAGTGATTGCCATGAATAACCAAGGCAACAAGATAGCTCAGAAAGAAAGTGAAAAGTCTCCAGAAAAGGAACTTAGAGATATGGACCTTTGTGATTTAAATGACAGAGAATTCAAGATCGCAATTCTGAAAAAACTGAACGAGATGCAAGAAAACACAGAAAGGCAGTTTAATGAACTCAGAAACACAATCAAAGAACACCATGAGCATTTTACAAAAGAGATTGAAATCTTGAAAAAGAACCAAATAGAATTTCTGGAGATTAAGAACTCAATAGAAGAAATTAACAATAAAATATCCAGCTTAGGTAGTAGAGTTGACCAGATGGAGGAAAGAATCAGTGACATCGAAGATAGGAACCTGGAATTTACACAGAGGGAAGAAGAAAGAGACTTGAGACTTAAAAGAAATGAAAGAACTCTACAAGAACTTTCTGACTCCATCAGAAAGAGCAATATAAGAATAATGGGCATACCAGAAGGAGAAGAAAGAGGGAAGGGAACAGAGAATATATTCAAACAAATCGTCGATGAGAACTTCCCAAACTTGTGGACAGAACTGGATCCTCGAATCCAAGAAGCAAATAGAACACCTAATTACCTCAATCCCAACAGGCCTTCACCAAGGCACATTGTATTGAAGCTGTCTAAAATCAATGACAAAGAAAGAATCCTCAAGGCAGCCAGGGAAAAGAAGACGGTAACTTACAAAGGAAAGCCCATTAGATTATCATCAGATTTTTCAGCAGAAACTCTACAAGCTAGGAGGGAATGGAACCAAATATTCAAACTATTGAAAGAGAGAAATCATGAGCCAAGAATAATATATCCAGCAAAGATCTCCTTTAGATATGAAGGAGGAATAAAGACCTTTCCAGACATCCAGAAGCTGAGGGAATTTTCTAAAGAAATACAAATTGGTAGTTACGAGATAAGGATGCCAAGTACTGTATGGGGAATAGTCAATAATATGGTAATAACTATGTATGGTGCCAGGGGTGTACTAGACCCATCAGGGGGATCATTGCGTAAATTATATACATGTCTAACCACTATGCTGTACACCTGGAGCAAATATCAAACAATACTGAATGTCAACTGTAACTGAAAAAAATAAATACTTTTTTTAAAAAAGAAATACCCTTTGTCAAAGAAGTGCCATGTTTAGGCTCCCACAGGTATTACTCTTTCATCTGTGTGTAAAGTCTCATGTACTTGACCTTGGTTTTATTTGCCAGCTTTATGGAACAGGCAGTAAGAGGCCACACAGGAACTCACAACTGACAAAAAAGGATACTTCATATTCTATGGAACCCAAGAGCTCGTGCTTTGGGAAATTAAAAATTAAAAAAGAGAAAGCACTGGTAATTTTGAAGGAGGGAAAAAATAGATAACCATTATAATTGTTACAGAGTGCATTGTGTCTTCCCAAAATTCATATGTTGAAGCCCTAACCCACCAAGGTAACTGTACTTAGAGATAGGGACTTTAAAGAGATAATTAAGATAATTGAGGTCATTAACAGTGCGACTCTAATCCAGTCGGACTGGATTAGAAGAGGAAGAGACACCAGGGATGAACATGCACAGAAATCAAAGACCATGTGAGGACACAGCAAGATGGCCATATACAAGCCAAGGAGAGAGGCCTCAGGAGAAACCAAACCAGCTGACACCTTGATCTTAGACTTCCAGCCTCCAGAACTGTGAGAAATAAATTGCTGTTGTTTAAGCCACCCAGTCTATGGTATAGCAACCAAGCAGACTAATACAATATTAATGAGAAAATATGATTAACTTTCAATACAGACTATATCAAGAAAATATAGATAACCTGATGCTAATAAATTTAAAATTTTCAATACAAGCACGATTTTCTGGGAGTATAAAAAGTTGTATAAATCATCTCAATACTGATACAATATCCATTCCAGAAAATCAGGAAAGCATTCATCTCTGACACAATTTCTTAGTAAAGAATAAGTTAAAATGCACTTTCTTCACATGAAAATAGTCTATCTGGAACCAACAGCCAATATCATGCTCATTAGTATAACTGCAGCCCAGAGGACAAATCACAAACTTGCTGCCCAAGGGCCAGATATGATCTACAAATAAGTTTGCTAGGCTCATTCATTGTTTAGTTTTTAATTTGCCCTAGTTGCCAGCATTTAAAAATTATATTTCATATACACTTCCATATTTTTGGCTTCTGGGAAATTAGGCTCACATGACAACAATTAACTGTAGCTGAATAGTGGCTCCTCATTGCAGACCAGCAATGCACGCTCGTTTACCCCAGTTTCTAGCACTCTCTGCTGTTTCTTCTGCGTAGAGAACAGGGGCAGTCACTGCATGTTATGCTACTTGCCTTGTTGTTTTCTTACCCTGACTTGTATCACTTGTTTGCTGCCAGGCTTTTGGAGGCATTTGAATTCACATTACTTCATCAAAAGCAGTCCCATTAAAGTCAGGAATTAGAGTGTCCATGATGACTATTTTCAACATTTTCCTCAAAGTTTTAACCAAGACGTAAAAACAAAATCAAAGGCACAAATATTTGAAAGGAGAAGACACATTTGTAACCATTCGGAAATTATATCATCGTACATCCGGCTATCCCACGTCAAGTACTATAAGAAATAATAGTGTTCATTAAGATGGTATATTATAAAACAAATACACATAGAGCAATAGCTTTCCTATTTACTACGAATAGTCAGAGAGTACCATGAATTTTAAAAATGGTATTCACAATGATAAAACACTTGTTATGTAACAATAGGAAATTTTTTGTACCTGTATGAATAAAACAATAAATTTTAAAAGTTCAAGCATGTACAATAATGGCCTTGTGAGCCAAGGGGAAAAAATGTTGGATTACTCCATAAATCATGATAGGATAATGAATTAAGCCTAATGACAGAAAAAAAGTTCTAGTACAACTTATGCACATGGAAAACAAAAACCCTAACAATCAAAGTTAAAGTCACATTTATTTTCAAAGAAGAACCTTCTGAACAATGTGAAAATAAGAAATATTTTCCTGTTTATACAAAAAGCTTGACAGACATGGAAACAAAATTTAAATCTTCTATACATTAAAAATATAAATAACAAGGTGAAAGATAAGCTGAAAACAAAATTTACATGATGTCATAGCCAAAGGGTGCATATTTTTATTATAAGAAGAGTATTTACAAAATAACAGCAAAAGATAAACACACCAATAAAAATAAGCAAATGCATGAAGAGTAACTTGTAGTTAAAGGAAAAGAAATGGTAAACAGTACATTTCTATAAATGTGATCTCACTAGAGTACAAAAAAAACAGTTATGCCACAATTTTTGTTAAAAAAATCAATATTGTGTTTATTTTATTATGGCTACATAGGTATCATGCACTCCAAAACCAACCAGTGTTTGCTAATTATATTTCCTTTCTTACACAAATTTTTATTTTCCTGGAGTTGTAACTGATTACTAATTTGATGTTCGAGTTCTTGGATGGTTTCTAATTTTGTTATCTGTTCTCTTCTGCTGTCCATCTGTATTTTTTTCTCCTTTCTCAGTTCTTAATTTTAACTTTCAGTTCTTTCCATGAATGTGTTGTTTTGGCCATACCTGATATTTCCTGGAGCTATTTCTCATTCTGTGAATTTTCATTTTTATCTCTCTTGTTGTTTCATATGTAATAATAGCTTCTCTCATCTTTTGGAAAATGATGTTGATATTTTTCTTTTATTTTTCCTTCTGCTTTCTTTATTGTTTCCAAATCCCCTGGTTTTGGTCTCTGTCTTTTGTGTTAGAGGCTTTTCTCACATGTTCCGAGATCCTGGTCTGTGAACTAAAAAGCTAATTAAACACTTTGGGGCATAGTGGAGTCTATGAAATAGTGGTTAGGGCGTTAGAAATGGTCAGTGTAGGTCTTTTATTGTGAGTCATTACATTTCTCCAGAGGGCAATCCTCTAAAGCAGGGGTGTCCAAACTGCGGCCCGCGGGCCAACTGCGGCCCACAATCCATTGTTAATTGGCCGGCAGCAAATTCCAAAAATATATTTAGTTTACTTAAATAAACCAGGTGAGGCAATACGTACTTCACCTCGAGTGAGTGGCCCGGCTGTTTGTGTATTTTACCGCATATGGCCCTTGGTAAAAAACGTTGAAAAAAGTTTGGACACCCCAGCTCTAAACACTTGCTTGGTCACCAGTGTTCTGGGAGCCATGGGAAAAGAGTCTGGGTCAAAAGGATGATTTTCCCAGTAGATCTGCTTGGTTTCAGTACATTGCCTCAGTCCTGCCAGCTGCCTGCTCAGTGTCTCAAACCAGGGCCTCTCTAGTTCAGTAAATCACTAGTCATCTGGCCCCCTGGAGATGGGGAGCTGAGTGTCAATGATAGATATCCAGCGGTGATCTGGGGTTCTCACAGCTCCTTCTAAAGACCTTCAAACAACACTCATGTTTTCAACCTTCGTATGCACCCCCTTCTTCAGAAGTAACTAGTGTCTCTAAATCCTGAAACTTTCAGGTGTTCAGTGGATAAATTGGCTACCTTCTTGTTGGCCTCTTTGGGCTAAGATTTTGTCTTCCTCTGCTCTGCCAAGTCAATTTTTATTTGTCCATCAGCTTTCCAGCTTCCAGAATTTTGCTGGCATCTCTAACTTGCTGTCCTTTCCAACTCTGGTGTTTATGCCTCTTTTATTCTTCATGTTCATTTTAGTAGGAGTTCAGGGGAAGCTGAGATAAACTCTTGGGCTCAATTTCACTTGCTTAACCAGAAGTTACAGTTACAACTAAAAAGAGCAGTTAAATCTTAGGACACGTTCATAGTTTTTTACAGCCGAAAGGGAACTTAAATATCATCTATTTCAAACTATTGCTTTAGATGTGGGGAAAACAAGGCACAGAGAATATGAATGAATTAACAGAGATATTTAGATTTTAGAAGTGAAGTTAGAAGCCTCTTAATTTGTACCGGTGGCAAATGCTTGGGTTGGGTCTCAAAGAACTGCCAGCCACTGGGAACTGACTTCATCCACAACGGGCAGGTTGACATCTCTGTTTCCTCTCTGTGGGTCCAATCCCTTGGTGATAGCTGATTGGAGCAATGAAGTTTTTCAGATCCAGTCCGGGACCAAAATTCTCTTCCATAGGAATTTGGATTTGGGACCAAGAGATACTAGTCTACTTTCTATTTCAAGATGATTGTCATGCAGGGTGTCATGTTGGGTCTCAGCTCCCGTTCCCCGCACAAGAATGCAGGATATGGTGAAGCCAAAAAGGAACACCAACGGAGCCATAGATAGGGGAGTCATACGACTATATTCTCGCTGGCGGCTGGAGACACAGGAAGCAGAAGCCGCACAATCTGCAACCTGGCGTCTGCTTCTCTGCCAACCAACCAATCTCACTTACTAACTGCAATCCTCCATCCACTTCTCTGCCAACCAACCAATAACCTTGCTAACTGCAATCTGCCCTTGCTAGCTCAGCCATGACGGTTATATCAGTGGCTAATGGCTAATGAGTAACAGTTGATGGCCAACTAGTCATAACTGATGGCCATCTACTATCTGAGCTAGCACCTTTCCACGTGAGGCAGAGAGCCTGAAAACTGCTCTCTGGGACTCTGTCCCCACAATGATCTTTTCAATGAGGAGCATAAAGCTCAGACATGGATCATCAGCCATCTTCTGGGCACCATGTTTATAAGTGGGATTATTTTATTAAACTTGCACATAATAAATAGAAAAGAAAATAAATGTGTGTGTGTGTGTGTGTGATCTTCTACCGCACACCTAGACTAGGTTCATTTGTCTTTTAGTAAGTTTACCTCTCTCACCTCTATTTCCTTGGAGAAAATCTTACAGCAATTGGCTTCAACACCTATTGAGACAATAGATGAGATCTATGTTTCTCAGAGTGGTCTCAAGTTGCATCCTAAGATGCCCCAGTACCTGAAGATGACAACTCTTCAACTTTTAAGCTTCTATGGCTTTGAATAATTGTTGAAGGATGAAGTGTTACAAGGAGAGCTGACAGGACTAAGTGCAGAGACAGAAATTGAGAGAAAGAAATTTTGTGTGTATGTGTACATGCTAGCATCCATGAATGTATGTGAAAATAAGCTACCAACAGGCCTGTGTAATTGTTTAGAGAATGATTGATGAAGATATGTCTATTACATGTACTTTTTTAAGAGAAGAACCAACAAAAACAAAAAATCCCCAATGCAGCTGCCCTCCTACTGCTGTCCTTTCCCCATCTCTTTCTGAGGTAGATATATGGCTTCAGTTTCTTTCAAGTGTCAGCTGGTGGCCACTGGGGCTTGCTGTAACTCTCCAGGACTCTTTGGTTTCTACAAGCATTACACACTTTCCCAGTGACTTAAAGAACCACACACATACACGCACCTGGAGCTCAGCATGAGGGCGGTTCCACCATGTTGGCTCTTTCTCTCGTCTTTGGAAGCTGGTTGTTTTCTTCTCCCAAATTTCCTCATTCCGCTTTGTGAATTTGGTTGAAGAGGAGGTTATGACAGGTGGAGAAGGTTGTTGATTAGTGAAACAAGAGAAGAGGAAAGGGAAGTTGGCAGATCCCGAGTTAATGATTTACTTTGGAGGAACTGGTGTTTCCTGTGTCCTCTGCTCCTATTCCTAAGCAGCTAGAAGCAGGTAAAGCTGCCCTGACAGAAGATCTACATCACATTTCCACAGCTTCAAATAGAAACAAGTATGGGCCAAGAAAAAAGGAAGGCATAGAATTCATGAAAATAAAGCAGCGGAACAAAATAAATGTCATATATTCATTTCAGTCCTTTTTGGTCCTCACAACAAAAATGGTAATATGAATGGCAATGTATGGGCTAGGCTCCGTGAAGGTATTTTCAACTCCATGTTTCGATTTTCATGTACTTCTATGAAAGTCATCTTCACACCTTTCCTTGTTCCCAAGCAGAACCAACTACTCCCTCCCTTGTCCACCTACAGTACCACACATGCCAATTTATTGTGGAGTCATAGCACCCTGGTGCCTTTATTTTTGCATACCCACGTCACTGCCACTCTCAGTAGTCCATGACTTCTTAAGAGAAAGAAAAAATTTTTATTTGTCTTTGAATTAACACATAAAACAGGACTCGCACAACTGAAGCATGTAATATTGAAGAAACAAATTTTAACATAGAGAAGCCATTTAATTTTAGGCAGGTTTTTCACTGCAATCTTCACAAATATTCCCAACCTATCATCTAAAGGAGACAACAATCGCCAGATTATGGAGCCAGCAGATCACCAATCAACTGAGATCTGGTGCTGGACAGAGAGGAAAGTGGGGCTCATTGAACCTGAATTCTGACTCTGTCACTTTAAATTAGTGGCCATGGGAAAGTCACTCAACTCCTTGAGCTTTCATGTGCTTATCTGTAGAATGGACTAGAGCATCTTAGAGAACGATAAGAATTATTCAATGAAATAATAAAGTCTGTCACTTTATCTAGCTCACAGCAGGAGCTCAGCAAAGATTAGATCCTTCTCTACTGAAAAATTCTGGGGTCTAAGGAGGATTCCTAACTAACTCTCTCTTTCTTTTAAAGAATAATTAATATAGTTTCATGGGATAGGCCATTGGAAATGAAGAATTCATGGTATGCTATGAATTCTTTTTAATTGATGTACTGAAACAGAATTTAATTGTTTGGGAATATGTCTAATGTTAAGACTATCACTTAAAAGAAGGGAATTCACTAATTCAGGAACTTGAACAAAGCAAGGACTTCACAAATATGCAATGGATGACTGAATAAATAATCAATCAATCAATCAAATCAATGTGGCTAATCACATAACCTGGAGAGCAGAGAAGGGTTTTTCCTACAGAAAAACATAAAAGCTCACCTCCCAATATCCCAGCTAAAGAACTCTCAGAAAGTACAGAAGATAGTTGAGGAAGACACTCAAGACAGTTCTTTTTCATTTATAGCTATGATACTGGTTTATTAAGATTCTGGACTAGTCCCTTGCCGAGGAACGTTGATTGCATGTAGAATTTACTCCGTGAGCTACTTTGCTTAATTGGGGGTTACCTGTTTATGACTCCGTCTACCTCACAGAAGCGTTTTTTGTTTTCCCACTAATAGCTAAATCACTCTGGCTTGAGAGTCAAGAGACATGGCTTTGAAAAATTATGCATTCTATGAACTTTTTAAATTCTTTGTACTCTTACCTTCGAAAAGAGATGATTAGAATTGACAATTATGACCATATCTTCTGATTCTAAAATTGTAAGATTACTCCACACAGTGTTTATCTTTGGGGAAGCTAGACTCAGGAAACTCAGAAGAGCTGAGAGGAGCTCTCAGGCACCCCCCACCACACCCCATGCTCATTAATGCTGGTTCTGCCAGCATGGGGAGCCCCCAGAGGGCAGGGCTCATTCCTTCATGGCAGCCCACTGTGGGTGTCCGGTCTCCCGGCTTCGGATTTGTGAACGCAGAACTCTTTTGCTTGGTTTTCCACCTTTCTATTCACCCTGACTTTTCTCTATTCTCACCCCCCACTTGCATTTTTTTTTCTCTCCCCTATACCAGTTTTTAGTCACAGTGTATGAATAAAACTGCCTCACAAGTTCCTCTCTCTGCTCCTCTGGGTCGAGATCTCCAACCTGAAGGTAGGATTTACATTGTCTGCTGGGCCAGTTTCTTTTCTGAGCTTCTGACAGAAACAAAAGTGGGCAAAAGCTCTAGCCAGAGCTGGGTAATGAATGTGGGATTAACAATTAGCCCTGAATATAGCTGTAGTCCAGAATGCCCACGTCTGTGTGGCAGGGAAACATTCTGAACTCTGAGCAGGAAGGCGACCCTGCAAATCCAGTAGTAAAGGGGGGAGCTGCCAATGATAAAAACAAATCTTCAAAACCTAGAGCAATGAGAAAAAGCCTTAGCTGTCCCGTGACAGGAAGCACAGATGTCTAAATATACAAACACCCTACTCTTAGGGGGCAAATATTAGTCAAAAGGATCTCTCCTTGTCTCAAAAAAATAATCTCTGTTTCTAGAAAATTTTGGTCGAGAAGACAATGATAGTGTTAGAGATGAAAAGATGTTTTCATTTTTCCTTTTACTCTGAAATTAAAGAAACTCTAGTCAAGCAAACTCTTAGATGCATACTTTCTAGAATGTCTCCGTGTTTTAAAAATCTGTTTTCAATTCATATTATTTTTATTTTCATTTCATCCTGGGGATAGAGAATAAGTTGGAAGGGGTTTCATCTCCTAGCATGATGTCTGGCCAGTAGCAAGTACTCCATAAATGCCTGTTGAATTAGGTGTTCGATGAAGGCAGAAAAGTTGATTTTTTTTTTGTGAGAAAATAAATAGAAAAAAAATCTAACAAAAGCTCTTTACATATAAAACTTTACTTTGAGGAAGCCTAAAATAAAAGCTCTGCCGATCTGCTACATTCTTATAAAAGCTTTCTGAACGAAGAAGGCCCTTTCCCTGAAAAGGAATGGATAATAATTTGAACCAAGGCTGGAGAGGCTAAAAGATAATTCCATTTCTCATGGTCACTTGAGAGGCAGAGAATCAGTCCAGCTGGGGTGATGTCACGGCCACCATCACAGTACTGGGCAAGCGTTACAGGTACCAGGAACACCTCCTGTCATTTTCATTGATGATTATAAGACATAGCATTTATTCTGCCATAAACTCCAACCAGTGGAAACAAGTCTTCCCCCACTCTTTATTCCTGCTCAAGCAGCTTTGGCCGAAATGTAAATATTGAAGCAAGCCTGAGGAGCCAAGGAAGGGAATGATGATTACTACATTAATACTAATGAGTGGAATGGAATTGGAAATGTGTTTAGCTAGTGTTGCCATCCAAGGAGATGACTTAAAAAGGAGAAAGACATCAGCAGGATGATTACCGATTAAAAAAAAAAAAGACCAAGACGTAATATCCACATAAGGTAAGAATTAAAGAGAGAAAGAACGATTATGGCTCTAGGAAATGTGTGTGTGTGTGTGTGTGTGTGTGTGTGTGTGTGTGTGTGTTTTAATGTTTAGCTCATTCAAAAGAATCTGTGTGGACTCTAGCAGGCTACTACATGCTAACACAAACAGTTTACACACAGGTCTCTTGTCCCCCCGCCCCCTTGTATGTAGCTTTTCTTGGTACATAAGATAGATGTATATATACACCCACAGCAAATGCAGACTGTTATTAACATGTACCCTGACTTCTCCTGTAGTGGTTGCCAGAGGATCCGGAAGTGGGTCTGTGAGGGTGAAGTTTTGGGGAAAGGGAACATAGGAGAGAATATAATGACAGCCATGTGAACTTATGAAAGTCATTTTTCCCTTGCACCTCATTAAATGTTGTAACACCATCCTTATCAAATCCACCCAATACTCAAACAAAAGTCATTTATTTGGGAGTGAATGTGGCGCTTATTTATTTTAAGGGCTCTGCCCCATGTTCAATGGTTGCAATAACTCTTCACATCCCTCATTTTGGAATGCTTGCACTTCAAAAGAAATTAAATTTCTTGCGACAGAAAGGGAAGTTTAGAAACGGACCATTCTCAAAATGCTTTTTTTTTTTTTTTTAAGTAAATATAACTCCCAAGCTCTGTCTGAGCTTTAGGGAGGTTTTGTCAGCAGCATTTCATTTTCTTCTGCAGAGTAGTGTGGATTTTTTGAGCCTGGCGCAGAGCTTTGCTGCTGGCCTTCAAAGCCCGTCCGTTGTCAGCGTCCCCAAAGATCTGCATGCCCCAAGCAGACAGACAGCACTTTAACTACTGGTGGGAGCTCACGCCAGTGCTTCTCTCTGCGGACACAAGGAGGCAGTGCGGGAAAGCTGGGCTTCCGAAGCTCACTTCCCTTTTCCATTGTTCAACTCAAGTTTCCTCAGTTGCTTGTTTAACTCTTATCTAACTAAAAAAAAATTTTGATATTTTATTTCATAACTCTTTTTACAGTTGAGATACATACAACTGTATTAGTTTCAGGTGTACAACAGAGTTACCTGGCATGTATATAACTCACCAAGCGATCACCCCCGATAATAAGAATTTTAAAGAAAAAGATCCAAGTTACCTGACCAATGAACAAACCGAAAATAATTGTTTTTAAAAAATGGTTGCATGTTCAGGGGCAATGACACTTTAAAAGCTATTAAAAGTGACAATTATTTAAAGCAGTTTTATAGTATATAATATATTCAATATCCAATACCAAACACACATACCTAGAGTTTCCTTGCAGATCCGACCCTCCCAAGACGATTTGCAAAACACTTTAAAATACATAATCTCGCTAAATTCTTCCACTAGTTCTTGAGATTATAATAATCATGGATTTGCTTCCATATCATGGGGAAGGAAACAGAGGTTAGAGAGCTCACGTGGTTTGAGAAGGTCACGTGGTGACCAGTAAGCAGTAAACTGGTGAGCAGTAAATCAGAATTTCAACCTATGTCATCTGAGTCTGATTCTATGTCAAAGGCCATTCACTTTATCCCACTCACTCAGATTTACGCAGAAATCAGAAATCAGAGATATCCCGGACTGCTTCTCATCAAATCACTACAGAGGAGTGAATTAGGAGGTATTATCTTTCTTTTGTCCAATGTAGAAAACAGGACATAAAGTTTAAAATCCCATCATCATAATCCCTAACCCATGTGTAATCCTCGTCTCATACTCAAGTACTCCACAGTTTCCCTGCCCCAACTATTGTATGAAACCAGACTTTTGCTCTTACTTTCCATTCTGTTATCATTCCCACAGTCATCTTTTTCTCCCCTGCCTACCTTGAACCTATCAATGAGTTTCCAAAACTGGATATCTCTTCTGCAGTACCTTCCCAATCTACCCCTTATCTCCATTCCCACTATCATCACCATAGATATTGTTTTTTCTCTTTTCCTAGAACTAGAAGTTTCCCAACACATGTCTTACTTCCATTTCTTCGCTGTTCTAATCCATCCTACATGGCACTTCCAGATTAACCATCCTAAACTGTATTTGAATTAAATCATTGCCCAGCTTCAAACCCCCCAGGACCTCCCCTCTGCTTATTCAAACAATATGCAAACTCTGTATCCAGGCAGTTACAAGCACCACAAAATCTGACTTAACCTCACTTTATAAATGTAACCTCTCTGTTCTCTTTCATCCAAGCTCAGCCCCTTCTAGCTGCTGCCCATGTAAACTGTGCTTTTCGCTTTGGTCATGTATAGTGATTGCCCTTTCTCACTATGCTTGCACCTCGAAACTCTGTATTTATCAGCATCCAAGTCCAACAATGGGTCCTTCATGAAGCCCTTGCTGGTTTGCCCAGAGATAAGTAATTTTTTCTCCTTGAAATTCCCACCCATAGTCCACTGTAATTTTTTAAAATTTATTTTTCAATTATAGTTAACATACAATATTCTATTAGTTTCAGGTGGACAACATAGTGCTAGTGCAAATTATTAAAAAAACAGATTAAGTATAAATAATGCATAAATTTTAAAAATCTTCTAGGGCACCTGTCTTATCAATTGTCTCTTGAATTATAGCCACTGATATACTTATTAATCTTCTCTCCCATGGTATAAGTGCATGAGGGTAGGAACGAGGTCTCTGTGAATTCACAGCAGCCCCAAAACAGCTTTCACATATTTGGTACTTAATACGTTAAGTAGAGTAATGGAGAAAACAAAATTTTCCCATTTACCGCCCCTATGTCATATATATATATATATATATATATATATACACACACACACACACACATATATATATATATAATTTAATTGATGTTCTATCACTCAACAAATTAATTGTTCATATTTACTTATCACATAATATATGTCAGGCACTGTATTTGGTGCTACAGTAAACAAAACAGACATATTCCAAAGTACTAGGAAAGATAGATGATAAACAAATTATTGATTTTTTCAAATAATGATGGGACTATAAAAACATGCAAATCAGGTGAAGTGCTTGAGGAGGGGCTATGAAGGAAATCTACTCAGGAAGAAGGTTCAAGATAGTTTCTAGGAGGCTAAACAGAGGAAAAACAAGACTAGAAGGGTAAGAAGAAGCCAGCCATTTGGAGATCAGGAGGAAGTTCATTCTAGACAGAGGAAACTGCAGGAATAAAAGCCAAGGGGTGGGAAAAGCATAGCATTTTTAAGGAACTGAAGGAAAAACAATATAGCTAGATAGTAATGAATGAATGGAAGGGTAGACCAAAGTTGGATTGGAGAGGGACACAAAAACTATACCACGTGGATCTTGTAGACTCTGGTAAGGAAGTGGGTTTTCTGCGAAGTCTGGGGAAAGCCTTTCACGGTTTATGCAGTAGAGCATCACGATCCATTTGTGCTTCAGATGATTCTGGGGACTGTGAAGAGAACAGGTTAAAGAAAGATGAGAGTAAAAGAGGAGAAACAGGGAGGCGATCTAAGCAGGAAATGGTGTGTCTTAGGCTTCCCCAGCAATTGTGCTCATATGGAGTGTAGGACAGATCTCAAGCAGCAACCACGGAGCTTGTTAAACGGGAGACATGGGAAAGAAAAGAATCAAGGGCAATGCACAGGATTTTGGTTTAGCGATTGGGTAATTGGTTTTAACATTTACTTAAGTAAGAAAGATTAGAAGAAAAGATTTGAGGGAAAAGAAATCCATTTGCTCAAACTTGAAAGCCATCTTCAGTTATAATTGTCTGCTTTGTTTTGAATACCTATTGTGTGCCTGACACTACAGTACATGCTAGAGTGAATAAGACAGAGAGAATGCCTGTCCTCACAGCTCATGCCATCTCCAGAAGAGTGCCAATGTCATTAAAAAACTTTTTTAAGGTCACATGGCTTATAGGATGGTGTGCAGGCATGCGGACTCTGTGGTTGGAGATTTTATATAAAACAAGGTCACACTACTTTTAAAGATTCTTTTCCTTAGATGCTTTGTTCGTATTTGAAATGCAAACTTTACTTACTGTTTTGCAAATGAAGCCTAGGAATTCAGGGAAGTAGAAGTTCAAACCAAACATGTAATCACTTTGGGAACAGCTGCTCACAGTTGGCTTTCATTATGACTTTTCACTTCCCCTAACGCAAGACCTGACCATCCTCCTAGACCAGCATGGCTGGCACACGGGCTGACATCCATTGTACCCAACCTCTGCTTCCATGGCTAGGCTTCTCACATGGGTGCTCTGTGTTTCTAAAGGGACTGCTTTAAAGAAAAGAAAGAGAGTGTACAATGTCATTCTACAACCTTATCAAGCACCGTGTCAGACCAAAAAGAATTAAAATTGGGAAATTACTTAAACTTATAGTTAAACCCTACTTTTCAGTCTGAATAGAACTTATGTCCTGAAAATTTTTTCCGTATACACCATAGCGTATGATCAAATCATTCAAGAGAATAATCTATGTAAGTTTAAAGGAAAATGCTGCTTCTCATATTTCCTCTTTTTTAATGTTTTACCTAAATCTTCCCCAGCATATCTGCAATAAATTATATAACCAGATACATTACACCTTCATTAACTGACCATGTGTGGAAATCTCAGACACTGAGCCTAAGTTAATAAAATACTCATAAATTAACATTTGGCCATAGGCTCTTTTTTCCCCAGGATTGACTGACAATTTATTAAGAGCTCTCTTAAAATTTCTGTCTAAGCCAGCTTCAAATATCATATTGTTAACATGATGATATTTTGCTTTATACATTGTAACATTTGTCTACTTCAAAGGACTCTTTTTCTCTTTTAGCATGCTCAGAATTGGGTTCATTCATTTTTTAAAAACTAGTTTACATGAAGTCATTCTAATAGTCACCTTCCTAATGCTGAAAATCTTGTTTTCCTTTAAACATGTCATCCTGATTTTCTGTAGATGCTTGTCCTGGCATATTCTCCAACTGCTTTTTACTGTTCATGAGGCCAGCCAAGAAGCTCTGACCATATGCACTGACTAAATCACTAGGCTTCTTCTCTGCTAACATCAAATATACACAGCCATCATCTGTATCCCTTTGATCTTCAGCTAGCACAAGCCCTTTCTCACCAAGTTGTCCTCCAAGGTTTGTTTTTGATATTTAAACAGTTTGGGCATCTCTAAAAGTGGAGTGGCATTGACACCGAGATAAGGTGCTAATCAATTTATTAAGTGATTTTGTACAAAAATGGCAAACTTAACATGACCCTGGAGCATGACTGATTCACCCAACATGAAGCGTGAAGAAAGCTATTCATCTGTTTTTGTCCCTTTTGGCTAACGACATCTATATGGAGCTCTTCTCTGGAGTTGGAACTAATAAAACTCAAAAGAAATTATCAGATTCTTTTAATTTAAAATTTTTAATTCATTGGCATTAGTAGCATGTCTTAGTTTTATATTTCTTTGTTTAGTTGAATTATGGATGTAGAGTACATTATGGGGACATGTTCCATATCATTACAAAAAAAAAACACAAGAAAACATTTTCTTTTTCTAAGATGAGACTTCATGATTTGCAAGCCATCAAAATTACCCAACTTATCATAATTACACTAAATAATTTTCAAAGTGGGAGAAATGAAGTATAAAGGGCAAATATGTTTCATTCATCTCAAACCAGTATATCCTGGGCAGCCTAGAGATAAACCTGGACTAGGAGTGCTGAATATTTTCAGCATTTTGTGTTTCAAAGCAAATTGGATAATGTCTGTGTAAATAAGAGCTATGGTTACCTTTGTTCCTTATTCTATGTGAATGGTAAAACAATAGGTTATCTTGAAATAAAATAACCAAAATAATTAATATGACCTTTAGAAATCATTTCTCCTAATAAAATAGCTAACTCTTAGAATGAACTGGCCCGACTGTCTCAGAAGACCAATTTTACGTAAAGTGGACTCAGTCATCCCTGGGTAGCGGGACCAAACAGCAAGTGTAATTTAAAGCAGTTGCCTGTTGGTCAAACACAGCAAAAAGACTATGGAGCAATCGACAGTTTAGATAGAATGCCACATTTAAGAGATGGATGAAAGAGAAATTACTAAACACAAGGCATAATCAGGGAAATAGTTGGAGAACAGTATGTAATAAAAGCCAATTAAGGCGGGAACTACAAGATGGCAGGGTCTAAGAAATGATAAGAATAATTTAATTATTATTGACCTCTATGCCCAGAGAATATGGATTATTCTGGTTCCCAAAAACCATTTTCCAGATTGCACATAACCCTCTGTTATGGGTTAAATTGTTTATTTAAAAGATCTGTTTAAGTCCTACCCCAAGTCCCTCAGCATGTGACCTTATTTGGAAAGAGGGCCTGTACAGAAGTTATCAAGTTAAAATGAGGTCATTAAGGTGGGCCATAATCAAATATGGCTGGTATGTTTATAAAAAAGGGAGGTTTGGATACAAACTCAGACGCACACAGTGGGAAGACGATGTGAAGACACAGGGAGAAGATGGTCATTTGACTAGAGTGATGTGCCTACAAGCCAAGGGCTGCCCAGGACTGCTGGTAAACACCAGAAGCTAGAAGAGGCAAGGAAGAATTCTCCCTTACAGCTGTCAGAGAGAGCATGGTCTTACGGACACCTTAATTGTGGTATTCTAGCCTCCAGAACTGTGAGACAATACAAATCTGTGATTTTCTAAGCCACCCAATTTTTGATGCTTTGTCATGGCAGCTGTATGAAACTAATTTGCTATCTTGTTCTGAAATCGCACCACGTGACAACTATTTGACATCCACCAACATAATCCCCAGGCAGGAAGATTTACAGACAGAAAGATAGCATTGTATCAAGCCTCCCATGGCCTGGTCCTGACATGAACAGCTTTCTTACAGAGTGCTTGCAGAATGTCTTCTAAGTCGAACCTTTCACTATACCCCTGATTTGTCCACCCATTGGTGAATGGCCTAGAAACAGGCGTGGGTAAGCAGTGGGTGTGCATATAGCAGTGAGCAGGGGAGGAGGTATCAGAGGCCTAGGGTTGGCATCAGGAAGTTTGCATTTTCTATCACTTATGTCATACAATCAAACATTTACTAAGCCCTTCTTATGTGTTAGTCACCGTGCTAGACAGTTAAGAGTATAGTTGTGAATAAGACAACGAAACCACCCTCGTTGTCCAGCCTGATTTCACTCAGTATCATACAAATAAATCTTTACTAAGCAAACCAATCCCAAGAGTTTAATCCTGCTTACACTGAACTTTGAAACAACCGGATTCTTCACATGGTTTGGAATAATTTGCATAGGCTTTTTTTTTAATTAGTTTCAGCTGTACAAAAAAACATAAGGATTAGACTTTTTAGACTTTTAGTTAACATTTGTCTTCTGTAGACACTTTAGTCCAAATAAGTTGATTTACAGTTTCTCAAAACCTGACCTGAAAGAATAAGCTACCACACCTCCTCCAATAAGTGTGTGTGTGTGTGTGTGTGTGTGTGTGTATGAGAGAGAGAGAGAGAGAGAGAGAGAGAGAGAGAGAGAGAGAGAGAGAGAGAAAGAGAGAAAGAGAGAGAGAGAATAGAAATAGGAACATAAACTGTGCTGCTAATGCTTGCATGTGCAGCTGGCATTTCTATGACAGTGCCCTCCTCTGGAAGCTGTTAGGATAAGAGCTAATGTGGCTGTGCCACACAAAAGGGGATGGTGAATTGATGAGCCTGTAAAGAGATTCGGAGGCGAATAGGGAAATGCATTGTTAATGCTATTAAATATTACTTAGCCTACAGCAAGCTGCATGTTCAACAGTTTAAACTTTAATTGCTAGCTGATGCAGAAACAAGCCTGGATATATGTAAATCCTATTGAAAGCTAATATCATTTTGGCTGCTCAGATGGATTAGCAACCACTACAATTAGCAGCATGTGCAGCTAATGATATTAGGGGAGAATTCATCATGCAGCAGTCTGGGCCTTTAAATCTGAAAAGAAGTTAAGGCTCTCCTCCCCACCGAAACACCCGGTACTGGGAAGTCTTGCCAATTGATGCCGCATACGCTAGGGGATGAGCCAAGAAGCTTACAGAATTCAGGAGACTGACTCCACTATCACCTTGAATTGTTCCTCTTCGTGTCCTTTACCAGTAATTCTAGCTAAGCACAATTATGGCCAGTGACACCTCCTCCCCACTCTCCAGGGAGAGACACAAGATCACAGAATGGAAACAAAAAGATCCATCTTCAGTTATTGAACTTAATGATTCACTCTGGCTACTGCAGTAAAGGCAGAAGCAGAAAGAGCGGGGATTATTCTCAGGTATGGCACTATTGGAAGCAGGTTGTTGTATAGTGCACTTACTAAAATGGTCATGACTGCATAAAAGAGGCCTAGTGAAAACAATCCTCAGTTAAAACCTTATTACCTTAGGGTGGTCTATGGAAAAGGTCATATTTTGAGTATAATTTCTCTCTTTGTTCTATAAAAATAAGCTTCATGATGCCCTTTGTGGTCACCAACTATAAGGTGCAATGAGCACATACCATGAAGTGTTATTCTGTTTCCTTGACTAAATAGTAACCCTCCCATTTCTAAAGATTTACATTATGACCCCGATAAATATTAAAGTCAAAGTACTTGAAGGAAAAATTGACCTTTATTAGTGAAATTTTTAAAGTATGAAAGGTTGTAGTTTTATTAATCTGATTGCAAAAAAACTACTGTAGCTAGTTATAATAGCACATCACATATCACATTTAAGCTAAAATGGCTACTCACAAATAATTTTAGATAATCTAATTTTGAAAAGAACTATTTTGTAATCAAAACTCTAAATACTCACGTAAGGAACCATTAATATCCTGATCTTTGAGACTAATTTTATTCAGATTCATCAATGATTATGAATTCTAATTTTTCATCTAACAACCATGCATAGCCACAAATTCTGAGTTATCAGTATCAATTGGTAAAGTTCTGCTTTATTACTATTACGTGAGCTGTAATTCTTAGTTTGTTATTTGGAAGTTACAGCAAAGTGAACTGTTTGGGAAGATGAAGCCTTAAGAGGTATGTACATAACTACTGTTTTATAAAAACATTTAGTGTTTTTGCCTTTGTTTTTAAAACTAGGATGTGATAGACTAAATATATTTCAGACAAGGAATTTATGCCACAAGAAAATGGTGAATAAAGGTCTAAGGAAAAAAGATTAGGCTATTCTTTTTGTTTCCTATAATTTAGAAGAAACTTTCACCAATTGTGCTTATGTTCCATTTATCCAATAAGGATCTCATCTATGCATGGACAGCAGGCCTAAATGAACAACTGTGAGTACAGAGTGGAGATGATTTGTTGTCACAAGCAATCCCTTCATGTTACTTTGAGAAAGCTATACTCAATAGAGGTTCAAACACATCTACTCTAATGAAAACTCCTATCCCATTTCCTGTACTTCTCAATTTTTTATACTGAGATAACTTTAGAGTTTTGTTAAGCTAAAGACAATTGATGGCACTTTCCATTAATACAGTCTCTTTCACACACAAAAAATGTTGGTATCAAAACTTTCCTCTCACCAGTATCTTCACTGTTCGATACCACATCCAGAAGTATGCCTTTATAATTCCACTAAAGAGAACAGGATTCTAAAATACCTAGTTGGTGTCAAGTCAGAAGAATGATTTAATGGCAAACTTTGCACATATAAAAAGCAAAAACAGCAATCAGAGGGGGCTACATTCATCTGTTCTTAAATTTAGCAGACATTGAGGACCTACTGAGTGCCAAACACTCTGATATAAACATACCTGAGGTATTGCCCTTGTCCCCAAGGATCTTATAGTTTAGTGAGGGAAAGACAGAGGATAAGTCTAACCAAGATAGAAATATTTGCAGGTTCGATGGGCATGAAGTTATATAATAACTTCGATTGGAAGTAGTCAATCTGAAAAAAAAAAAAAAGGTTAGATCCAAAAATTAATTTCTTGATGGTGAGGATTATAACAAGCAGTGTGGGTTATCAAAAAGAATTACAAGTGTGTGGGGTTTTTAAGAATAAATTTTTAGAATACATGTGGCTTAAATAATATATGTCAAATTCACCTGAAGCTTCTGACAGAGTTGGGTCTAAGAACATCATGCCAGCGAGGTAGCGCTGATCTTTGCTGTGACCTTTTGCTGTCTGGTACAGAAGATGTGTTCCCTACAGCCCCCTGCTCTGTCCATCTAGTTTCTGCAAACATCAATACGCTTCTGTCTCTTCCCAGAGGTCCCTCAGCATTATAGGCTCAAGTTTATCTTCAGACCTTGTGTTTATCACCAATCAGCTCATTTCTCATGACTATAAATGATTTGGTTCAGGAAGGCTGAGTGGTAAAATAACCAGAGAATAAATCCATTCCTTTTCATCTCCATCCTCTATCAAAAACTTAAATGCAAAATATGTTGAATCCTGCCACCAGCAGTTCTGTCTTACATTGTAAGTAAAAGCCAAAATAAATAAAGAAAGAAAATAAGAGTGTTTATTTTAACTTACTGTGATATCCATTTGTGGGTAGTGCACAGGTATAGGTGGATGTTTAAAAATAAAGGTAACGATGACCATTTCAGAAGGCTCATGCTTATTGCACTTTTGGAGGGATCATTCCAGACATAAGCCTTGAATGTAATGAGTTTTTCAAGTGAAATCTTCCACATCTCAAATCCAACATGTCCAAGACTCATTATATTCTTGTAAATGTGTTTCTCTTCTTGTTCTCTACAGCTTGGCATCACATACCACTCGGTCACATGAATTAGAGAACTAGAGTCTTCCTTTGACTTTTCTCCTCACGTATTCTGTCAAGTTGGTCCAAAAAAAAAAAAAAATCAATCCTCTTCCTTCAATGTCTCTAAATGCCATTCCCTCTCTCCTTTTTCCACTCCTTCAACTACTTTAGTTGTACTAGTCATCATCTCACACCCAGACTATTGGCAATGGTCTTCTAAATGATCTCTTGCCTCCAACCTTCTTTTATATCACCTGCACCTTCCACACTCCCAGCAGAATTCCATCCCCCAAATGTACTGTTGCTTAAAAACCTTTTGGTTTAAAAGGCAGAATATGAGATCCTTAGGATGATATTCAAGACATTTTCCAATTTGGAACCAAGAAATATTTTAGGCTCATCTTCTCCAAGTCACGCGGTGAATATGTAAGTCGAAGCTCCAGCCAAGCTGTATTACTCCAATTGGAACTTTCATGCTTCCATGTCTTTATTTACACTGCAGTGCCACTACATTCGTGTCATCCCGCACACCTCCACTTGGTGAAATATTATCTCTCAAGCCTCGCTCAGTGTCACTTCTTCTCTAAAGCCTTCCCTAATTCCTTAGACCCATTACTCACTGAGCAGCCCTTAGAACGTCAGACCCAAAAATGTCTAAATGCAAATACTTTATAACATTTTTCCCTCGAAAACATTTAGTGAGGGCCAACTCTCCACCCAATACTGTAACAGGTGCTAAGAATACAGAGGTGAGCAAGACAAGTAAGATTAGTTTCATGGCACTTCAATTTTAGTGGAGAAAAGACACAAACAGGTAAAATATGAATAAATACTTTTAGATACATAAACAGAGTAATGTGCTAGAGTAACTAGGGAGATGAGGCACATTCCTGTATCAGTTGTCAAGGGAAAGCTTCTCTTGGGAGGTACTGTTTGAGCTGAGACTGATGTCTCTGAATATCAGTTTTGGTTTTTCACTTTAGCTGACTGTTAGTGTAGGACATTTTAGAGAAAAAAACAAAGAAACAAACAACAAAAAAACGAGTCTCCACCATTTAAAGCTCCCATGCTGATTTCAGAAAACATTCTGGGAACCTTAACAATAACACTAACAAATCAACCTAATTTTATCTATAATAAGCCAACCCAGGATTCAGTGTTCTAAAACAGCAATTATTTATTTCTCATTAGTCTGTGGGTCAGCAAGGGATTGAATGATCTAGGCTAGCCTTCGCTGAAAATGTTTGACTCCGTGTTTCTCTCACCCTTTCCTTCCCAGGGAAATGTCAAAGGTATGAGAGGAAACAAGCCCCATGGTACAAGTGCTTTTCATAACTTTCCATACAACACATCTGCTAATATTTCATTGGCCAAAGCAAGTCATGTGGACAAGCCCAGGGTCGTGTGGAAGGGCATGGCAAAGTTGCATGGAAACAGGGATGGGAGGAGTATTTTGCCAGAGTAGTAAATAACATACCTGATTCTAGTATTGTATTTGCCACCAAATGTATCGTTTGAGGCATGTCACTTGCATTCCCTGGGTCTTAGTATTCTTGCATGTAACTTGAATAATAGTTCTTAGATTTCACTCAAACTCTAAATTTCCCATGATCCTTTCATTTCAGAAGGCTAGATGGCATTTAGAGCAACTCTACAAATAAATACCCAAGTCTGTTGTAAACAACCTGAAATCTATTATTGGTTTTGATGAACGCTTCAAAACAGTGTGTTGACCTTAGCAATGCTGCTGAGTGGTGAACATAACAATGGAAAAGGGGGAGTAATAATGGGAAGGGGCACAAAGGATCACTGTTCTTTGGCTGATTCCTCCGTGGACTATTTTTCCATCCTTACAAGAGGATAGTTGGGCACTCAGAAAAGTGTAATGATTAAGAACTGGGGCTTCAGGATTGCACCCGGATAACTGGGTGGAATCCCGGATATCCTGTTCACCAGCTGAGAGACTTATCTTTCAGTGCTCAGTTTTCTAATTTTTAAAAAGATGATAGTAAGAGTATACACTTCATATTATTGTTATAAGCATTAAATGAAATACTACACCTAAAGTTTCAGAAGAGTATCTGGAGCACAGTGCTCAATAAATATCAGGTAAATGTATGACTTGTTTAAGCTATCTGAAAGCCAGGTATATGTATGTTTGTATATATGCATATACATATATATTATGTGTGTGTATTGTATGATATACGTATGTAGTGTGTGAGTGAGTGTGTGTGTAACAGTCTACATGAGTCCCTATTGCCTTACATGCAGCACACTTTACTCTTCCTAGCCTCTATAGACATTTGCATTTTCAATCTTTACTGCAGAAAATTCTAAGGGCTCCTCCAGTTTCTCCAGATGAGCATTGGGCTCTGGATGTGAAATCACTACAGACCGGTCAGTCATCTTCTCAATGATTCTTCAAACAAGTGAAAAAAACTCAGAAGGAATATATTCCAATTTTTTAAAAAAATGTCCAGAAAAAGACGCAGCAGCTCTTTTTTCCCCCTTACTGTAGGCTTTTAGGCATCATAGTTATGAAATATGGCTGCAACATTCTTTTAAATCCTTTTAAGTAGCAGTCATCCTCCTCTCCCCCTCCCTGTCACCCCCTCCCTGATTCTATTAAGCCCTTCACAGGTATCAATCGTCGGGAAGTAGGAAGAACTGCACTTTAAAAGGATTTTAAATAATGTCTCCAAGAAATATAGCAGCAGATTATTCAATGGGGATTATCAGCCAAGAGTGTGCTAAAGGGGGGAGAGTTCTGTTTTAAAAGGTCTTTAAATAATGTAAGTGTACTTCTTGGCAACATTACTCAGAGCCATTTAAAGAGTAGCTATTTCTGCTGCACCCACCCACCAGGAGTGTGTGTACCACAAAAGAGGCATGAGGGAGACACATGGCCATAGTGTTCCCACACCCTTGACATTGTTGTGACACAAAGATTGTAAGTTTTATCCAAAACGTTGAAAGTATCAAGGACTTACTCAAAAAAGAGGTCCTCCCTCTTTCCAGGAGTCAAGATCAAATAAACCCAGAGAATATTTGAACCACTCATGAGGGGAGAATGCATTTTCTGTGCTTTCCAACAGGTCTCGAGAAAGGAGTTGTTGCTTTACTTTCTCTTCTCCTTCAACACTTCAATTCTTCATAAAACCAAACTTCAGGTTTAAAATCACCAAAATCTGAACTCTGTCTTCTTCCAACCACTCTATCTCTACCTCCCACCCCTGTCCAGCTTCATTCATATCTGCGGGATGGGTACAGGAGAAAAGGGTGTAATATGTGGGAGAAGTTAAGGTCTTCGACTTTGGAGACAGAAAATCTGTTTGAAATCTGGTTCTATAACTACTGGTGACTTTAGGAAAATGTTATTTCCCCCTCTGGGTCTCTGTCTTCTCATCTGAAAAACAGGGTAAAACCATGCCTGCTCCTAGCATTGTTGCTAGATTTCAATGGAAAACACTCAACTCCATGCCTGGTACATTCTAAGTGCTCAATACATGGTACTCGGAGTATTGTGACTTGGAGGCCGTGATTTTGTGAGTGTTCTTTCAGTTGTTTAGGATACAGGAGGTACCTATCTTGATGTATCCGACTTGATGAGCCTAAAAGTTGAGTCTGATGCACAGCTGTTACCAAGGACATTTTAAGAATGGTTTTAGGACGGCCGTGTGCTACCTGAAAACTGGGGGTCAAGTGGAGCTTTCCTCTTGAGATAGAAGAATGAACAGCTGATTCCAATATTCAGTGAAGACATGAGGACCCCTTAGGCCATTTTACAGAAAGACCTTGCACAAATTGCAATGGAGGGGAACTACAGGAGAATGATGTTTCTTCCTTGTCTCAGAAATCAAACACAAAGCAGAAAAGATGACTCAGAGACTCACTGCTTTCCTTTATAGCCTAGAAGAGTTTCAGAAATGAGGAGTACCTTTATCCAATGGATCCCATGTACATTATATTCTTGGGAAACTGTGAAATGTTAGGGACAGGATCAAAGAACACCCCCAAAAAAGGACAGTGAGGTGGCAGGTGAGTGGAAATAATGCAGCTTAAATGATGTGAGGGAAAATGATGTTCTTCTAGCATGCAGACAGTGGAACAGGTCTTGTGTCATTGACCACAATGACAGAAAATCAAACTGAACCCCATTAAAGCAAAAAAGCCATCTATTTTAGTTAGCCCAGCAGGCACCTGAAAGCTCCTCTTAGTATGAAAAAATGGAAGGGCACTTGAGAAGATGGAGGTCTCGGTTCTAATGACCATGTTTGTACTTCCCGGAGAGGATGGATCTCTCTTTTAAATATGAAGGATTGATTTTGAAAATAGTCTTCTCTGCTGTGTTAGTTCTTTTCCTGCCTTTCAATGACAAGAGGACATGGTTAGTTGAGGACCTTTTCACTTAACTGAGATGAACCAAAACAAGAAAACCATTTTTTAAGAGCAAAAAGCTGGCATGGCCTTATTTATTATAATCCTTTAATTCTACTGTATTAAACAACAGTGCCACAGCAGGAGAAATTTAACACAAAAGCATCAGAGAAACAGGAGAAAAAAACAATGCTTTTTAAATTTTAAAAAATCACTTCAAAGAACTTTTTTTTACAATATCATTGCCACCTGGAGAGGAAAGATAGACATTATCTCTAACTCTTTTTCCAGTTGATACCCCAGGCATTTTGGTTTTTCTGACCATCACCTGTTGGTAGAAACACAGGATGACTCTTTGGCTTTACCAAATAAAGCAAAGGTCTGAAGCAAGAACCCACATAACTGAAGCACCTCCCAAACAGTTTGGTCTCAATTATGCTATGGGAAGTCTATAGAGAATTTTCAAAAATTTGGACTTCAATTTCCATGAATTCTTCCCCATGGCTTCACAAGGATAAATGAAGGTTTTTTCCAGCTATAGCCCCCAATCATTATTATTATTATTATTATTATTATTATTATTACTGTAATTCTGCTTTACAAGCCAAAATTGAAAGGGTTATGCTTATGTACCCTTCAAACATAACATGCAAAAGAATTTTTTTCTAGACATATCTGGAATGGAATGTATTTCTTAACTTCTTGGTAGAGTCACCAGACGACTTAGGACAATCAGCATCTTATTTGATTTTCCCCAACTAGGCTGCTCTTTTAGCACTTTTAACAACAGAAAATGTCATGTTCTGGGCAACACTTTACCTTCTTGCTTATGCCTTCATTTGAGTTTGACTTTCTGGTTCAATATAAATAAGTAATAATTCTATCATAACTGCTGCTATGGAGCAAAACAAAAATATGTATTTCTCTGCTAAAAACAAGGTAAAGAACCATTCTCCTGAGTGTCAGACCTCAAAAGCTGGGACCTGGGATGAAAAGGAGGGGCTGGGAGGTGGTATTTCTTTAATGGTGAAGTGTTATTGAGTTTAGAGTGCTTAGGTAGGGGTTGGGAAGGAGGAGTCACGGTTATGCAGGATAATTTCAGAAGGCTACCACAACTAAAGAATGAACAAGATAAAGTCCAGCTTCTAAGTCCCAGTGTACTTGGGAAAAGAGTAAAATTCTACAATAAGATAAAAGAAAAGAAGCATGCACCCATGTAAGGTAAAAACCTTTTGGGACCAACACTGAGTTGAAGCCAATGACTCACTGAAATACTAGCAAGTTCCTGCCCTTGGCATTGATGCTTTAAACAGAGATAGGAAATTTGAAAGGTAGCAAATCTGATTCTCCCACATCGGACAAGCTGCAAAGACTTGCCCTACTCAGCCTGGTAGTTATGTTGATTCCAACTTATACGAGGTGGGTAGACCCGCAGCTTAAAACATCCCCATGGCATCTTGATGATTAACTCAGCAGCTTGAGCTATTCCAAATGTTGCTCTCTTGTCGGAGAAAAAGAATAAATACATTGGGTGTGAGTGATGGCCAGCGAGTGAAAGCTGGAATGTTTGCTCAGCCTCAGTGTTCTGTGAGCTGAACAGCTTTCCAAAGCCACTTTTTTTCCCCTCTCCAGATGTTCCTGAGGAAAATGCAAATGAGCATGTTTTAATGTTGCAAGACTGTCAAATCCTGTCCAAGGAACCTAACAGGATTTCATCAAGTCCAGCGAGTCTCCTCTCTGATAGGGAATATTTGTATTGCTATCAATCACATAAGCACAGGATTTATAACAAAATATATGCTATTTTCTTATTTTACATCAACAGATACTTCTCAAATATTCTCATACATATTATCTTAAATTATTTTATTTTCTCATAAGTACTAACTCCTAAGTGTCATCCCATCCTGTAACTGCTGAGACATTGTTTCACAATAGTCCCTGTGATGTTTAAGGATGACTTTATTTCACAGATGAGTAACCTGAGGAACAGAGAACCTAAGTACACTTACCCAGCATCTCCCTTGCCCAGATGGGACCAAATATAAAACCAATATTTCCCCCTTAGTTTTCCTTCAAACCATCATTAATTTTGTTTTTTCGTTTTTCTCCTAGGTCACATCATTTTTAAGGTGTTAATAGTATCACAAGGTTGCAGTTCTAACTGAGTTAGCAGATGAGAGTTCAGAGATTCTCTGTTGGTCTCCTGGCAGAAAGAAAGGGCATGTCAGGGTCTGTGCCCAACCCTGATTGATCCTATCCAAAAAGAGCATCTGTTCTAGATTGGACTAGACCAAATTGAACTTTGAGAACATTTGAAAAGAAGGCAAAACTAGAGGAAGGCCTTAGAATTTTGGCTAATAAAAAATTCTGTGGACATTAGAGATGGAAAGGAAGGGAACATATCTAGTGAGAAAGGTACAATAGAAAATGGGTGTTTCCTTAAGTATATACAAGCTGTGACTCTACACTGAAAAAAAAGACAATCATAATTTAAAAAACATATTCATCTAAATATTTGCAAATATCTTCTTTACCACTACATCTTTTAGGAAGTATATGAAATTTGACTAAATATTCCAAGTTTCACCAGAGTTTTTAGCTGAGTAGAAACATAGCTTAATATTAAGTCTGTCTAGGATGTCCAAAATGAAAGATAAATCCATTAATTATCTAGTTATTTTTTGATATAATTGCTATAGTTAATGAACCAATGATAATACATTATTATTAACTGAAGTACTTCAAGTTCACAATTTACTTCATTTTTACCTAATGCCTTTATTCTGTTCCAGGAGCCCATATTGGATACATGATATTTAGTGGTCATGTCTCCTTAGGCTCCTCGGCTGTGGCAATTTCTCAGACTTTCCTGTTTTTGATGATTTGACAGTTTTGAAAAGTATTGGTCAGGTATTTTGTACGATCCCCGACTGCTGGAATTTGCCTGATGTTTTCCTCATGATGAAACTAGAGTTAGGGGAGTTTAAGTAGATCTTAAAATTTCTCATCTCACTCTGATGTCATCAAAATGGCGGCGTGAGGTGAGCCTCTGTAAAGCTCCCTGGAATTTACAACGAATCGAACAACAATAACTTCACAAAGGACGACCTGCACAGCAGAGAGTCTAGATGAAGAGGAAGAGGCCCACTACTGAATTCACCTAAAGGTGGGCAAATCTCGTTAGCAGTGGAAGAGGGAAGGGAGAAGTGCAGAGACGGAGATGTGCAGGCACAGGACGAAAACCTACCTCAGTGCTCCAAGCTCAGTGCATCCCTGAACTACTGCAGCTGCGAAAGAGGCCCACTACTGAATTCACCTAAAGGTGGGCAAATCTCGTTAGCAGTGGAAGAGGGAAGGGAGAAGTGCAGAGACGGAGATGTGCAGGCACAGGACGAAAACCTACCTCAGTGCTCCAAGCTCACTGCATCCCTGAACTACTGCAGCTGCGAAAGAGGGAAGAACTCGGACTGCTAGGGCTCCGCTTATAGCCCACAGGGCTGAGGGGGAAGCATATAACATGGCTGAAGCCAATGCTCACGGCAGAGACCTTTGAGAAAAGACTGAGGGAAGAAGGCTGAAAACGGTGGTTTAAGCCCTCACTGCTGAGCAGAGAACGGAAGCCTTAGGCACTGAGATGAGCTGCCCCCTTCCCACCCTCCCAGATCTTGCCCCGTCCCCACCTGTCTGGTGCTAGAAGCGGAACAGTAGCAGTGTCAGATCAAAAGAACAGAATATTTGCTGTTCTGAGAACTGTGGACCACAGACACAGATTCGCAGCCCAACTAGTTCCGGCAAAGGGGAGGGAGGTGTGGAAGCAGGACCGGCTGTGGTGGTGGTCGCCGCCATTGCTCTGGGCCACCTCTCACAACTCACCCCGCCCCTGGCCCCACCTATCTGGGTGGATCCCTGCAGGAGTAAACAGAACTGCTGAAACATACGGGCTCTGAACCGGGTGCAGAAAGAGCTTTGGAACTTCAAAAGCTTTCCACATACCCACACAGACACTGCACCCTCTGACCTAGGAGAACTATTAACAGAGGAGAAGCTCATCTCCCAGGGAATCCCCCCATTGTATGAGAAGCTGGAATAGTGCAGAGAAAACACAGCACTACCGTGTAAGAGAGAAAAAAAGGCTGCAGTCGGAGAGAAAATAACACCCTACCAACAAGTACTGGAAAACAAAAGAAAGATGTCTTCCTATCAACCTGTTGCAGAAGCCACTCCTGTAGATGTCTAGGAAGAGAAATAATAAATCAGTAATTGCCATGAATAACCAAGGCAACAAAACAGCTCAGAAAGAAAGTGAAAAGTCTCCAGAAAGGAATTTAAAGATATGGAAATATGTGACTTAAATGACTGAGAATTCAAGATTGCAGTTCTGAAAAAACTCAACGAGATGCAAGAAAACACAGAAAGGCAATTTAATGAACTCAGAAACACAATCAAAGAACAACATGAGCATTTTACAAAAGAGATTGAAATTTTAAAAAAGAACCAAATGGAATTTCTGGAGATTAAGAACTCAATAGAAGAAATTAAGAATGAAATAACCAGCTTAGGTGATAGAGTTGATCAGATAGAGGAAAGAATCAGTGACATTGAAGATAGAAACCTGGAAATTACACAGATGGAAGAAGAAAGAGACTTGAGACTTAAGAGAAATGAAAGAACTCTACAAGAACTTTCTGAATCCATCAGAAAGAGCAATATAAGAATAATGGGCATACCAGAAGGAAAAGAAAGAGAGAAGGGAACAGAGAATATATTCAAACAAAATTGTCGATGAGAATTTCCCAAACTTGTGGACAGAACTGGATCCTCGAATCCAAGAAGCAAAGAGAACACCTAATTACCTCAATCCCAACAGGCCTTCTCCAAGGCACATTGTATTGAAGCTGTCTAAAATCAACGACAAAGAAAGAATCCTCAAGGCAGCCAGGGAAAAGGAGACGGTAACCTACAAAGGAAAGCCCATTAGATTATCATCAGATTTTTCAGCAGAAACTCTACAAGCCAGGAGGGAGTGGAACCAAATATTCAAACTATTGAAAGAGAGAAATTATGAGCCAAGATTAATATATCCAGCAAAGATATCCTTTAGATGTGAAGGAGGAATAAAGACCTTTCCAGACATACAGAAGCTGAGGGAATTTTCTAATACATGACCTGCACTACAAGAAATACTAAAGGAGGCTATTCGACCACAATCAACAGGGACAATTTGTGGCAACCAAAACACAAAAAGGGGGAGAGTAAAAGCCTGAACTGGAATATGGGAATGGAGAAAGTAGGAGTGCTGAAGAAAATGGAATACTCTAAATATCAAACTTTCTTTTACATAAACTTAAGGGTAACCACTCAAAAAGAAATCCAGAACTGAAATATATATTGTAATAAAAGAAGAAACAGAGGGAAACATCATAGAATACCACCACACAGAAATAATAGACAACAACAAAAAGGCAAAGAAACAATGGAGATACAGCCTTACCAGAAAACTAAAGATAGAATGACAGGAAAACCTCACATATCAATAATCTCCCTAAAGGTAAATGGACTGAACTCACCAATAAAAAGTCACAGAGTAGCAGATTGGATCAGAAAACTAAACCCAACCATATGCTGTCTACAAGAGACACATCTCAGCTACAAGGACAAGCATAGACTCAAAGTGAAAGGGTGGAAATTCACACTCCAAGCAATGGTACCCAGAGAAAATCAGGTGTAGCCATAATGATTTCCGATGAAACAGACTTCAGGGTGAAAAAGATAACAAGAGACAAAGATGGACATTTCATAATGGTAAAGGGGACTATACAACAAGAAGACATAACAGTCATCAATATTTATGCCCCCAATCAGGGAGCGCCAAAATATACCAAGCAACTACTAACAGAACTAAAGGGAGAAATTGACCAAAACACAATTATATTAGGGGACTTAAATACATCATTGACAGCTATGGATAGATCATCCAAACAGAAAATTGATAATGAAAAAGCAGCATTAGATGCTTTAAATCTTTAAAATTAATAACAAAATGCACATTAGATGAAATGGACATAATTGACATATATAGAGCACTTCATCCTAAAATATCAGCCTGTACATTCTTTTCGCGTGTACATGGAACATTCTCAAGCATAGACCATATATTGGGACAAAAAATCAGCCTCAGCAAATTTAAGAAGATTGAAATCATACCAAGCATATTCTCTGATCACAAGGCTTTGAAATTGGATATCAACTGCAAAAAGAAAGCAGGAAAAAACACAAATGCATGGAGATTAAACAGCATACTTTTAAAGAACGACTGGGTCAAAGAAGAAATTAGAGGAGAGATCAAAAGCTACATAGAAACATATGACAATGAAAATACATCCTACCAAAATTCTTGGGATGCAGCGAAAATTCTTGGCAAAATTCTTGGGATGCAGTTTTAAGAGGGAAATTTATATCATTACAGGCCTATCTCAAGAAACAAGAAAAATCACAAATAAACAACCTCATGTCACATCTTAAAGAACTAGAAAAAGAAGAAAAAGTGAAACCCAACGTCAGCAGAAGAAAGGAAATAACAAAAATCAAAGCAGAACTAAATGAAATAGAGAACAAAAAGACAATAGAAAAAATTAATGTGACAAAGAGCTTGTTCTTTGAAAAGATTAACAAAATTGACAAACCCTCACTAAGATAAAAAGAGAGAAGACACTAATTAACAAAATCAGAAATGAAAAATGGGGAGTTATCATGGACACAACAGAAATACAAGGGATTATCCAAGAATACTATGAAGGACTATATGCCACCAAATTCAATAAACTAGAAGAAATGGACAAGTTCTTAGAAACTTAGCCTTCCAAGGCTGAACCATGAAGAACTAGGAAATCTAAACAGACCGATCACCAGCAACAAAATTGAATCAGTCATCCAAAACCTTCCTAAAAGCAAATGTCCGGGACTGGATGCCTTCACTAGTGAATTCTACCAAACCTTCAAAGAGAATCTAATACCAATCCTGCTCAAACTCTTCCAAAAAATTGAAGAAGAGACAGTACTTTCTAACTCATTTTATGAGGCCAACATTACCCTGATACCAAAATCTGGTAAGGACAACACAAAAAAAGAAAACTATAGACCAATATCTCTGATGAATACAGATGCAAAAATCCTAAACAAAATTCTAGCAAATCAAATACAACAATGCATTAAAAATATTATTTATCATGACCAAGTGGGGTTCATCCCCGGGGCACAAGGATGGTTCAGCATCCGCAAATCCATCAATGTGATACATCACATAAACAAAATAAAGGACAAAAATCATATGATTATATCAATTGATGCAGACAAAGCATTTGACAAGATACAACATCCATTTATGATTAAAACACTTAATAAAATTGGTATAGAAGGAAAATACCTTAACATAATAAAGGCTATATATGACAAGCCCTCAGCTAATCTCATAATTAATGGTGAAAAACTGAAGCCCTTTGCTCTACGTTCAGGAACACGACAGGGCTGTCCCCTATCACCTCTGCTTTTCAACGTAGTGTTGGAAGTCCTTGCCAGAGCCATCAGGCAAGAGAAAGAAATAAAAGGCATCCAGATTGGGAATGAAGAAGTTAAATTATCACTCTTTGCAGGTGACAGGATGCTATATATAGAAAACCCTAAAGACTCCACCAAAAAGCTATTAGAAACAATCAAAGAATACAGTAAAGTTGTTGGCTACAAAATCAACGTACAAAAAGTCCATTGCATTCCTATATACTAACAATGAAATCTCATAAAAAGAAATACAAAAAACAATTCTTTTTGCAATTGCAGCAAAAAGAATAAAATACCTAGGAATAAAGTTAACCAAGGATGTGAAAGACCTATATGCTGAAAACTATAAGACATTTTTAAAAGAAATTGAAGAAGACACAAAGAAATGGAAAGACATTCCGTGCTCATGGATTGGAAGAATGAACATAGTTAAAATGGCCATATTACTCAAAGCAATATACAGATTTACTGCAACACCCATCAAAATCCCAATGGCATTTTTTAAAGAAATAGAACAAAAAATCAACAGATTTGTTTGGAACCACAAAAGACCCTGAACAGCCAAAGCAATCTTAAGAAAACAGAACAATACTGGAAGTGTCACATTCCCTGACTTTAGCTTGTTCTACAGGGCTACAATAATCAAAACAGCATGATATTGGCAGAAAAACAGACCAATGGAATAGAATTGAGAACCCAGAAATAAAACCACATAAATATGGACAGATAATTTTTGACAAAGAAGCTAAAAACATACAGTGGAGGAAAGACAGCTTCTTCAATGAATGGTGCTGGGAGAATTGGATAGCCATGTGCAAGAGAATGAAACTGGGCTGCTATCTGTCACCATGTACCAAAATTAATTCAAAATGGATCAAACACTTAAGCATAAGACCTGACACAATAAACTGTATAGAAGAAAACATAGGTACTAAACTTATGGCCCTTGGGTTCAAAGAGCATTTTATGAGTTTGACTCCAAAGGCAATGGAAGTAAAAGCTAAAATAAACGAATGGGACTATATGAAACTTAAAAGCTTCTGCACAGCAAAAGAATCCATTGACAAAATAAAGAGGCAACCGACTGAATGGGAGAAGATTTTTGCAAACAGTGCCTCCAATAAGGGGCTAATATCCAAAATATACAAGGAACTCATGAAGCTCAACAACAAAAAAACCAACAACCTAATTGGAAAATGGGCAGAGGACCTGAAGAGACATTTCTCCAAAGAGGACATACAAATGGCAAATAGACATGAAAAAATGCTCAACATCACTAATCATCAGAGAAATGCAAATAAAAACCACAATGAGATATCACCTCACCCCAGTCAGAATGGCTATCATCAACAAGACAAACAGCAACAAGTCTTGGAGAGGCTGTGGAGAAAAAGGAACCCTCATACACTGTTGGTGGGAATGCAGACTGGTGCAGCCCTTATGGAAGGCAGTGTGGAGGTTCCTCCAAAAGTTACAAATAGAATTACTATATGACCCAGCAATCCCTCATTTACACATAAGGACACGTGTGCTCCAATGTTCATTGCAGCTTTGTTTACGGCGGCCAAGACATCGAAACAACCAAAATGTCCTTTGATAGATGAATGGATAAAGAAGTTTTGGTATATATACACAGTGGAATACTATTAGGAGTTAAGGAAAGATGATATAGGAACATTTGTGACAACATAGATGGATCTTGAGAGTATAATGCTAAGCGAAATAAGTCAGACAGAAAAAGCAGAGAACCCTATGATTTCACTGATATGTGGTATATAAACCAACAACAAGACAAACAAATGAGAAACAAAAACTCATAGACAGAGTCAATAGTTTAGTGGTTACCAGAGGGTAACGGGGGTGGCGGGAGGGAGATGAGGGTATGGGGATCAAATATATGGTGATGGAAGGAGAACTGACTCTGGGTGGTGAATACACAATGGGATTTATAGATGATGTAATACAGAACTGTACACCTGAAATTATGTAATTTCATTAACAATTGTCACCCCAATAAATAAATTTAAAAAATATATTACGAATAGAATTACTATATGCCCCAGTAATCCCTCTCCTGGGTATCTGCCCCAAAAATCTGAAAACATTTATACATAAAGACATGTGTGCTCCAATGTTCATTGCAGCTTTGTTTACGGTGGCCAAGACCATTGGAAACAACCAAAATGTCCTTTGATAGATGAATGGATAAAGAAGTTGTGGTATATATTCACAATGGAATACTATTTGGTGGTAAGAAAAGATGATATAGGAACATTTGTGACAACATGGATGGATCTTGAGAGTATGATGCTAAGCGAAATAAGTCAGACAGAAAAAGCAGAGAACCATATGGTTTCACTGATATGTGGTATATAAACCAAAAACAACAAAAGAACAAGACAAACAAATGAGAAACAAAATCTCATAGACACAGACAATAGTTTAGTGGTTACCAGAGGGTAAGGGAGGTGGGGGGTGGGAGATGAGAGTAAGGGGGATCAAATATATGGTGATGGAAGAACTGACTCTGAGTGGTGAACACACAATGTGATTTACAGATGATGTAATACAGAATTGTACACCTGAAATCTATGTAATTTTACTAACAAGTGTCACCCTAATAAATTTAAAAACAAAAAACACAAAAAACAAAGAAACAAAAAGAAAAAACTGAAAGCCGATCCCAATTGTAGGTGTGACTTTGAACAGCGAAAGTACAGATTGCTTTGTTGTCTGGTCCTCATGTAGGCTAGACTTGAAAGACAAAAGGAATGCGTACTTTCTGTCCTTAAGGAGATTATAGATGATTGAAGGGCATAGGAAAAGAAAATTTCCCATCTCAAAAATTATTTTTAAATATGTGGGTGGTGGATGTTAACTTATTGTGGTGATCATTTTATATACATATATCAAATCATCATGTTGTATACTCATAACTTAAACTAACACAATGTTGTACGTCAATTATATCTCACTAAAACTGGAAGAAGAAAAAAGACTGGAATTATGGGTTTTGCAGAGGAAGACCACAGAGATAAAGTACCATTATCACATTGTATCAAGGGTACCTACTAACAGCATGACTTACGACTGTTGATGCTAGCCTTGGTCACCTGGCTGAGGTAGCGTGTGTCAGGTTTCTCTACTGGAAAGTTATTCATTTCCCCCTTTTCATACCGTATACCTTTGGAAGTAAGTCTTTACATGCAGCTCACACCTAAGAAGGGGGAGAGTTTTGCTCCCCTTGCTTGAACGTTGAGTATCTACAGAGTTTATTTGGAATATTTCTGTATGGGAGATTTGCCTCTTCTGCCCCCTCTTATTAATTTATCCAATCATTTATTTATATCAGTATGAACACATGGATATTTATTTTATACTGCGGGTTCTGATCCAGTACTAAATTGTTTACTCATATTTTTTGCCCAAATTGTTTCAGCTTTGGCCCTGGGGTGTTCTTTTAGTTACTTCCTGTTGCTACTTCACATCCATATGTGGGGTCTTTCTTTTCCTTCCTTCTTTTCTCCCCTCCCTTCCTTCCTTGCCTTCTTCCCTCTTCTCTCTCTCTCTTTTCTTACTTTCCTATCCTTTGAGTATTTCCTAACTTTCTGGCACTACAAGATGCTTCAGGCTCATCTTTTATATTTCTGGTTGCAGTCCTAGAATCAGTCATTCCTCTAAGAACCCTTGACTCCCTGTGTCAGAGATTGGTATTACAAACCAAGATCTGGGTACTAGGTGTGCACCTTGCTCCTGTAGTGTCGTTTATTTCAGTCCATTCATCTGACAAAACAAAAAAAATATGTTTTTATAATAATGCATGTGTCTATACACATAAATATTTATATGTATAACCACTTATAGATCTATTGAAACATAAGTCCAACTACTATCTCCAACACTAATCTATTACCACATGGATCCTTCTAGCATTTTCTTCTTGCTTATTTGTAAACCTCTTACTCCAACAGTGGGAAACTTGGCTCCCTGCACCTGCCATCTATTTTCTTCATAATTCTATTCTCATGTACATGTATAACAGTATACAAATTATTAATCTGTGCTCCTGTGGAAAACAACTTTATCAATTTAACTACAGTGCTATGCACAGTCCCTTTTGTCTTTAGTCTTACAGACTCTACTCATTTCCAAAGATACTAGGTTAGCACTTTTCTCCCCATCCCCTTCAGTGAGTTGTTTCATACACATTTGTGTTACAGTTGGATGTTCTGGTTCCAGTCTGCATTCTTTCCTGAGATCCCTTAACCTTCTACATAACTGTTTAAAAATTCGCTCCCCCCACCAAGGCTCAAGACAATGGCAGCCTCACACTTTGAAAGCAAGGAGGCAGCCTGGATGTCTCTGAGTCCCCTTTGGAGTCAGTCTTCCCTTTTCTTGAAGAATAACACAGCTGAATAGCTTTATTGTCCAGTCCTGTTCCTTTTGGTCCAAACTGGCAGTGTCTCTATTGGTATAATTTCATCTCTATTCCTGGCTTCTGTGGTTATATCTGTGGTTCACACCCATATTAATCTCCTTATCCAATAGTTGTTCAGCCACACCCCCAGTGATCTTTTTCTCATTTTTTGCAATAGGGATAGGCTGAGAGCTTTCCAAATCTCTTAATTCTGTTTCCTCATTGATTAATAATTCCTTCAATTTATCTCTCACCTCTGAAATTTTTCTATAAGTGATAAGGAGAAACCAAGACTTCTCTTCAACACTTTGCATAGAAATGTCCTCAGCTGGATGTCCATTTTTATCATTCCCAAGTTCTACCTTACACAAAATACTAGAACATCAATATAATTCAAGCAAGTTCTTTGCCATTTTATAATAAGTATTACCATTCCTTCAATTTCCAATATGGTTCTCATTCCAGCAAGATAGCTACCAACATTCCTACCAACATTCTGTTCATGATGAGATATGTTTTCCCTGAGACAATGAAAGCTTTCTCTCCAGCTCTCTTCTTTCTGAGCTTTCAGTAGAATGTCGTTTAACCTCCATGTATCTACCAACAATGCCTTCATGGTAATCTAGAGTTTTTCTAGCATGCACCTCAAAACTCCTTCAGCCTCTACGCATTACCCCATCTTTCCATATGCTGCCTCCATATTTTTAGGTATTTGCTCTCCAGTAGCTGTCCACTTCTTGGTACCACATTCTATATTAATCTGCTTGGGCTGCCATAACAATATACCACTGAATGGCTTAAACAACAGAAATTTATTTTCTCACAATTCTGGAGACTAGAAAGTTCAAGATCAAGGTTTTTGCAGGGTTCAGATTCTGGTGAGAGTTCTGTTCCTGTCTTACAAATGGACACCATCTTGCTATGTCCACACATAACACCTCTTTGGTGTGTGCCGAGAAAGACGGCAGGGAAGAGAAAGCTCTCTCTTTTTCTTCTTATAAGGCCACCAATCCTATTGGATTCTGGCTCCACCCTTGTGACCTGATTTAACCTTAATTATCTCCTAAAGGCTCTATCTCCAACTACATTGGTAGTTTTGGTTTCAAAATATGAATTGGGTGGGGGAGAGAGGGGAGACGGGACACAATTCAGTCTATACCAGCATAGATTAAGGTTTATTCTTTGTGCTGTACACTTTTATGGATTTTGACAGATGCATAATATCTTGTATCCACCATTATATCATCATACAGGATAATTTCACTGTCCTAAAAACCCCTGTGCTTCACTTACTCATCCCTCATTCCTACCCCCAAACTCCTCAGAACCACTGATCATTTTATTCATTCTATAGTTTTACTTTAGCTATTTTGAACATTACAGACAAGCAAACTGAGCAAAATTTCTAAATCTAAATTATTTTTATTAAAAGTCTACATAGGTATACAATCATGCAAGACATCTAAAGAAAAGTTAAAGAGTTTAAACTAAAAGAATGTCAGGTCCTATTTCAACTCATATACTATACACATTATGATTTATCCTTTCACTTTCCTATCAAAAGAGGAAGCAATTCTCTAAGTTCTGCTCACATAAACTTAGTACTATTGAATAAACATAGACCTGTGTATGTTATCTCTTATCCATCATGAAATAATGTCCTATATTTCCTTCTCATTTTCCCTGCCTAACTTAAACTTAGAATTCAAGACCAGACTCATATTTATTAAAGTACTAAGTTACAACTGATGTTCAAAAATGCAATTACATGTATGATCAGCTTCAAGAGAATTCTACATAAGTAAATTCACTCTATTACTACCATAAAAAATAGTTTACTGAAATATTCACTTAAATAATGCCCTTTCATAGTGCATTTTAAATTAGATTGAATTAACAAAAATGAATTTGGCATATCAGTTCTCAGCTGATTTATAGCTACACCTATGCTAATAAAAAATTATTAACCTCGGGGGCCGGCCCGGTGGCTCAGGCGGTTGGAGCTCCATGCTCCTAACTCCGAAGGCTGCTGGTTCGATTCCCACATGGGCCAGTGGGCTCTCAACCACAAGGCTGCCAGTTCGATTCCTCGACTCCCACAAGGGATGGCGGGCTGCACCCCCCGTAACTAACAACGGCAATTGGACCTGGAGCTGAGCCGCGCCCTCCACAACTAAGATCGAAAGGACAACAACTTGACTTGGAAAAAAGTCCTGGAAGTACACACTCTTCCCGAATAATGTCCTGTTCCCCTTCCCCAATAAAAATCTTTTTTTAAAAAAATTATTAATCTGGTAGAATAACAGAATAACAAAAATTATAAATCTTGTTTTCCATATATACTCACTGAAACTTTAGCAGGGAAAATTTTCTTTAGGCACCAAATCCTCCTACTTCTGCAATGACTTTGTTTTACTTTGTAAGAAAGTTTTAAAGTATACATGTGAATTCTCTAACACACTTCCCATAAAATCTGAGCTAATTTAGTAACTGGCTTATAATCAAAAGAATGTAGCAAAAGTGATGCTGCACAAGTTCAAAGGCTAAATCCAAAAGGACTATATAGCTTTTACCTGGTTCTTTTGGGAAATTCACTTTGGGAAAAGCTAGCCACCATGTAAGAAGAGTGACCACCTTGAGACTTCCATGCTGGAAAGACTATCTGTAGGTTCTCAAAGTGCCACTCCCAGCTGAGCTCAGCAAGTGACTCATTCCAGCTCAGGCTTCAGATATGTGTATGAGGAAACTTCAGGTGATTCCAGACCCTAGCTGTCATCTTCAGCCTTTGAATATTTCCACCTGAAGCTCCAGACATCACAGAGTGAAGACACGCTATCTCCATTATGCCCTGCTTAAATTCCTAACCCAGAAAATCCATCAGCCTAGTAAAATAATAAATTCTTGTTTTTATGACACTGAGATTTGGGGTGATTTGTTATAATGGAAGGAATAACTGGATGAGTTTGGTTCCCCCCAAATCAGACTCTAATATTAGGATTTGATTGCAAGTAGGATATTTGGGAGCTGATCCCAGGAAGCATCAGTTGGAGAATAAGGAAGGGAACAAAGCCCTAAGGGGTTATGTTAGTGAGCAGGTTACTGTTGTGCTCAAATGGGGTCCCTTCCTACTGGGACCTGTGGAAGATGGTATAGAAAATGCCTCCCAAGTTGTCCTACTTGATGGGTGAGGAAACTGGGGTATGTAACCATCAACATTTATTTATTACTGGTTGAGAGGTGTTCTCGGGTATTAACATCCTGGCCCCTGCCCTACACATAGACTGAGAGTACTATTCTGCAGAGTTCACAGGAACCTATCATAAGTAGCTGTGAACTTGGGAATGTTGAGTGCAGAAGAAATATAGGTGGAGCCTCAAATCCACTAAAGAGGAGTTCTTAAACTGGAGTCTATTGAGCCATGGTTGGGGTTCAGTGTTCCACCAATGTCTGGAAACTGCTTTTGTAATTTTGCATACATGAGCACATGTGTATTTTTCTGAAGAGGGTATTCAGGATTTCATCAGCTTCTCCAAGTGCTTTATGAGGCAAAAATGGTTAAGAATAAGGATCCAATATAATAAAAAGAGTTATTCATGCTAGGCTCTCTTATATCAGATAATCAGAATCAATAATAACTGTAACTATACAAAAAAATACTTTGACATTTGGTGGACAAAGAGATAGATTATAACTCCACGTAGAGTTTAAGAGTGATATATTTGAACACTTTTTTCTCAACAATGATTAATAATTTTTATTAATATAATAAAATAATAATATTATAATGATAACCACAATAAGAATGGAAACCAATAAAATGCACCGATACCAAGAAAATCTCAAAGTGTCGGGCATGTTCTCAGCATCAAATTTAAGCAAAATTTCCTTCTCTCAGTCAACTCACTTCAGATTCAAAGAGAGCAGAAGACTAGTTCCAGAGAAAAACTGTGGAAGTTTTGCCTTCATGATGGAATTTGGTCATGTTATTTCATCTATTCAGTTCTTTAATGAATAGTACTTAAAGATTACCCTACCATGCCTTCTCCAAAACCATAACCAGTCAAGGGTACTGTTCAACTAAAATCTTTACTTTTTCCATTAGTTATGTTGGCTCTTGTATATTATTTAAATTTACAGCTGTAAGACTAGCCCACCATTAACCATTAATCATACTTCTAAATACTTCTCAAGAATTCTGTGTGAATTCAAAGACAGTGTAGGCAAAATGAATTCAAATGAATATAGTTTATAAATTTCTAAGGCAAAAAGTAAATGACAGTGCTTCTAATTCTAGTATTACAGAAGAGATCCCTTGCTTTCTTTTGCCACTTATGTCTGAACCAGCTATTTCAAGCTAGTCTTCCTAGTCTGTGAGGTAAGAGGCTGTACTTCTTCTCCCCTACCTTCTGCCCATCCATTTACCCCACAGATCAAGTGTCTCATTCAAATACTGCTTTGTTAATGTTTTCCTGGGAGTGTTGCTCAATGCTAATTTGTTACTATGAAGCCCATAATGACTTTTAATTTTAGCATCTACTGTCACATGCTATCATTTAAATCTCAAGGGATGTCACTTTCTCTCTCACTTAGAAAAAATACATTTTCCCTCCAAACATCTGCATTAGCATATAGTTTATGTTTTCCTTGGAAAGTTTAGGTGACTTATAAAATGCTTGCTTCTCAATTATTATATGATGTGAATTAGCCCAAGTAGGAAAAAAAAATTCTGTGTCTATCTGTCTATACATAATCTATGTATAACAGACACAATGCTACTATAACACATATCAAAAAGAAATGAAAAGATTGTGTTCTACTGTTACTGGGAAAAAATCTTAGGATATATCTTATAGCTCAACTATTTTTGTCAATTAAATATTGTTTTAGAAAATGCTGCCATATATATTTGAACTTTTTATTACTCTGTATGGTACAATAAATTCTATAGAAATATTGAGCTCTCCCTTATCAAAATTAAATGCCTATGAAAACATGTTAATACCAAAATTACCTCATATTTTTAGGTCAATTAACTAAGGCTTCCCTGAAAAAGTTGTATTATTAAGTTACGAGCTCATTTGTATATGCTTATGACTATCTCACTACATGAGTAATCTTTAGATACAGCTAATTGAAAGCTTTTTAAAAAAAATCAGTAAGGCGCTAGTTGTTTTTAATGACTTTAATGTCATAGAACAAGTATGATTATCTAATTACTGATTTGTCCCATTTATTATTTCATTGAACCACTTAAACTATTTGTATATGTGGAAATAAGTTTTGCTTGTATATAAAGATTAGAAAAGAAAAGGAATTGTAATAACAGTTTTTCAGCTATGTCTCATAGGGTTATGACTAATTAAGAAATGGTCTTGTCCACTCCCCTACAAAGAAACTAAACTGGGAAAAGTGACATATGTGTCTAAATCCTCCTCTCTTGGGGATAGGAGGAGACAACCAGTGGTAAAACATGCTGGTAGAGTTCTCTGGGCAGAGCTAGGAGAGTGTGTCTTTTACCTAAGGCTGCAGCCAATCAAAATCCTAGATGTACACAGGGTCAAAAACTAAATGTGAGACATGAAGGAAGCCAGTCCAAAGCAGAGAGCAAAGTCTAAATAGATCCTCAGAGCAGATTTTAAAATTAGAAAAGATCAAGAAGTCAAAACTGAAAGCCAAAGAAACAAAAAGAGTGATCTGGACAAGAAGCAAAGACTGGACCTGGGCTGGCTTTTGTGCATTTGTAGGTGATTCTGTTGTATTGAATGAATGAAGGCCAAGGCACGTGTGGGCAATCACTGAGCAATTTCTGAGGGATTTAATGCCTGAAATGTCTAGAAGCAGTCATTCTCAACTTACTGAAAAAAAAAAAAAGAAAGAAAGAAAAATCGAAACTGGTAGAAAGGAAAACCAACTACTAAACCCAGGCTGAATCAGAGTGATTATCTGGAAGTAATGAAAATGGAAAGCATCAAATCATAATAAGAATGAGTTTAGAAATCTGGTAAAGAAAAAGAATGAAGAGCAAGGAACCATTCAGCACCTAACAGGTTTTCTGTGTCAATTACCCATTCTGCTTTTCATATGGAAAACGGAAGTGGGGATGCTTGAAGCTTGCTTAATTCATTGAAAGATTATGAACGTGTGAAGTACTTCCAAATACCTTTTTTGACAGAACTGCACTTTATAAGAAGAAAGTAGACGAGTGGCATTAAAGTAAGGATAGTTACACGAAAGAAAAAGCTGTAAATCACTGAAACTTAGTGATAACATTGGTGGGTTTACCAAGCCGCAAAATAAGAACTCACTGAAACATTATAGGTACATTATAGGTAAAATTTCAATCTTCCTAAGACCTTATTTTCTGAGTGCATGATCAGAGACTAAAATGAAGAAGGCAAACATCTATTTTTTAAAATAAGAATATCAGGAGTGATGAAAACATTTTCTTTTCAGATAAGACCAATGTTTCTATCAGGTGTAGATAAAAACTAAAGCTATCAACCTGGAAATCTCCCATCCAGTGCTGAGGCATTCTTAACTCTTGGGTGAATATTCAGCACATAAAAAATTGAAGAACTTTCATCAATTATAGATTACTTTTCCACTCTTACACAATCACATGTATTTGATTATTACTATTTGACAATCCATTGAACAAATATTTACAGAGTATTGATATATTCTCAGCACTGTAGGTATTAAACATAGTTCCCAGCCTCAAGTAACTTGTAGGTAGTGAGTAAGGAAAGATAGAAACTCAACAAAGCATCAGAGAACAATTCAGTATTAAACTATAATGTTGACTCATGACTATAGTTCTTTTAAGATAGAAAGAACAAAAAAATATCTGAAAATATCTATTTGAAAAGTGATGATAATGAGAAAATGGAAGGGAAGAAGAGGAAAAGAGTTGACTAAGTCATTACTATGTGCTATGTTCTTTACATAATTTAGCTGTTCTTTTAATTCGTATTAATGACAATATTTAATATTTTAATGATTTAATTTTTGAATGCTAGACAAATATTTACAAATATGGACTCATCTAACCCTTACAGTGAATCTAATAAAATAGGTTATTAGATTTTTTTCCCCATCTTACAGATAAGGAAACTAAGGAAAAGAGATGTTAAGTAATGTGTTGAAGATCACGAAACTAATTACATTGCTAGGATAAAAACCAGCACAATCTCTCTACAGACACTATTTCCTTGCTGATATATTGTTCCCATTTTACAATTGTGGAAGTAGACTCTAAGTTACGGCTGCCCATGTGTTTCATGACTGTTTTCCTGCCTCATGAGAGTCTCTTACTTGGGTCACTCCTATAGCATTGCTATACCCTAAGCTATTGGTCTATGACCTGAAACTGAATTAATCTCCTGTATTTTTCAAATCTTTAAAATTTTCCTTAGCCAAACTAAGAAAACCTAGCATTTTCTAAAGGAACTTTACTACAATAAAAAAGTAAAGGTAAAGCACAAGGAAAGAAAAAACTCAAAGGGGATAACAAGATTTAAACAAGCAAACAAAATACAAAGTGCACCAAAAGATTATGTTTTTAACTTGAGAACATCCTGAAGCCTATTTTGAACTCAAAACTAAATATTTTTTACAATCTTCTAGCTCTTTTTTGCCTGGATAACTCTTAATCATTTTTCAGAATTCAGGTCAGGTCAGGAGTCATTCTCTCTCTCTGTCTCTCTGTTTCTCTCTCTCTCTCAATCTCTCTCTCTCTCTCTCTCTCTCTCTCTCTCACATACACACACACACACACACACACACACACACACACACACACACAAACACACACCCTCTCCATTGTAGAGTCTGGTTCAGATGCCCTTCATTTTGGTTTTCCATGACATACCACATGTACGTGTCTTTAAGCACACGGCATATTTTAATGTTGACTTGTGTGTTTCCTCCATTCAACTGTCAACCTCTGATGGCATGAACTTAGTCTTCCTCTATCTGTTGCTTACTGTTCAGTGCCTGGCAGTATTTATTGAATTAACAAGTACATAAATGTTTAGCAAGAGTCTACGCACTGCATTTTCACAGTATAGTTAGTTGAAGCACAAAAAGTTAAGGAAGCAGAGATGGAGGCGGTAAAAAAAAAAAAAAGAAGAAGAAAAAAAATCCTTACGGTTACTGAGTGACCTCTGTGGCCAAGCACTTCCATACAAATTTCGCTTCATCCTCACAAACACCATTTTAGAATTTATGAACTATCATTTTATTGAGGCTCTAGAACTCTGCCTCAAATATCTCTGTACATTTGGGTTGACCCCTCTCTAACAAGTACCTAAGCTCTGATAAGATAGAAGCAGCTAAATAATAGGTGGAAGAAGAATGCCACTAAAAGTCATAATGATAACAATGGAAGATGCAGCCAACAATAATGAAAGCAAAGAATTACAACAGCAGGCAAAGAATCTTAAAACACCCGATGCCCATTTATCGAGGCAAACCGCCCTAAATTCCTCAGTGGTTGCTGACAGCATCACTGTATTATAAAAAAGTTTAACAATAATGTTAATAATGATTGCAAGTTACAGATAAACATTAATATATTTTTAGTAAACTGCACTACTCTATTTCAGACAGTATCTAATATGTTATGCAATGTATTATTAAGTTAATATTAAATCTTAAAACATGCATAAATAAACTAGCCCTTAATAAACTGAAAATTCCAACAAAATGAAACAATTCACTCCTGGACAAGATTCAAGATTTCAAGATTTCCTTGCCTCATGTGGTTGCTCAGATATGAGAGGCTTGTTTTCTCAAGTTACAGAATCATGAAGGATAATGTTTAGAAACAGACTTCTTTCAAGTCTGTCTGTAAAACAACCATGAAATTTTATTAAATAATAACCAAGTGAAATGCACTGTTGAATTATTCGCACAGGGATGGACTGAACTTTGCATTTACATTATCTATGTTAAATTACGGAAATTATTAGTAAATCAAAATATCCAGGGGAATGCTTAAGCAAATCAAGGGAAGACTTGATTGGCATTCATTCCCTCTGGGTCTCATCTTTGGAAAACATACTGAGGTTTTCATATATCTAGAGGCACCGAAGGGGTTACATAAAAAAATGGAGTGAAACAATAAGATTTTAAACAAAGTATACAGGCTGAGTGGATTGTTCAATATTAAATGGCTCTGCAAGTTGCAAGACAAGAATGAAGACCTTGTCACTTTGTTCTGGATAACATGTTGATAGACAGCAGGTCTTTGAAGTTTTTATATGCCTGTAATACGGACATTAACGAATTTGACAGTTAGACGACAGCAGTGCAAACTGCTGTGCTGATACCATTCTCTGTCCAAAGACAAGTATGATAATGATGAAAATTAAGCAATGAGAGTGAAATCAGTCAGGTTAGAAAGAATACTGGAAATTGAATACAGATAGGTGGCTCCTATGCATCTGAGATTTTTAGAATCGCTAACATGTCAGATGTTTGGTTATTACCAGCCCAGTGCCTTTTCTTTATCTCTCAATCCCTATTCTCTTACCCAGCCCCCAACGAATCCGAAAATCTTCAAGGCTATGTTTGGTAAAGCCTTATCTTTTGGAAGACAGTAGAGAATGTTTCAGAAATACTCACATATCGCTATTGACAATTAAAGGCATGGACTATAAATTAAGTTTAGAAAATCATCTGTTACTAAATATGAACATTATATATGTGTATATTGTGTTTATGATAGGCCAGGCACTTTGCTAAATCTAGAATTGAATAAGATAAACAAGATAACTGTTTTCCTAAATTTCACATGCAAGTGAGAGAGATAGAAAATTAGTCAAATAAATAAACAAACAAATTAACAAATATGTATATAAGTTTTGTTATGAAGGAAATAAACCAAGTGGTGAACTAAAGATTACGGTAGATCGGTGACCAAGGAAGACCTCTCAGAAAAGGTGACATTTGAGCTGAGATCTAAAGGATGAAAATGATCAAGAGAAGAGATGGGGATGCCAGAAGGAGGGAGGAGCAATGAATATTCTCGACAAGGGAAGAGAAAATGCAAAAGCCAAGAGATGGGGAAGGGATGGAAGAGCAGACAAAAGGCCAATGTGTTTAAAGCAGAGTGACCGAGAGAGAGAGCAGTGTAAGAAGATGTTGACGAGGAAAGGAAGAGTCAGTTTATACCAAAACTTTTAAATTAAAATTTTATTGTAAGATTAATTGGACCGCAGGAGTTGGAGGGGATGATCATATTTATGTTTAGGAGTAATCACATCATGGCAGATTTAATGACATCTCAAGGATAAATTCTCTTTGAAATACAGTTTCTTTAGGAAACTAGAATAAGGATAGGAAGGTATTATAAAGATTTGGGAGTCCCAGGTCATCACTTTAGAAGCAAGTCTAGTATGCATTAAGCAAATGTTATATATTCTGAATATTAAATAATAATTCATGTCACGGTAGGGAGACTGCAGATGGCCAGTATACTTACATTTCAGACTGCTTTCTTGGTGACATAAATATCACCAAGTGCCTCATGAATCACCTTACAAATTATTCAAAGTGAAATGAGAGAAAAAGTTGTGGAAATGGGATGGTTATCAATGGACACAGATAATTGTTCAAGTAATTCTGCAAAAGGTAAGTCTTTGGAAAGATTTCAAGCTCTCCTACATCAGTGAGGTACATCATGTTCTTTGTGCCTTCTTCCTTCTTCCCCTTTGCTAATTTTAACCATAGCTGTGCTTTGTTTAGAACCCTGGCTGCATGTTGTCCTTTTTAGGATCTAATGTTCTTGAAGAGTTTGATCCCACCTGCTATTCTTACTTCTCTTCTTCCCACCTATAAACTTACATTTCTAGCCCAAACTAAGTTGAAAAGCTTAACAAGAATCTAAACTCATTTTTGTTCTTTTTAGGAGTACAATGCTCCTCTCTCGGCATTATACGTTCTGCTTTATTCCTTGAGGCTTATGCCCATACTGACTGTGTTTCCACCCCTGCTCCCAAGACTAGTTCTTCCAATGCTTTCCATTTATATATAACCTATATGTGGAGAAATGCAAAAGTAACTACAATTGTTTGCAGATGACCCTATCCAGAGATGCAGTTTATTTCACCACCCCTTGAATCTGGGCTGGCCTTCTGACTTGTATTGGTCAATAGAATGTAGCAGAAGCATTATTGGGTGAGCTTCCATCCTAGAACTCAGTATACTTTGTGCATTTTTGTTCTTGCTGCTATGGAATCCTGTCATCAGGTGAACAAGCTCAGGTAAGTGTGCTAGAAAGATAGAATGCCATGTAGAATGGGGTCATAGTCCTCTCAGCTGTCCCAACAAGGCGATAATAAAGACTTGTGACAACCTGCCAGATGATCATAGATACAGGAACAAGCCCAGCTAACATCAGCTGACTTTAGTCCAGACGAGAAGAACCACCCAGCTGACCGCAGCCCATGCTGATGTGTAGAATTATGAGTTAAATGTTGTTGAGGGCCTAGAAGTAATGACACAACAGTAGCAACAATACTCCCTGAACCCAGATTCTGATTTCTAATATGAATCTTCAATAAAAGAAAGCAGAGCTCCTTGGACAAATGCTTGATTCTAGGACTAGGAAATGAAATATCCAAGATGAATCTGGAGCTTGAAAGTTAGGAAGTGCTCAAAAACACCCCCACAACGAAGGAGGTATATTAAATGGACACAAGAGCCAATTGAATGAGCTCCCAAGTGCCAAAGCTGGAATAATGTAGTATAGGATTATAACCCAAATAGAAAATAAATATCAATGACTGTGTATTATATAATGACGGACTGAATGAATAAATAAATGGGGTGAAATAGATAAATCTCCCATACAGAAGAATTCCAAATAGATTACAAGGTCAGACAATTAAGTTCACAAACTCATCCTAAAAAAAGTGCTACATACAACATGGCTGAATATTACTATGGTCACTTTCGAAGTACTCCCCTTGGGAAGCTATGCACTGATGCCAGCGCCTAGTCCACCCTTCAAAGCAATTGTGGAACTCTCTTTCTGGAATGGCCATCAGAGCTGTCATCGTATTACACTTGATGTCCTGAATGTCATCAAAAAGTCTTCCTTTCAATATTTCCTTTATCTTTGAGCAAAGAAGAAGTCATTGGGTCCAGATCAGGTAAGTAAGGAGGGTGTTCCAATATAGTTAATTGTTTACTGGCTAAAAACTCCCTCACAGACAGTGCCGTGTGAGCTGGTGCATTGTCATGATGCAAGAGCCATGAATTGTTGGCAAAATGTTTAGGTCATCTAACTTTTTCACGCAACCTTTTCAGCACTTCCAAATAGTAAACTTGGTTAACTATTTGTCCAGTTGGTACAAATTCATAATGAATAATCCCTCTGACATTAAAAAAGGTTAGCAACATTGTTGCAACAAGTTCACAAACTTAATTGTCAGACCTCCCGTATGTAGCTACCCCACCCTGTGTTTGACCTTACTGACCACAGCAATAAACATGCCCACTCAGATTTCTTCTCCTGATGCTTCCTAAGCCACAAGTCCTATTGACATCGCCTCCAAAATGTGTTGTAAATCTGTCCACATTTCTCCATCTCAGTAACTACTAGCTTTTAGAGCCATTTTCAAGTCACCTGGACGACTGCATAGCCTTCTGATAAACCCACTGGCTTCCACTCTTACACTACCACAATCCATTGCCCACAGTAATCAGAGAACTTTCTCACAATGTACTAAATAAACTAGACAACAAAACTCTGTTTTCACACTTAGAATAAAGCCCAAACTTCATGATTATTCAGTGTATCAATCTTGTATCATTCTATTTCATTCTCATTATCTTCTGTTGTCTTCATTCTGGACTTCGGTCATCTTTGACACACCAGACTCCTTCCCATATGAGGGCTTTTGCATACATGGTTTTTCTGACTGGAATGCTTTCTCTCTTAGCTCTTTGCATGGTTTGCTTCTTTCTGTCATTCATCTTAAAGTCCCTTCTTGAGCACCTAGTTTAAATTAACAGCCCAGTCACTTTCCATCATGGAACATTATTTTCCTCTTGTTCCTGTGACTGCCCTAGATTGGTGATATCCTCAGCGGAGTAGCTGCTCCTCCATAAAGTCATTCAGGGATCCAGACTGATGGCTGCTGTGCCATCTTCAATGTGTGACTTCTAAAGTCTCCCTGGAAGGTCACACACATCCTAATCACTACAAAAATGGAAAGAGCATGGAGGAGCACATGGGAGAGGTTTTCATGGCCCTGGAAGTAGCACACATCACTTACACTCACATTCTATTGGAAAAAAACTGACTCATGTGACTCAGAAGAAATTGGGAAATAAAATCTACCTCTGTGGCCAAATAAGAAGGTCTGATTTTTGATGGACAGCTAGTAGTCTCTGCCTCATGAAAAGCCAATCTACTTACTTGGTACATACTTTGGGTAACTTAGAAGAGAAATAAGAAATTTGAAAAGGATCTTAATTTAGTTAGGGAAATACTAGTTTCTGAAACCACAAAGCCCCTACATTTCTTAGCACAATAAAAATCATTTTATTAGTCTAAGTAATAAGGCAGCTTTCTCCTACCTTGAGATCCACCATTTCCTAGGGCTCCAGAGTCTTCTGCTTCTATCCATAGATGGAAAAGAACAAAGAAGCCCCACCCGTTTCTTAAAAGTTCCAACCCAGAAATCATACATCAGTTCCACTTATATTGTATTAGTGAAAACTAGTCACATGGCTACACATAGCTACAAGGGAGGCTGGGAATGTAGTCTTTGCCTGGGCAGCTACTTTCCACTGACAACTCCACACCTGGGAATAGGAACATGAATTTTGTTGGGCCACTAGCTTTCTCTACCATAGTCTTGCCAAAACAAGGCCCACTTGTTTATTTCCAACTTAGAACATGTTACTTGGAATTTTCACAAAATAAACTATTTTGAACACAATATCATCTTACTTCCGTTACATTTGCACAGCATCAAGTTTTGCTTTGAGACACAAAATGTACATGTAATTATGTCACTTGCTTGCTTAAATTCCTTTAATGAATCCCAGTGCTTTTAGAATAAAGTACAAACTCCTTATCTTGACCTACAATGTTCTCTGGGTTCTATCTCCTTCTGACCTCTCCAGCCTTATCTGCTACCTTACTCCCCTTTGCTCTCTCTACTCTGACCACACTTGAGCCCTTTTAAGTTCCATGAATGCTCCATTCCCACTACCAAAATCTTCCCACATGTTATTCTAAAATGCTTCCTCCCAAACTGTCCTCAAGGCTAATTCATTCTCTCCCTTCAAGCTTAAGCCCACTGGTCACCTCTTCATAAGGGTCTTCACTGGCTAGCCCTCTAACAGGACATCTCACAGCTCCTTTCTATTCCACCCCTCTTGTTATTTTGTCACAGCAGCTGTATGAATCTGTAATAATGTTGCACAATGGTTTGCTTGTTGACTGTCTGTCTCCCCACTTAAATACAGGTTCCATGAAGGCAGGAACCACGTCAGTGTTATTCACCACTCTAAACCTATTGTGTTATGCAGTTCCTATCACATAATTAGTAATTAATAAATTATGCAGGGAATGAATGAATGGACCCAGTGAAATCTAAACGGGCACACACCCTAAAAGGGTTAATTCATCACTACTGCTGAAAAAAAAGTTTGAGAACTTGATCTTTTGGCAGAAGCTCAGTAACACCATCTATATCAAGAAAGAAAAAACAAAAGCTAAGCCACCCTATACTGAACCGTCCCTGGCCCTGGATTACAGATAGCCAAGGAGAATGCACTGACCAACTGTGACTTTCTGAAAGAAATTGCTATTGAGTCACCCACATTGTACAGGCTTCCAAGGGAACCTGTCAGGGATGAGAGAAGTAGCGATGAGGTGGGGGGGAGGGACGGAAATCTGAGGGTTCGTAAGTCACAGCAGTTTGAAACCAATGAGTTCTTCTGCCAACTGGATTCAATCTTTGGACAGATTTGAATTAAACTGCTCTGTAAAAAAAAAAATCAAAAGGATGCTATTTCTGGGGACAGAAAGATGTAAATGCAGAGGTCTGACATGGGGAAGAGGGAAGAAAGAAGGTTGATAAACAGGGACAAAAAAATTGTTGGCAGCCAAAAAAGGTACTGTATATTAGCTAGTATGATCTAAAATGGCCCAGTGGAGATCAGCGTAACATCTGCCTTGCTCATTTCTTGCATGTCTACATATTCATGCCCAGCTTTTGGAATTCTCAGGAGGCACTTGACGATATAGAAAGATGAGTTCCAATGAGCTGCAGTGTCCTGCTTTGCTGAAGGGTTACAAAAAGAAATCGTGCTTCCCTGATTCAACGTCAGCTTCAATCATTTTTGAGCCTGTGCTAATCAATGCAGATTTTAGGTACATGTGGAAGAAGAAAGAAAAGATAAGTCAAATGTTCACATCAATTGGATGAATGTACACAAATTGTATTATGGCCACATGTTAGAGAAAACAACAAGGACTCTGGACCCAGAAAAACTGGGGTGTCAAATCCTGGCTCCACCTCTATTAGCTATGTGGGCAGGTCACTTATGTGCACTGACCCTGTGTCTTCATCTATAAAATAAGCAGGTATGTGGTACTGTGATGATTGACTAACACCTATGAAATAGCAAACATGCAATAAGTCCTCAATGAATGATATTGTGTTTATTACTTAGAACAATACAAGCATCCATCAAGCTCTTTCATAACAAGTTGTTTGCGGATTTGACCGAATTATCTGATGAACTATATCAGCTCTGGAACCTTGGCCTTGGTCAACAAGCCACAGGCTCTTGTCACTGAACAATACTCTAAGTCCAATAAACCATTTCCACATCTTCAAGCTTTTATTTATACTGTTCCTGCTGCCTCATCTATCCTACATCCTGCCTTTCGAAAGCCAATGTTTCAGTCAAGTTTGCTGGGTACTCCAATCAGATTTGATATCTTTTCCCTCCACACCCATTTCTCCATTTGTTCATACATTTCATAAACAATTATTGAGAACCTGCTAGATGCCATTGGATTTGATAGATGCCTAGGAAACAAAGATGAATAAGACACAGTCACCACTGTCACAGTCTAAGGAAGAAGACGGAGAATTAGACAGATGATTGCATTCGGGCTTTATACATGCAATAAAGATGTGCACATGGCACTTGGAATCCCATGGAAGAGACTCCTCCAACAGCAGTTTCTTATACCTCTGGTTCACAGTTACTTTGATTATCTTTGCCTTATAGTTTATTGCTAATATAACCATCTTCCTTGTTACATTGTCAACTCCTTGAGGCCAGATGCTGTCTTATTTTTCTTCCAATTCCTTTAATGTCGTGCACAATATGTTGCAAACAGTAGGTGTCCAATAAATGTGTTCTGGATGTATTATTAATATGTGGATGAAATGAAGCCACCAGCAATGAGCACTTTCAAATGTTGTGGTCTGTCTTGAAAGATCCATATTCTGTGAAAAGCATTATATATGAAGTCAGACAATTAAGTTCAGGAACTCATCCTAAAAAAAATGCTACATACTTCATTGCTCAATATCACTATGGTCACCTTCAAAGCACTCCCCTTGGGAAGCTATGCACCCGGGTGAGTGCCTAGTCCACCCTTCAAAGCAATTGTGGAACTCTTTCTGGAATGGCCATCAGAACTGTCATCGTATTACCCTTTATGTCCTGAATGGCATCAAAATGTTTTCCTTTCAATATTTCCGTTATCTTTGGGTAAAGAAAGAAGACGTTGGGAACCAGATCAGGTGAGGGTGTTCCAATACAGTTATTTATTTACTGGCTAAAAACTCCCTCACAGACAGTGCCGTGTGAGCTGGTGCATTGTCGTGATGTAAGAGCCATGAATTGTTGGCGAAAAGTTCAGGTCGTCTAACTTTTTCACACAGCCTTTCCAGCACTCCCAAATGTAAACTTGGTTAACTGTCTAGTTGGTACAAACTCATAATGAATAATCCCTCTGACATCAAAAAAATAGCTACATTGTTGCAACAAGTTCGCGAACTTAATTGTCAGACCTTATATAGTACACACGAAGTAGAATATTAAAGCCTGATAGCCTGATTTGAAATGCTCATAAGAGTCTTTAATAACTGTTTACATTAGGCAAAGCACTTTATCAGGCTATATCTCAAGTTCGTTCCTTAAATGGAAGTGATAATAATAAGGCCACGGGATTACTACAAATAAATTCATCACTCATTAAAAATACTCAGAAAGTGCCTTAATGGTAGCTTCTAATAAACATTAGCTGTCATCTCCTCTTCACAAACAGACTTAAAGACCTTCACTCCTGTAGAACATGGACTCCTGCAGGCAGATCAAAAATTCAAATTCCATGGATAAGACATTAAAAGTTTTGATCTTTTGTACTTCTTGCCAAGTCTAGTTGCAACATCTGTCTATTACAAACCCAGAAACTGCTGACTTAAAACTTTTTGCAAGCCATACATTTTACCTTTTCTGACCATACTAGAAAATATAATGCCATCTTAGGAAAGTCTGTTTTGAGATCACCACCTCTATTCATTGACTGAGCTCACTGTGAAAAGCCTCAATAAAAATAATAAATAAAAGTTGCCATTTATTACGTTCCTATTACGTGTTGTATGCTTTACATATATTATTTTCCATTCTTAGAACAATATGCAAGGAACACACACTGTTATATCCATCTTAGAGATGATAAAAATGAAGCTCAGGGAGATCAAGTTCTTCACCCCATAGAGGTCCCACTATTGCAAATAGTTTGACCCTCTAACGAGCATTATTTTGTGCTTGGCTTCATTATCCTCCATCTGTTTATTCAGAACTACTGAAGAAGATGAAAGTTCTGGACAGAAGTAGAAATAGTGGAATTTAAATCTGATCATTGAAAATACTTTGCCTTGTAATTTCAACAATTTGGTGTAATTCAAGATGGAGACAAGGTTTCGCATCTCCTGATTCACTCCCCTTTTCCAGACAGTTCTATAGTAAGGTTGACTGACATGGCTGCTGATCTGATTTTCTGAGATTGGTAGACATGGATATTCCAGGGTCTCTGCCAGTTTCAATATTCAATAGTCATTAAACTTTTTCATATATTCAAACTCTCTTTGCATGTTAAATTCATTCGTTTTTATTCTGTCCATTACAGATTTCGAGAACTGCTGGTCACTGTCAGCTTCATAATTATCCTTCATATGGTCTAAGGCCATCCTGTCCAAGAGAAATAAACGGGAGCCACATATAGAATTTTAAATTAACTACTAGCCACATTTAAAAAAATGAAATAAAATGGTACAAGTGAAATGTATTTTAATAATGTATTCGTTTTCTGTGACTGATGCAACAAATCACCACAAACTTGGTGTCTTGACACAACACATGTATTCTCTTGGGGTCTTGAAGGCCAGAAGTCCAAAATCAGTATCGCTGGGCCAAAATCAAGATATCCATAGGGCTTCTCTCCCGCTGGAGGCTCTAGAGAAAACTCGTGTGTTTCCTCTTACAGCTTCAGGTGGCTGTTGGCTTTCCTTGGCTTGTGGCCACATCAGTCAAAGGTCTGCCTCCATCTTCACATCATTTTTTCCTACTTGTCTGTGTAACTACTTCTACCTGCCTCTTAAAGGGACACATGTGATGGCATTTAGAGCCCACACAGATAATCCAGGGTAATCTCCCCATCTCAAGATTCTTACCGTAATCACATCGATAAAGATTGTTTTTCCAAATAAGGTAACATTTATAGGTTCCAAGAATTAGGCCCTGATGTCTTAGGTGGCCATTAGTCAACCTATTATACGTAACATTTGATTTTACCCAATATATCCAAAATATTATCATTTCAATGTGTAATCAATGTTTCATCCTAAATCTTCTAGATCTGGTGTGCTTTTTAAATATACTTAAAATAATACATCTCAACTAGAATTAGCCATATTGCAAGTACTCAATAGCCACATGCGGCTACTGTTCTGGGAAGTGCAGTAAGGATTGCTTTAATTTGCTCATCAAACAATTCTTTTTCTTGCTCAGACGCAAAGAAGAATCTGCAATAAAGCTGTCCTCATTCAATTTTGCTTTTTTTTTTTATCACCATGGGCAGAATTACTATCTTTCTACCTCATAGGATTTCTGTGAGGATTAAATTATGAAAGCTCTTTGGAAAATGTAAATTACTCTGTAGTCCTTTCAAAAGCCAGCCAAATGCATTGCCAAAGTCTTCTGCTCAGTATCTTCTAGTCATTCATGTATCTCCTGCTCAGTATCTTCTAGTCATGCTCATACATCTGGCATAACTGAAACCTATCACAAAAGAGCAAACATGAAGAATTGGGTCATTCCACTAACTAGAGCTGGGAGCTTGATCAGACAGCAGGTCATGGATAAAGTCATAAGAGGGAAATAGGATCAACGTTTAGAAAAATGTCGAGAAGAAATGTCCCCATTTTGGCACAGAAAACATTCATTCACTCATTCAAAAATTTTACTATGTCATTGACACAATGCTAGGTGATGGGGATGCAATGCTTAATGGTGAGGCAAAAGAAAAACATATAGGCATTGCCTCCCTCACCCACCTCCCTTGGAGGTTTGAGTCTAGAGAGAAAGCAAAAATAAATGAAATGGGAAAAGTGCAACTGTGATTTTTTCTCCCAGGGAGCAGAGCATGATTCTCTGACAGGAAGTTTGACCTTGTCAGAGGGGTCAGAGAAGATTTCCTTGAGGAAATGATGATTAAGCTAAGATATAAATCATAAGGAAGAATTAATTCAGTGAAGAGGAGAGGAAAAGACATTGCAGGCAAGAGAAACTCATGTATGAAGACCTTTCTGTAGGAGAAATCATGATGAGATGACAGATAGAAGCCAGGATGTCTGGAGTGCAGAGAATGAGCAGAAGGGACCAGGTATAAGGTGAGGCCAGAGACGTGGGAGGGGACTCACTTATGTGACCATGTAAAAGAGTTTCATTTTTTCCTAAAGTAAATATTCATCTCCTGGAAACATTTGTGCTTTGAAAAGATTCTTCTGCTGGAGTGTGAAGCAGATTGTTAAGGGGACAAAGGTAAATGCAGATGGGAGAGGCGACAAGAATATATACAGGTGGAACAATGAGGGAGCTAGGCAAGAGATGATGGCACGGTGTAAAATATGAAGTCATCCTTGAATCTTCTTTTTCTTTCATATCTCACATCTAATCTATTAAGAAGTTCTGTTGGCTGAATCCAAATGAATCCTTTTACCCCCTCTAATGCTGAACTGTTATAGAAGCCTCTAGACCAGATCAACTACCTTGTCTGGTTTCCTTGTTTGCAATGGTGACCCTATATTTTATTCTTCTACACACAGAAGTCAAAGGGATTTCCTAAACGGTAAGTCAATCCATGTCATTCACCTGCTCAGCACCCACAACGGCTTCCATCTCCCTCAGAATAAAAGCCAAAATCCTTCAAGGTACTTCATGGTCTGGTCCCCTAACCAAATCTTAACTCATCTTCTACCACTCTCCCCTTTACCACGATGGTCAGCTTGCTCTTTTTAATCAAGTGAAACACCATCCTAATGCAGGGACTTGTCATTTGTTGTATCCTCTACCTGAAACCCTCTTAAACACTCCATGATCCCTCATCTAAAACTCACCATTTATGACTCCACTTAGCCCCTTTCATTTAGCTCACTCACCTAAAATTGAAACTTCATATTTTATATGAAAGAAGGCTAGGGAGAAAAAACCACCTTGGAGGAAAGCATTCCAGGATGTGGGAATAGCAAATGCAAAACCCTGAGACAGGAGTTCCAAGGAGCAAGGGAGCCAGCCAGCTGCAGGCATGCTGGTAGAAGGTGGGGTGGAAACGGGAGGCTATGTTTAAGGCAACAGGGGAAAACTCACGTAGAGCTTGCATGCAGGGTGTTGTGAGGACATTGCTTTCACTCTGAGATGAGGAGTCATGGAGGGTGCAGGGCAGAGGACTGGTTTGACCTGACATATTTTAACAGGTATGTTCTGGGTGCTATATTGAAATTTGACATAAAGGAGGTAAGGACAGAAGCGGGGAGTTTAGTTACGAAGCTATCATAAGAAACCAGATAAGAAATAATGGCAGCTTCGACAAAGCTAGCAGCAGTGGAGGTCGGGAGAAACGTTCAGGTGCTGGATATATGTTGAAGGTAGATCTGCTGAAAGATCAAATATGTGGTGTGACAGAAAGACATTTGGGGCCTGCACAATTGGAAAATACAGTGGTCATTAACTGGTATGGGGAAGGCTACAAGTTTTGGAACAGTTATCAGCAGCTCAGTTTTGGATGTTGGCTTCAAATGGCCATTTGACATCCAAATAGAGATGTCAAGGAGGCGATTGGTATACTAGCTGGGGAGGTCTGGGATCGAGTGTGTAGACGATCTTCTCAGCCAGGAGCTTAGATGAGATCACTAGGGAAACGGCAGCTGCTAGGAACTACAGGAATCCTCTATGAAATGGAAAAGGAGTAGGTTCACAGCTGTAACATACTGACAAAATGATAATTATGGGCTATCACCTACTCAGTGGGAGGAGACCTTCAATGGACAGGGGAAGGAAATAGAGTAATGTGGGTACATGATTGGTCCAGGGCTCTGAATTACCACTCACAAATACCAGCACCATAGTTAACCTCACAGAGAACGTGTGGCCAAATTAGCTTGCAGGGCCCAAGTGTCTGTTATCAGTGAGTCAAATCTCCTCCAGGACCAAAGAACTTACATGAGTTACAATGCTCAGGTCACCTCTCATCTGATTTATGTCCTGGGTACAATTTTACATGTATGCTTCCTCCAACTACATCACTTTCACTTTTACATTCAGTTTGAGAGATTCATAAAAGCTCATGGATCAGAACAATTACCATGATGACTGTGATGATCCCAATTCTGACACTGGCCAAAGGGTCAGCTGTTGTAAACCGACAGAAGGAAACTCACTGCAGCCAGTCCCAAGGTACAGAAGAGGCCAGGCCTGATCCCTCATGGTCATCCACTTCTCACCCCTATTTTACTGTCAGCTTGGCTCTCTAAGGGCCTGGATCATGAAAATGCAAATCATAGCCCCCAGTCCGTGGGGGTGAGAGGTGATGAAGTGCATGAATGTAATAAATAAAGAAGGGTTTCCAACATGTCCAGCACACACTTGTTAGTGTAAGTGTTCCTTGCACTGCTACCACTGCTTCTACTACCTCCACCACCATCATCATCATTATCACCACTAAACAGTGGTTGTACACCAACACCCAAAATTTTAAGTTACACCTTTCCCTATTTCCTCCTCTCCAAGCCACCTCCACAGCCATGCTCAGACTTTGTCATGTGGGGTCTCTGGTCCCGCTCCCCACATAAGAACGCAGGGTATGGTGAGGCCAAAAAGGCACACCCACGGAGCCATGGATGGGGGTTCACACCACTATAGTCTCACTGGTGGCTGGGTTGGAGACACAGGAAGTAGGTTCCACACGATGCACAATCTGCCAACTGCTTCTCTGCCAACCAACCAACCCCACTTGCTAGCTGCAATCCACAATCCGCACTTGCTAGCTTAGCCACGGCAGTTATATTAGTGGCTAATGTAATGGTTACAGCTGATGGCCAACTAGTCACAGCTGATGGCCATCTACTACCCGAGCCAGCACCTTTCCATGTGAGGTCGAGAACCTGGAAACTGCTCTCTGGGACTCTGTCCCCACAGACTTCTAGTCTAAAAGGGCAGCCAAAGCCATACCTGAGGCAACCCAAATCAGGGAGTCAGTCCCAGCTTCCATATTTGCCTATCCTTTACCTTACTGCCCTGTCTCCTGGCAGTGTGTAAAGTGGTTACTCCTTCTTAACCTATGGCTCCTATGTGTAGCTAATAGCAGAATATGCCTTTTTGGTAGTGTTAGTTAAAAAAATCTCAGGTGAACTGAACCCCTTATTTGGACTGTGAGATGCATCTTTGGCACCCCAGGTGCAAAGTATGTAGGATTCAGATAAACAGTTGAGAATAACAAGGAGTTGGAGTTTCCATTGGCACTATGAAAGACTTGACAGAATTTTTATACAGATAAAACCATTCATTCATTTAATTCACTTAAAAATATGTGAGGTCCACCAATTATGTTCCAAGAATATAGCTGATGTATGAGTGAAGTAACGATGATCAATGAACTGAGAATATAATGAGCAAGATAGATATTTTCCCTACACTCATGGATCATAAAGTATAGTGAGGGAAGCAGATAGTAATCAAATAAGTGCCTCCATAATATATACCTTGTCATTTGTTAGGTGGAGGAAAAGAAAAAAGTGCTATAAATGAAAATAATAGGCATCTTTTAGTTTGGATAAATGGGCGAAGGGGTTCAAATAACTTTCTCTGAAGAAGTGGCACTTAAGCTAAAACATCAACATGGAGCAGACATTAGCCAAGGTAAGAGAGTGTGTGTGGTATGAAAAGGGGGCCTTCTCACAGCAAGAAGAGCATGTGAAAAGTTCCTGAGGTAGGAAAAAGAAACTAAAAAAGACTAGCGACAAAACTAGAGCAATGGAATGCAGGATAGTGGTTGCCTGGGACTGCAAAGGAACACAGAGGTGGGGGATATTTTATTGAGATACAAGTGTTCTATATCATGATTGGAGTGATGGTTATATGACTGTACACAATTGTCTAAATTCACTTAAAGTCACTGAATTTTATTGTTTATAAATTATTCCTCAATAAAGTTTGGGAAGTTAAAAACAGTGAGCTTTTTAAGACTTTTCCTTTTAAAGTCTCATTTAAAGGTTCATATTAACCTGACTTCATCTAATATAAAAACAAAGCTGAAAAATGCACAGAAGAACTAAATAAAATGTATTTATTTAGGACTTTATTTCCTTGTTCATTTGTTCATGGCTCGTGTGTTTAAAAAGGTGATTTAAGGTAGAAGGGGCGGTTTGAGATTCTAAGAGCCATTTAATATTTTTATTTTTACACCTCGTAGCAAGGCACTTAAAATTCTGAACTTCTTTCCTCACCTAGAAAAATGGGGGGAAAAAAGCATCTTTCAGGTCAGGTTGTTGAGTGGATTATTTCATTTAATCTCCTTGGAAGATGCCAGTTCCAATAGATACATAGTAGGCCCTCCTTCACTATCATTCTCTTTGGTATCTAAAAATCAAGCACATTGATAAATTATTCTGATAAAATCAGCCTCCAGGAGAGGGCATTTGTGACTGTGTGTAGTGTTCTGGCTATGGGGCATCTTAAGAATGACCCTAGGGGAGAGAGCTGAAGCAGTGGCGGAAAAAGATTGCTGGTGATGGTGAAGGGTATGTCCTGTACCTGTCTCCTGCCCTGCCCCAATATGGCAGAAACTACTACTCAGGGGCTCAGCACACCCATATTCACCCAGAATCTGCCTGAGATCACATCCAAGTAAAAGGACAGAGTAGAATGAGACATGTTCAAACCTCTCCAAGGAAACGCGAAGCAAAGATCACAAAGCGAGCATTCAATTCAGATGCAAAACATAGCTGCACACCTAAAGTACCTCTGGAGTTTATCCAAACTCCATTTTCTCTCTTCTTTCATCATTTCTGTTTTCTTCTTTTCATTTCCTGACTCTGACTTTCTAAAGTCATAAAGATGAAATTTCTACCCTTTGAAAGTCATAAGTAGACAAAATTCATTGTTAAAGGCTGAAACAATTCACTCTGACTCCCTTTAGTTTTCAATTACCCAAGAAAACCTTGTTTTCAATGGATAAAGGCCACCCTTTCAACCAAGTTGGGGTGTCTCTGGAGCCAGGAATTGTGCTGATCGTCACCATAAAAATGCATAGGCAGAGAGCAGACAGGCAGAGAGCTGTGGGGAGGCTTGCAGACAAAGGAGGTGTTATGTGTCGTACAACCATTCACTGCAAAGGGATTGTTTAAGTGGAGATGGCTGGTCGACACTCATACAAGAGGGAGCCTTCATACGTAAATAAAGGCTGGCTGCCACAGAAACCCCTCCATCTGCTGCTGCCCATTGCCGGACTTCCAAGGCGCTGGCTGCACTAATTGAAAACATGGATGGATCTGTGCCCCACATGTTCACTTTTAGGAAATCACTGAAAATTTGTTTTTGGGTAGGGCCAGCCCTAGGCTGACTCTCCGCTCCTCCAAGCCAAAGGCGTATCTATTTGGGAGCTTTATGGCTGCTGCTGTTTTTTGATTATTGATTCCTGATATTTTTCCCCACTGCAACCCTCCCCCTATTTGGAGAACTCTAGCCGTCAATATGGCAAGTGATTTGTTAAGCTGCTAAGCTTCTTTCACTTTGGGGCCCAATTCAAAGTAAGGCCTGAGTAGAGAGAGAGCTTTCCACTGCAGAGAGGGGGGTGGGGGGGAAGAAATCAAGTATAGATATGAGCTCTAAAGAGGGGACTGTTTGGGCAGTTGCAGGCCATGCCCCTGCTCTCCCCTGAAGAGCTTAATATGTCCTAGGTTTCAGTAATTAGTCAGAGAGGAGCAAAGGGTCCTCAGCAATGGCAAACCAGCTGCACGCAGCACTTCTGGCCATTACTTAAGTTTCTTCTCCTTCCAGACTGAGGCAAAACTGGCAGGTGTCAGATCAGAGGCTGATGCCGACCCTAAGCACATCTCCTCAGTATGCACAGAAGTCCATCCTGAACTGAAAATTATTGACCATAGGCTTTATCCCTCCTCTCCCTCTGATGGAGAAAAGACAAGTATGTCTGTTCAGCCTTGTTTGGCACCTAAAGCAAACTGAGGCACAAATACGTGAAATCACACATAGTCTCAAAGCGAATGGTTAACAGACTCAACTCCTCACTAGTAAATTAGAGCTCTTTCTGTTAGAGCACACAAGCTTGAAAATAGCCACCAGGCTCTTCCAAATAACCTATGTGTCCCGCAAAGGACAATGAAGTGATGGGGGTGGGCAAGGAATTTGAATTAATGTGTACACTGCTTAACGCTGAATCATATTTTTAATGCACTATCACCAGGAATGAAAGGTTTTTGATTTATTTGCTGGAGGCAACCAGTGTATCACAGAAGTTGTATAAAGATAGAATCTAGAAATCAAAACTCTTTTTCTGCTGATCCCTTCATGCTTCTGATCAGGCCACTTAAACACATCCTATGTTCTATGAAACGTCAGAACAAGCTGTCTTCTGCACAAGGAGACTTTTGAAAGTTATTAAGATTTGTGTACTAAACAGAGCTAACTGGTTTAAATGACTAAAGACTATGATTTAGCATTTGCTTATTCATACAAAGATATTTATTGAACAATAAATGAAGGCACTATTGTTCCATCTGATGCATTCTGGAACACCTGATCTTTATAGGCTGGGTAGATGAAGTTACTTAGCCCTGGGCCAGCTTTCTTCCAAAAACTTTTAAGTGAAAGCCAAAAGAGAATTAACAGGGATGTTGGAAGTCACATAAACACAGCTGAAGAAAGCATATTGTCTTGATTTCAGCTTGAAATCTGTGCTAAATTAGCAGTAAGAAGTTTAGCAGCAACGCCTCATTTCTCAAAACATCATTGTTTTTAGGTTTAACTGCAGCACGATTCACTTTTGTGGAAATTAAAAAAATAAAAACATTTTAACTTTGCCCTAAAAACATGCTCATAGATCCAGAAGATACATGCACCAATTTTGTTTGTTTGTCTCATATTCTGTTTCCTGGGTAGACTGGCAAGCATTTTTATGTTGTTTATTGTTGACATGAATATTATAAACTAAGAACTGTTTTGAGATTTTTTTTTAATCTCCAATAATCTCTTCAAATATTTAGTGTTTAAAGTACAATGTGCAGATACTATTGGGAATAGTTTTAGGATCCTGAAGATATTTCTTGACAGGAAGCCCAAACCAGAATTTACATAATGGATTTTGGTCTTGTAAAAGGTATTCATAACTCTTGTTAAATTTCTGCATTTCTTTTCTTCAAGTTCACCAACGCTAAGAAATGGGGCTAATCCAAGATAAAAGTATGAACAAAGCGATTAAAGTGCTCCTCTATTTTGATAAGGGCACTGGGTTAACATGCGAATGTCATTGTTGATGTCAGCATACCAAGCCCAAGATAAACACGGCTGGACTGCTCTTACTGCAAATTCGGGTGACACTTTTCTTTATTAACGAGCATTTCTTTTTCTGCAAAAAGAAGAAAAGTTTTATCTTACGTTTCATGGCTTCAGGCCAAGAGAGATCGTTTCTTTCTTCTCTGCCTTCACTCTTTAATAAAACTAACAAAAGTCTTTCTTTTTCCTATTTATCTTTGTATTTCTGTTAATATGCTTGTACTTCCATCTCATTATGACTTTCGTACCTCTTATTTTTGTAGGGGAAAAATTGATTCACTTAAATTAATGTTTATTTTAGCCCTTTCTCTTGAAGCCCACATTTAAGTGAGTTCGTGACTGGGAAAGGTACAGGCTTCTTGGGTCTAAAGTTGTTAAGTGAGCATAACTTTATGACCGTGTCTCTATGGACATTTAAAATTTGTTTTCTTTTGTTTGGGTGAGGTTTACTTTACCACTGCCCAGTTGTTATAAGAGTGGAGTAAACCCAGTCATTTGTTTCTAAAAGAATGTAGTTATTATCCATGTCTTGGACTTTAACACCAGCTTCAAAAAGATGGCTGAGCACACCAGAGTCTTTACAATAATACTTGGATCTGGGTTCATACAGGGTATTTTGGTGACTCCTTCTTCCTACTAAGGGAAACATACGTGGTGAGAGATTCTCTTCCTATTTTAGCAGAGGAAGGAATTGGTAGCATGAGTAGTATAATGGTGCCATATAGTGGAAAATCAACAGGCCAGGCATTAGAAGACCTGCTGACTAAGCCCAATGCTGCTGTTTAAGGTCATCCCTTCTCCGTTGAGAATCCCTTTTACTATTATTCTTTTCTTTGAAATGATTAGGTCTTCCAAACATACAGTATTTCTAAAATAGGAAATTAAACATTTTCCTTAAGAAACAATCTATACTGTCTATATACTCAATCAAATGAATATTCCAGACAGCCCAAGATGACCATGTCACCATACTAAGCATCCCTAAGGCAACAAAAGTTGATGTTGTAATTACCTTAGGTGGCTTGACTGATGGTAAATGTATGATTTCAATTAGGCTTCTTGAAATATTAAAAATAACTCATGCCCCGACTTTCCATTTCTATAGTCTCATACTCTGTATGAACTCAAGGCCCAGAGTTGGGAAAAATTGGCACAATTATTCTGAACCTCCTTTTTCTCTTCTCCGAAATGGGGGGAAATAACAGCTTCTAGGCTCAATTCAAGGTTGTTATAAAAAATTAAATTAAATCATCTGTGTTAAAGAGCTACATTAGATGTTAGAGACTATCAGGTTGGTGCAAAAGTAATTGCAGTTGAAAAGGTTAAAAACAATTGCAAAAGCTGCAATTACTTTTACATCAACCTAATAGTGTAAATTATGCACTGAAGTAGTAGAGAAGCAGGAAATAGAAAACCTGAATTTCTGAATTAAAAAACAAACAAAAAACACACACGTTAGTTTCTTAAGGAAGATAAGACAAGAGCCAAAAGTCTTTTTGATCTTTTACTTGTCTATACTAAGACTCTCAGTGTGGAAATTCATTCTTACTTGAACTTAATAACAGGTGAACACCCTCAAAATACTTTCTGAGTTCAACAGGTAATCCCTTTAACATGAGATCATCATGTATTGAGTAAACATAGGCATATTTCCAGGAAAGAATGTTGGTTTGTGGCTATATAAATATAGTCGCCTAAGTCACCATCCTTTATTTGGAAATGGCTTCACCAACTGTCTTTGTGAGCAGTCATGTTTGTACTAAAGTAATCACACTCCTTCGCCACAGATAATTGAACCAGGAATGAATATCTATCTCATAGGACAAATTAAGGTCATCAGATTCACTCTTATAAGATTTTGAACTACAATACTCAGTTAAGTGAGGACAGGCACTTAAACTGAAAAGTCATGTAGGATCATTCATTAACTCATCCCAAAAGTAGGTACTCATTACCTGACAGAAACCATGCACTGGGCTGAGTCATAGTGAGCCAGAATCTGTAGCAAGAAAAACCAAGATCATGCATAAAATTATGGGGAGCAAGAATTAAGAGATTGAAAGAAGGAAGTTTGCTGAAATAAGAGAAGAACTGGCCATGGCAAAGAAAAGCAGAGTAAGCCACTTGCAGAGCAGGCCTGCCTGATGATATCTACCTTTCCTGAGCCCTAACTGCATTGTCTGCTCTTGGCTTCTGTAGTATTCCCTGATATCCTTTTAATAAACCCCTCTTTGATTAAGCTTTTATGTGTGTGTGTGTTTGTGGGGGGTTGGTTCCTCACAAGCAAATGTGCCCTGACTAAAACATGTGCCATTGTTAATTTTTAATGCAAACTTGAAATACTTTTTCCCCCCTAAAAACTAGAGATGTTTTAAGGCCAAAAAGCATTAAAGTCAGTAATCAAATTCAGCAAAGACAGAGGAGCTTTGTTCCTCCCTCTTACTACTGACACGGTCTCCTAACTTCTCACCCTGCAAAGTGCATGAATGGTTTGAATGGTGGGGAAGGGGGAGGGGGGTGTTAGCATATCATTTCCCTGGGTCCCTACACTGGAGGAAAGTGGGGCTAACTAGCAAGTGACCCAGCTGACGAATTCTATTTCGGAATAAACACATCTCCTCTGGCAAAGACAGATTCTGATTTTATTTAAATCCTGCTCAAAATTAAATCCTTGCGACATCAAGCTGAAAAGGAGAGGAAGGTGTGAGATGGAGAGGGAAGCGATTCCTAACTTGATGTGTCCTAATGGAATGGCATGCGGTAAGATGACTGCTAAGTGCCTGTGAGGGGAGGTGGCAGGGAACAGCCCTGAAGGCCTTGCTGGCAACTGGGGGAGAAGACAGAAAGGTTCGGGATTTTATTGGGTTTGGTTGTCTATCTGCACACTTCTGTCTTTCAGTCACCTGTCAGCGTAACTGGATCAGGATGAAGATTTTGTGAAGAAAGAGAGTCATAAGCTATTCAGAAGGCTTCAGGGATTTTAAGCAGTCATGGTCAAAATGTTCCTTTGGGCTGACTTGCCAAGGTCCTAAAATGTGATGGAAATGGAGTTAAAATCTCTTTTAGGTCATAATGAGAAAATGAGAGCAGGCTTTAAAGTTGTCTGAGTACCTTCTTTTTCCTGGTCCTTTGCTTGCTCCTGTTCCTAAGGCCAATTCCCATTTTCTTAGGCATCCAGTGTGCTCATGAAATCATACATAGCCCTCATAAAATTCAAGGATATGTTCAAAAAAAGCATTCACATCTAGGCATAAAGGACTAATGAGGTTGCAGGTGAAAACACTTCTGGAACCATGCACTTTAACACAAGACAAAACTGACTAGAGAATCGATCTCCAGGTATGAGAATTCAAGCATCAGTGGGTTGCAGGGAGATACATACCAGGTGGGAGCGACCCTCATGAGGTTAATTTGAGGGACTGCACGTCTCCCAGTGAGGCTGCATCTGGACAAACATCGGGCTATACTGGAAGCTATCTGATGCAGAACATGAGAGTGACTGAGAATCATAGGAAACTGGCCCCCTGACACCTTTTCCCCCACAGTTCAGATTGCTCATCATGGTGGTATCTCCCCAGAACTCCCCAGCAATTCCTAAAGAAAGAAACAAAAATCTCTGAAAAACTTCAGTAGCAGATAAGCTCTGCAAAATCACTAATACATACATGGTTTGAGAATGCTGAACAAAGCCAGGGATTGTATTAAAATATTTTGTTGATGTACATCAATTGGAAAAATGTAAAAGACCATTGATTTTGAATGATGGGAGGTTGTCAGCAGCACCTGGTTTTCCTTCTTCCTATCCATGTTCCCAGTGATCCCATCTCCCCCAACATGTTCACACTGCCATCACTTTCATCCCCCCACCCTCAGCAATACACATGTGAGGTGTGGTCAAAAACTACAGTGAATGTTTAAATTAAAAAAAAAAGGACTACAGTAAAAAACACATTGCCCTTAATACCTCTCAAAATACTCCTCTTTGCTTCAAACACACTTATCCCATCATTTCTGAAACAGTTCTGGAAGTCCTCTTTTGTGAGTGTCTTTAGTTGTGCTGTTGTGGCTGTCTCAATATCCTGAATCGATTCAAAACGTTTTCCTTTCATGGTCATTTTGATTTTGGGGAAGAGCCGAAAGTCACATAGTGCCAGATCCAGTGAATAAGGGGATGAGGACACAGTGTGATGTTTTTACTTGACAGAAATTGCCGTACTAGAAGTGATGTGTGACACGGAGCATTGTCATGATGGAGGATGAAGTAAAGACACTCATGAAAGAGGACTTCCAGAACTGCTTCAGAAAGTGGCAAGAATGATGGGATAAGTGTGTTCAAAGTGAAGGGGAGTGTTTTGAGAGGGATTAATGGCAATGTGTCTTTTAGTGTAATAAATATTTTTTTTTGGGGGGACTGAGTTTTTAAATATCATAAATCAGTGTCCAGCCCCGCCTCTCACTGCCAGGCCCTTTCCTGGGCCTCCTGTCTTCATATTGCCAGGAAGGCTGCCTGCGGCCAGGGCTTCCACCATCCCCTAGGAAGGATCCAGCACCAGCCTGAGAGGGGAGGCAACAGCAGCTAAGCGGGTGGGAGAGGAAAGAGACAGAGCGTGTGCAGGCGTGTGTGTGTGTGTGTGTGTGTGTGTGTGCGTGTGTGTGTGTGCGTGTGTGTGTGTATACTTACATATGGGAACATATGTGAACTGTCAGCTTTACAGACCCTAGCTCAGGGACAACCTAGGACCAGAGGAGAGGTTGGACAAGGAGAAACACATCTTTTCTCCTCGGCACCTCAGCCTCCCTTATCCAGGGACAGACACATGGGGTAAGTAGGAAACCCATCCCTGGGTTGGAACCCTTTTGATTCTGGTGGAGTCATAGACCCAGTCTGTAGGGACACTGGGTCTGTCTCCTTCTGAAAGCCCTGGAAGGATGGGAGGTAAGATGTACAGGGAGACAGATCTCTGCTAGAAGAACTTGACACCTCGGCCATCGCTGATAGTGATGATCTCTGCTTTGTGCTCCTGCTGTAGGGCTTGCAGAGCCCGCAGTAGGGTCACCTCATCCAGCCCGTGGAACTCCTCACCCTCCGTGTCTTCACCATTGGTCAGTTCATACAGGCTGAACACGGAGTTGTTCTGGCCACTCCTGGAAACCCACTGATAGATGAGTTCCCCCATTCTTCTGGCCTCTGTCACATGATCAGGAAGCTAGACTTGTTCTTATCCAACCACTGGAGGATAACCACTTTCTTCCTCAGTTCCTCTAATACAATCTGGATGGATTCCACAGGGAGCTTCCGCTGTAGCTTCACGTTGTTGAAGAGTGGGCTCTCCTGAGCTTCCATCACCGTCATGCTGGCCTGTTTATGCAGGCGACAGAAGGACAGGACCAGCGAGCACCAGGTGGCCAGCTGCTTCTGCCAAGTGTCCACGTTCGGCTGTAACGTAAAGAAGGGCAGGAAACAATACTGCCACAGCCACTCGAAACTCATCGCCATTGTAGTAGCCCAGGAAACCCAGAACCTCAAATATTTTTTTTTAATTTAAACATTCACCATAGTTTCCTATCACACCTTGTAGTGTCCTTATACCAAATTCAAAACAAGTATATTGCTAAAAATCCATTTGAGGTTTGAAGTTAGGACGAGGCAAGGGGTCAAAGACTGGGGGGCAAAAAATGAGCTAGTAATTCACAGGAGCAATTATACAAATGATTCATAAAGCAATTACTGGGCTCTCCAGTTTTTTTTGTTTTGGTTTGTGTTTTTTTTTGACACATGAAAGCAGAATCTATTTGCTTCCAAAGCAGAATAAGCCAGGTCTTTAAGACAACTGCTTTCTCACATATTACAAGTTTTCAAAAATTAAGTCTATTCCTACAAAACTGAAAAGTTTGTCATTGTAGTTTATGTTCTCAGTAGTAGACACAACTTCATTTTTCAGAGTCAAATGGAATAATCCTTTGCATCAAGACTCTTCCAGAAGAGATTTGCTCTCATGCCCTTTGACTGTACCTACAGTTGACTTAATAGCATCTTGGTCAGGAAGGTTCACTCCCTTTTAAGACAAGGTGAATTTTCACAACGTAAGGAGCAGTTTCCAAGGACAGGAAGTTGCCAGTTTTCGAAAGGAAGAAACGTCTGAGAAAGGATCAATGTCAAGCCAAGGAGATTTGGGTAAAGCAGGGCTATTTGGGATTTCCTTTTGCGATAGACTTTGCACCTCTTACTTTCTCTGCCCATGAGGTAAATGCAGAGTGAGAGCACCGAGCCCCTCTGGTGCATATAACAGTTTGTTTCCAGATAACACACGTTATATGAAGTTAGTATGAGGCCGGCCACTCCTCTCATACAGGGTCTCCTGCATTCTGGTCTTCGTGGCCACCAGCTGCTTGCCTTCTCTTCACTCCCATGTTCCTCAGTGCTCAGATTGTTCTTACAAGGAAAACCTGTACAACAAAGAGGGGAAACCCTGATACCATCATGTTTGGCACCACAACCAGCAACAACTGCGAAAACCATTTATAAAAAGGCTATTATTCTGTTTACAATCTGCTTTCATGATTGCTTTTAACTAACTCGAGGAGTAGCTGCACTAAGGTAGGAAGGTTTGTGACCCATCTGTTGAGTGTATAATTTCCTTTTCATGGGCTAGCACAGCCCAATAAAAAAATATATTATTAGGTGCACTAACTCAATCAGCAAACAAATGACAGGCAGATGGTCTTCAAAAACAATACTGACCATGAATGCCAGAGAGCCACAATGTGGGCCCCTGCTTTTAGGCAGCCTTTGTCTGAAAACACTCCACTGGGTTAAGTGATGCAAAATACGACAGAAAGAGAGAGAAGCTGTGTGTAAATGAGGAAGAAGTTAACGGCTTCTGAAGGGCTTCATGAAAGGTTATGATAATTTTACTAGGATCAGAAAAAAAAAGCACCTCACATAAATAATATACCTTTGTGATGGTGCTAAAATCCAATGGATCGCTTTCACATGACATTGCTGTTCTAAATCCTTATTTTAGCCAGATTTTTTTTCTCAAAAGAATTTATCTCACAGAATTTTCTCAAGTTTTGTTTTAGTTGAGTGATGAAATGTGGTGAGTAAAAGCTTTTGTATGAGAGAATTTCACCAGTTGAAAGAAGGAAGGAAGGAAGGAAGGAAGGAAGGAAGGAAGGAAGGAAGGAAGGAAGGAAGGAAGGAAGGAAGGAAGGAAAGAAGGCAGGAAGGAAGGGAGAGAGAGGGGGGAAAAGAAAGGGACTTTTAAAAGATTTTGAAAAATCAGTGAGGTCAGAAACTAGAATGGGCAATTTCAGTCAGAGAGAGAGAGTTTAACATATTGCCTATTATATAGTATGCACATATTGCCTATTATATAGTAAGCACTCAATAAGTTATCAATGATGATAACTTGTGCATACAAATATATAGAATATACAGAATATATAAAACCTTTAATGGTCAGTAGCGGTCAGCAGAGAACTAGCTCCAAGTCCTAGACAACACATCATTCTTAGAGCGTGAGTTCGGGTTTGTTGGATCAATAGTGGCTGGCCATACGGATTCACTAATCCACACATCTCCCTATGAGTAGTGGCCTGCCTGCTTTCTATAACCTCTAGACTGTGTGCCTGCCTTTTAGGGAAAAAAAAGTTCAATCATGTTTAGTTGACATTTCAAAAGTTTTCTTGGTTTTTTTTGTAAAAAGAATGCAAGCTTGTAGAAAAAAATGAAAATGCAGAAAAATCATCAAAAAGCAGAAAACAATCACTTAATTCTCATCACCTGGGAATAATGCATAATATATACTCCTAGTATTTTTTTTGTATTTTTTCCATATTCAAAAATGTATTGTTTTGCATTCTTTTTCACTTAGCTTTATATCAAAGATTTTTATAAATTAGCCAGAACAAACAGGTCTTTGGTGTTTCAGCCATATCCTCACAGAATAGGGACAATATTTCCCTACTTGGGCTGGGTCACAGCCTGACCCTCTTTCTTGGTGTAGAGGCAATGAGGGAAGACAAAGGCAGATCACAAGCAGATCAAGGACACCTTGGGAGACATCTGCCTGAGATGAGGTCTTTGCAGGGTCTCCAGGAAAGGGAAGCCGTTATTCACTAAGAAGAGGGGAGGGGACTGCTTCAGCCAGACTGCAGAGTTCAAGGGAACTTGGGATATTAAGATTTTCAGGCTTAGCTACTCAAACAGTCCAAAACCAGGGCCCATGATCCCACTTCTTTACTTTAAGTCCCTGACTTTGTTATATAAAAACTTGTCAAGACTGTGCATTCAGTGTTTTTTGCAGTTCTGCCTCCCTTACAACGAGATACTGGACCTGATTTTCACTGGCTGAAGGAGACAAGGGTCACTTTAGTCGTTGCCATAGAGGCCCTCTAATGTTCATATGGTGCCTGTTATTTTTCCTTTTCAAGACGTTTAAAGATTTAAAACATGCCAACAAACTACACAGTCCTTATGCTTGCCACAGCCGTAAATCAGCCTGCCCTTCATCTCAATCCACTATAGATGAGTGTCAGAGCAACTGTGATGTTGCAACATGTTATCACCATTTACTTATAATCAGCTGTGGGGTTTTTGTATCATCTGACTGGTGAGAGATCCAGCTCACAAATCTCATCCTAAGAATCTACATTCTGGGATTTGTACTTGTACCAACTATCTTAGCCTAAGGTTCCTGAAAGCAGTACCTGTGACAGTAATTTATTAAGAATGTGATTCCAGGGATCAGGGATGTTAGCGTGAGTGGACAAGGAAGGAAGAAAAGTCCACACAAGGATGCATCATTGTATGGGCCACTCCTACAGGCTGCTGGTTCTCAATTCCATGTGACCATCTGAGGATTCTCATGACATGTGTGTCCAGTCAGTCAGCCCAGATGATGAGATGGGGAAGCTGCCAGTTCTCATTCTTTGTTGGTCAAGGGCGGCCCCATAGGTTTGATCTCTCTCATACTTCCAGGTTATATAAGCACAAGTGCTAAGCAGGTTATTCTTTGAAAATGTCCAACTCAAAAGGCCTGTGACTAAGGTTTAGAGTTCTCTTTTAAAAAGGAGAAAACTGCTCTGCTTCTTTCAGATATTTATTTCACTAAACGTATTCATTTCAAATTAGGGAGCATCCTTTTTCCTTCTTTCTTTTATCCTTTTCCGTTCTCAACCTCCTATTTCTCACTAAATAAGTTCAAACACTCTGGGCCGTGTGTCCTTTTAGCATCTCAGGCAGACATGAGATAGTTGAGCACAGAGAAAATTTGTCATCATTACTCACATCTAAATATCTATTTTTAAAATGTGCACATAGGAAAAATCATCTTTAATTCCAAAATTTTATAAGAACAAATGTGGGATTATCAGAATATTCATTAGGAGAAGAAGAAAAATAAAATGGGACTGTGAGACAGATCTGTGAAGTGTGGATGTGTGGAGCCAACATCTGAGCCTGACGCCTCTGAGCGTTAACACATGGTCCCTCCATCAAAGGTCTGTATATGCAACTCAGCTGCTGGACTGACAGAAGATTTGGGGTTGTTAACACACACTTCATTAAAATACCAGCTAAAATCCAAGTTCGAAATCCCACAGTTTGTGTTAGTTGATAAAACTCAATTGCTTCTAATTACTGTTAGTGCAGCTTTAAAATAATATTTTGTTGTAATAAAGGATTCAATATGACAAGTGAGAGTTGGCCCGCTGAACTGGAAACACCAGGCAAGAGGGAACGTGTGCACACACAGTGTTCCTCACTCTGCCTGACTTGTTTTTCTGAAAATTTTCTAAGAATCCAACAGAGAAAAAAAATGACTAGTCTTCAAATAGGTTTTGAAAGGGTGAGAATGACTCAAAGATTGGATGTTATTTGCATCTCTGACAGTCACTGCAGCTTAAGAGGTAAAATCCTGAGCTCAAATGAGACAGGCAGATTTGTGATTTTCCAATGATTTTATAGAGCATGTGTTAAAATTATTCAACATCATTTTCTTTCCATATTTCTATTTTCTCCCTCCATCCCATTCCCAAAAGTGTATCAAGATTGAAGCACTTGATAAGATGAAACATCTTCAAATATTGAAAGTCGTTGCCCTTGCACTAGAGAAAGGGAAATCTCATCTCTCACCAAACTCTCCTGATCACTGTAACCAAGGCACTCTGGTCTTTTTAAGATTTCTCCATAGGGCTGAGCTACTTCCTACCTTGTGGCCCTCTTCCCTCCTTCTTGTTCCTGCCACTAAGCCCTACCCCCTTCACAATGTCCTTCCTAACCTGGCTAGCTCCTTCACAACCTTTATGTCTCAGCTTAAATCCTAATCCTGATGGATGTCTTCCCTGACCTTCCACATTTAAGTTAGACCCTATAGCATATGCAGTCATCACACCTTGCATGTGTCCTTCAAGGCACTTTTATCAAACCTGTGGTAATTTGCATATTTGTTTTATCTGCTTTCCCTATAAAGCTCTAATGCATGGGCATCTCTTTTGTCCTGTCTTTTCTACATCCATGTCCAAAGTACATAGGGCACAATTGACTACCTAAATAAGTAACAAAGATCAGATGATGGAAATACTGGGATGAAAGATACTAATATGGAGACAGTGGTTAGGAGCAAGGTAAAATGTCTGGCGAAACAGAACTCAACAAGGAAGAAAGGAATATCCTCTCATCCCACTGGCAGAAACCTCAGAGAAAGCTTAAAAACTTTCTTGGAGAAACCCAGATTTTTATCCTGACCAACCATTCTCCAGCAGCAAAGACTGTCTTAGTTTTCACTGTCCTGTCACACCTGAACAGGTGTCCCAAATTGGTCCAGATCTGAAATATCTCTACTTCTGTCCAGGGACTTCTCACTATTTGACTCATGCAAAACCATAAAGTCCATCTTAGCTCTGAGCCCTCACATCATTCTTTAAAGATAGGTCTCAGGCATAGGTCTTCTCCTTCAACCTTCTAGCAATTGATAATAAAGATGATGATGGGGAGTAATATTCATAACAATAATGATAAATGTAATGGTGAGGTAGTATCTTTTGGCAGACCAGTATTCATCTCACCTTCTCTGGTAGTAACTTCCTGATATATAAGGTGGAAATGACAGTTCCCCAGTGGTTCCCAAATAGTTCTCTATTCTCTCCTGGCTAGGCTATTTAGTTGTTCACTTCCTGGAATTTGAATCTTGAACAAAATAACAATAAGATGGAAAATGGTTTGAGCTCATTCACTCCAAGAAAAGCACCCTGGAAAGACTATTAGGGAATTCCTTCTTCCTAGACCCCAGCCCCCCAACTTGAACTGTCAGAGCTCCTTCCATACCTGGACCTGAATCTCCTGTTTTGCCTGTCAATTGTTCAATATTCTAATAAACATATTTTTTTAAGCAGCCAGAATCTGCTTCTATTAGTTTCAATCAAATTACCTTGATATAGTGATTATGAAGATATGATGATGATGAAAACAAATGCCTCATGAGGTTTAATGGAAATCTTTTGTGAAGCTCAAATCATCCTAAGATTACCACTCTCACTTATTCAGATAACTTTTCTGGAATTAAGTAGTTCAAACTTAAATCAGTTCTCAAGGGTTATATGTTTTACATACAAAATATCAGTACCATCAAACAATTCTACAAAGACCAGAATTACGACATAATCTAATCTCTATTATTTGTGTTCATATTGTTATTTTAACTTTTATAAGCATTTGTTGAATGCTTATAAAAGAATTCAACAAATTGAAAGAATATATTTTTCCTAAGTCATTTATTTCACTAAGAAACTCTCTATTAATATTCACATTGCAAATGTTTCTCTATTTAAATATTTGAAAGTTCTAAAAAAGATTTCTGTACAATAAATCAATAGCTTTCATAATCATTGTGAATTATCATAGCATTCTTGTTTTAATAACAAGCATTTATATACCACCTGAACAATAGAACTTTATGAGACACACCTCTTAAGAACAATTTTACTCCAAGGTAAATCGTGAATGGTTACCTATATTTAAAAGTGCATATTCCCAAACTGTATTAGACAGCTGTGCTGTATAAACAGCCAGCCCAAGATTCCATGGCTTAAAACCATAATTACTTATTCTTGCTCATATATCTGTAAGTCAGCTAAAGGTCAGCTGACCTAGTCTCCGTGACTCTGATTAAAGCTGCAGGACTAGCTGGTCTTGGCTCCTCCCTGTAGCCTGGGTGCAGGTCTTCTCTGCTGGTAGGCATTCTGCCCCCCAGGCTGATGGAGCAGCAGCTACTCAGGAGAAGTCCTTCTTATGGCAGAGTCAGAGGTGCAAGATGGCAAGCCCAATCACACAAGCACATGCCAAGCTTTTGCTTGTATCACAACCACTAATATCCCATTGTCCAAAGCACATCACAGGGCCAAGCCCAACACTGATAGGGAGGGAAAATATATTCCATACATGGGAGGAAAGAGGAGTGAATATTTCCTGAATGATAATCCAAACTATCATATAAACTAACCCTGAAAGACATTCCATGCTTAAGCAAATAATATTTTGCTGACTAGATGCGCAAATTCAAGGGTGTCAGAAGTGACATTGAAATTGACATTTAGCTCATTGGCTGTACAAAACGTAAGGCCAAAGCTAAAACCAGATAGCAGACTAAGGATGAATCCCAAAGCCTAAACTGAAACTTCAGTTACATCCAGACCTGACGTGGCCAAAGTTCCCTACTTTGCAGTGGCACAACTGGAGGTTCACCCAATTTTTCTGACTTAAATTCTATGTTCTTAGGCACTAGGCTGCCATGCTCCACAGTAAGTTTTATGTCTCCATTCGGGAAAAGAAAAATTAAAGCACAGAACATTGAAGCATTAAATATTTACTGTGTGCCAGGCTTTGGGTCAGAAGGTTTATTTATATTATTTCATTTTGTCTTTAAATCTCGTGAGGATGAGGTGATTTTCAGAATTCACAGATAAGAAAATAATTGTTCAGGAAGTTTTAAAGCTTACTTTTCTAAGTACAGGTAGGTTGAAAAATCTAAATTTTGAAACCAGCCCCATCTGTCCACAAAACAGATTCTTTTCTATTAAGCACAATCATTTCAAAATACTCAGTAATCAGGACTGAAAGCTGGTCCTTGAACCTATGCATCTTGACTAAATGATTTCTCTTTTACTGCTCTGGCAGCCATATTTTCAAAACCATACGTTTTGTTTTAATACATGGTTTAACAACTGGTCAAAATATTTGAATTTAAGATTGTTCAACACATCTTAGTTGCCATAAATATATGACCCCTTTTTATTAATTCAACCACCATCTGTGAGTTTTTTCAATATGAAGGGAAAATAAACCATATACATTATCTCAAGTGGATTGTCTTTTACCGTTAATAAAAATTTACATTGAAAAGGTAAAAGAGGTCTAAATGTTCACCAAAACTTTCCATTGACATGTTCCATTGTCCCCATATGTGGAACAATGTTTCCTCCTGTCACTGATAATAACAGTAATAAGAATAATATAAAACTATGCTTTTAGGAATTTTCAGTCCATAAAATTTAATCAGGAACCTTTAATTGACTTAGTAATAATTCCTTTCAGATGACTATATTTTGATAGACTTTATAATGCATTCCTCAGGAGAATGTCACTTTTGTAAAGCTTTTAGCAAGGTCAGCTCTATGAATATGTCTTGTGTTTCAAAATATAAAACTAAACTCTTCTATAATATTCTACGCTAATTTACTGGACTTCATGCATACGGAAACTAAAACCAAAGAGTTAGCTATCCTTTGGATGATGATTCATTGTGAATTACATTATCTGCTGATTAACTGAAATTAGAACGACTGCATCAAAATAAAAATACAGAAAAATTATTTGGTGTCCCACCTTCAGATGATAGGATAGAAAAAATAATGTAAGAATAAAAATTTTCCAGCTTTATTTAGGTATAATTTAAAAACGAAAATTGAAATTCTCGTGAGGAATATTGATAGTGTGCCACTTCTGAGCCTGGGCCTCCAGAGGTCTTGCATGCTTTGGCTCTCTCTTTTGGAACCTTGCCCAAACCTAGCCATATGACCAAGCCTGGGCTAGCCTGCTGGAATTTGAAAGCCATGTGGAGCAGGGCTCAGCCAACCCAGCTGAGGCCATCTTAAACTAACTAATGCTCAGTCAACTTGGCAGCTGACCTTAACCCATGAATGAACCCAGCCAAGACCAGAAGAATGATGCAGCTGAGCTCAGCACTGATTGTTGGCTTGTACAATTGTGAGCTATACAAATAATTGTTGTTTTAAACCACTAAGTTTTGGGGGGTAGTTTGGTATTCCACAAAAGCTAACCAATTAAAAGAAATCTAACTGCTATGGGACTCAAGTCAGGGAACTGGATTAAGTGAGGCTTTAAAAGGAAAGGAAAATATAGGAGGCAAATGAGAAAGAGTGCTGACTATTGTTCCAGGAAGCAAGTACATAGGTGTTTGTTGTATCCTTTCTAATTTTCTTTATTTATTTTAACATTTTCACCATAAAAATGTTGATTAAATTATAATTTTAAATTTAAAATAAAAAGGCTAAATGTTGAAGTTCCAAAAATCAATTTTTGTGAGGAAATCTAGGACATTAAATATATAATGTAGTGAGAAGCAGAAAAAATGTAAATCAAGACTAGAAATCAAGAAGCTGTAAGAGAAACGATCCATATATTGCACTATATAAAAGTTTAAAACTTTCGTGTAGCAAAACAAAGCACGAAAGAAGTCAATGAACAAACCATTGGTTGGGGCAAAGCAAACAACAAACAGAGGTGTAATATATATTATATAGACAGGGCTCTGCAAGTCATCAGGAAAGAAATAAAAACCCCAACACAAAAACAGCGAAAGGACATAAAAAGGCAATTCTCAAAAGAGCCAATTCAAATGGCCATCCGACATAGAAAACCATCTTCAAACTAGTCAGAACAACGCAAATTAAAGCAAGAGTCAGATAGCACTTTAGACTCACTATACTAGAAGGAAAAAATTTTACGGTCAAAATTCAGGAAAACTTGAAGATGGCTGATAAAAATGTAAATTATTACAGTTTTTTTTGGAAAGCAACCTTTCAAAATTCTATTAAAATTACACACACACACACACACACACACACTCAGAAATCTCACTCTCAATAGTATCTCTCAGAAAGATAAACCTCAATATAGAAGGATATTTATTATAGCATTTTTGTTAGTGGCTAAAAAAAATAACAAAAAGCTAGAAACACAGGGAATACCCATCAATGGAAAAATGGGTAACTATGTTGTAGTAGATTTTTTCTATGAAATATTATACAGGAATTAAAAAGAATAAATTAGAAATACACTTGGATATAATCCTTGATGGGTGAACTAGAAATGTCAGAGATAGAAATGTATGAATAATATGATCTCATTTAAAAAGAAGAAACAATGCTTCCAGAGAGCTAAACATATATATGTATATGTGTCTATATATGTGAGTGTATTTGTATATTATTATATGAAAATGAAACAATATGTAAAGAGATACACTGGATTGTTAAAGTGGATTACCTCAAGACAAGGGGGTATAAAATAGTTTAAGGGGACAGAATGAAGAAGAAACTAAAAAAGGGAAAAAAGAAAAAAATAATACACTAAAAATGTAACATAAGAGGATCATACTCATATATTTATGTACATATATTTTACGTACAAATAGACCACATTTATATATTTATGTGAGTGTGCATACAAACAAATGCATGGTGGAAAACCTTTAAATTAATTGCTTTAATGAAATGAATCTATCATTGTACTGAGTCGAATAGTATCCCTCAAAAATTTATGTTAAAAAAAAATGTATGTTCACTCAGAACCTCGAATGTGACTTTATTTGTAAATAAGTTCTTTGTGGGGCCACCGGTTAGCTTAGTTGGTTAGAGTGCGGTGCTCTTAACGAGGTTGCTGCTTCTATCGCCACATGGGCCACTGTGAGCTGCACCCTCCACAACTAGATTGAAACAACTACTTGACTTGAAGCTGATGGGTCCTGGAAAAACACACTTAAAATAAATAAGGTTTTTGCAGATGCGTTCATTAAGATGAGGTCATACTGGATTAGAATGTGGCCTAAATTAATGACTACTGTCTATGCCGTGTTTCTCCCAAAATAACACCAGGTCTTATATTAATTTTTGCTCCAAAAGACACATTAGGGCTTATGTTCAGGGGATCTCATTCTTAGAAATTATGCTAGGGCTTATTGTCTTGTTAGGTCTTATTTTTAGGGAAACACGGTATAAGAAGACCATGTAAAGCACACAGAAAGAACGCTACGTAAAATTGGAGGGATTGGAGTTATGCTGCCATAAGCCAAGGAGCTCCAGAAGCCACCAGAAGCTGGAAGAGGGAAAGAAAAATTTTCTTCTACAGCTTTCAGAGGGAGTGTGGCCCTGCTGACACTTTCATTTCGGACTTCTAGCCTCCAGAACTGTGAGAGAATAAATTTGTGTTCTTTAAAGCCACCAAGTCTGTGGTAAATTGTTGTGGCAGAACTAGAAAAGTAATATAACCACATAGCATAGATTTTATATGTTTGGTCATGTGAAAAATCATTGATTCTAATTCTATCTCCAAGTGAAGCTACAAATAACAACACAGCCTCTGCTAGATAGCAAATTCCATGACTGTCTTGTCCATCCATATATCTCTAGTACCTGGCACAGCATTGGCACATAGCAGGTGTTTAACAAGTATTTGCAGAATAAATAAGAATAGATGAATGAAAAATATACGTAGCCCCATGCTTTTAAATTTTGAAAATAAATTGATCTCTACGTGTTCAAGTTTGGGGCCAGCTTACAAGAATACATTTTGTTTCTGACCAAGCTCACTAGCTTTTCTTCAATTTAATTGTTGGAGCCAAGACACGAGGTGCAGTCTCTCTGAAAATGATAATGAGGAAGAAAAAGTAATAATAGTAATAGTACCATGTTTCTCTGAAAATGAGACCTAACCAGAAAATAAGCCCTAGCATGATTTTTCAGGATGACATCCCCTGAACATAAGCCCTAATGCGTCTTTTGGAGCAAAAATTAATATAAGACCCAGTCTTATTTTCAGGGAAACACGGTGGTAGTGGGTGCAGAATCTAACAAGGAAATCCACCCCTTTCGTGTACACATTATGCCGGTCTTTTCACAATCCCTTTAAATAATTTCTCAGTAATTATTAGTAAATTGTTAGAGTTATCAGTAAAACTGAAATAACTTAACCACAGGACATCTACCAGGACAGTTTTGACCACTGTACCTATCAGACCTTCTTGTCCAAAAAGTATAGAATTGTTACAGAAACCTTTTTAGAACATAAAAGTTATTCTGGCATCTGACTGAAAGTTACTGTGAGTATTCTGGAAGAATTTCAATAGGAATAGAAAGGCAAGGCAAGTGAGTAAAATAATTTCAGAACCCTTCTTGAAGGGTAATGCCAGCATTCCAGAGGGATTTCAGCGCTCAGCTAGAGGGCAGCAGAATTATTGCTGAAGTATTCCTTGTGGAGCGCTTTAACCTCATGGCCGAAGTGTATTCAAAACAATTCTGCTGCGATAGTAAAAAATATATATCCGTGCTGTGCATTCCCAGAAGAGCATGCTGGCCTCCTTATTCACATGAGCCAAGAACTGAAAAAGAGCTGAGAGGGTAAATTGGTAAAGTGCTACCACAGAGATTTTACTCTAAATACTGGTTGGGGAAGCCCCATGGTCCCAAAAGGTTAGAGACGTTAGATGTTTTACAGGCTATGTGCCGAAATGAATAATTCACAGAAAAATGCTCCTAACTCTATTCAGGTAAGATTATACAGTAAAGTAAGAGAACATACCAGATAAAATATTCTTTTCTATGTGGTCTTTCTGCCAAGCCCCTAAATTAATCCTTCATATGGACCTTGTGCTAGCACTCTGCTAGGTATGGGGGGATAGAGTGACAGCATCTCAAGCTAACTGAGCACAAGAGACATTCATATATTCAGCAGGTATTTAACTCCTACTCCCAAGTGCAGAAGAGCTAGTGAGCTTCTAACTGGCCTTACTGTTTCTAGCCCAGTACCTCTCCTGTTCCCATTCTACACAGCTCATGTAACTCCTCTCCAGTTGCCTTCGAGGTCCTGCTACCCTTATCTCCTGCCACTCCTTCCCACTCACACTGCTTCAGCCATCAAGTCCTCTGCCTTGGAAACTCTTTTAAACTGCCCCACAACTCTTTACATAACATGGTGCTTCCCATCTTTAGGCCTCAGCCTAAAGGTTCAAGTAAAGTCTTGGTTCAAGTAAAGTCTTGGACCTCAATGTCATCTCCTGAAACAGCCCTTCCATGACCCTGCCTATAAAGTATACACATCCTTATTCCCAATCTCAGCTCCTTTTTATTTTCTTCATAATGCTTACTCACAATTTCTAATTATTTTATTTGTTTACTTAGAGGCTTTTATACCAGGTACTATGTTTGTCTTCACCATTACATATTCCATGCTTAACACAGTGAATACATAACAGTTACTCAACAAAATTAGTATTTTACTAAGCACAACAGTTGCTTACTAAAATGTATTGACTGAATGAAGTGATGATTGCTGCCATCACCTCAGCTAAGTAGAAACAATTCAAATCTCATTCATAAATCCCTATTCTCCACAAATTCACTGCTGAAGATGGCAGGTTGCAGATGACGAAAACACAGAAGATGAAAGTCAACTTTTAATTGGAAAAATACTGTTTCTGTTTTCATTTCAAACTAGAACCTGACTGTTATAGCAATTTGATGGAACTGATTAATGGCTCTAGAAAGAGCTAAGATTCCTTTCCAGTCTGCTCTTGCATCATCCTACCCTCTTGCTTCGAGAGAGATCAAGTGATGATATAGGTGGGTCAAGTCCAAAGGTATTAATTGGAATACATATAGTGCTTAAAGTATCAGCAAAAATATTATAAATAAATCATTGTGGGGTAAACACTCTTTCCTCTGTGTTTCTTAGTGTGATATACCATCTGAATGTTAAAAACACATATTGGGACATGGGCCTAAGTAGAAAGGAGTGCTCAGCCATCTTGATCCCAGTTTCCGAGCGGCCTACTGCAGGCTAGAAGAATCACATGATTCTGTGTGCCACAATCTGTATCATTGCACATTATTCTTAGTTTGAGACAAAAGAGAGGGAGTTTGGGGCAAACTGAAATTGTTTCATGGGACATAACCTCTCCATATCATCCTCAGACTCTTTATATGACTTTGGTAGTTGTTCTGTAGTTTGGGCTCAGGACCCTGGTTCGTGGGAAAAGATCTTAACAAACATCATCACAACATCTCTCCACCCCTACCTAAGAGTTGTTGGTAATTAAATAGAAAAAAAATATTTATTAGAATTCTGATGGAAGTGGTAGTCTGCAGATGCCAATAGTCCCAGGGAGAATGGCAATCTCTGTTACAGTTCCTAGGGATTTGCATGTCCAGGAAGACACATGTTGGGAACAATGAAATGCAATGGAAGATACTGTGGGGAAATTAGAAAACGGTGGATGACTGCCATGTAGCAATATGGTGATTCTCTGTAGCTCCACAGATTTTTAGTAAAGTCTTGAACCTCAAAAAGTTCATGAATGGGTTTCTTATTGAAAATTTAAAAGGGCTAAAATTTTGTACCTGTTGAGGTAGAGTTTGGCCAAAAGCACCTATGTGGAATTAGCCCAGACACAAAGGCACATGGAGGAACTACACTGTAGAATTTGCATTAAGCATTAGGGAGTCACCAGCCTTGTACAGACTTATAATATTGGATTTGAGTAAGTTTACCTAAAAGTTGAGTCATGGAAATCCAGATGGCATTTAGGCTAATTATCGAAGTCCGCATCTGGGTTTTTGTATCTGAAGTACCCAGCTGTAGCTTGGATTTAATAATCATCCTAGAACAAGGAAGAGTGGACCTTCTTCAAAATGTCCAACCTCTGGAGATAAAGAGTAAATCAGTACACCTGTCATTGTAGAAAGTGACTCAACACAAGCTGAGAATTGGGGAGTGGGGCCCAGGTATCTTTTAAGGGACCAAGTTCTTCAAGTGACGAAGTAGCCAGCCCAGCTCTGGCTATGACAAGGCAGCCCAGTACTTGAGAGTCATTGATTCAGGACACCATACCTTTCTCCATGTCAACACAGGTAATCAAGAGTTGGTTTTATCTGATAGCATCTGATTTTATTGGGTATCATCTGTCTCCAATTATTTTTTCTGATGTTTATTAAAATGCAGATTTTTAACCCACATAAATATGGACAGATAATTTTCAACAAAGGAGCCAAAAACATACACTGGAGAAAAGACAGCCTCTTCAATAAATGGTGCTGGGAGAATTGAATAGCCACGTGCAAAAGAATAAAACTAGACTGTCATCTGTCACCGTGTACCAAAATTAATTCAAAATGAATCAAAGACCTAACCATAAACTGCAACAATAAACTGCATAGAAGAAAACATAGGTACTAAACTTATGGACCTTGGGCTCAAAGAGGATTTTATGAATTTGACTCCAAAGGTAAGGAAAGTAAATGAATGTGACTATATCAAACTTAAAAGCTTCTGCACAGCAAAAGAAACCATCGACAAAATAAAGAGGTAACGAACTGAATGGGAGAAGATTTTTGCAAACAATGCCTCCAATAAGAGGCCAGTATCCAAAATATATAACGAACACATACACCTCAACAATAAAAAAACAAACAATCCAATTAAAAAACGGACAGAGGACCTGAAAAGACATTTCTCCAAAGAGGACATACAAATGGCCAATAGACACATGAAAAAATGTTCAACATCACTAATCACCATAGAAATGCAAATAAAAACCACAATGAGTTTATCACCTCACACCAATTAGAATGGCTATCCTCAACAAGAAAAATAGTAACAAGTTTTGGAGAGGCTGTGGAGAAAAAGGAACCCTCATACACTGTTTGTGGAAATGCAGATTGGTGCAGCTGCTATGGAAGGCAGTGTGGAGATTCCTCAAAAAATTGTAAATAGAATTACTATGTGACCCAGCAATCCCTCTCTTGGGTATCTGCCAAAAAAAATATGGAAACACTTATCCGTAAAAATGTATGTGCTCCGATGTTCATTGCAGCTTTATTTATGGTGGCCAAGACATGGAAACAATCAAAGTGTCCTTCGATAGATGAATGGATAAAGAAGTTGTGGTATATATACACAATGGAATACTATTCTACCATAAGAAAAGATGAAATAGTGCCATTTGCGACAACATGGATGGATCTTGAGATTATAAGCTAAACAAAATATGTCAGACAGAAAAAGTCGAGATCCATATGTGGTATATAAACCTGATTCATTGATATGTGGTATATACAGAGGAACAAGACAAATAAATGAAAAAACAAAAACTCATAGACACAGACAATAGTTTAGTGGTTGCCAGAGGGTAAGGGGGGAGGAGGGTGCTGGATGAGGGTAAAAGGGATCAAATATATGGTAATGGAAGGAGAACTGACTCTGGGTGGCGAACACACAATGTAATATATAGATGATGTATTACAGAATTGCACACCCGAAACCAATGTAATTTTACTAACATCTGTCATCCCAATCAACTTTAACTGAAAAAAAAAAAATGCAGATTTTTTTTTGAGCCTTGAACAGGACTTAAATGAATGACAATATCTGAGAGTGATGTCTAGGAATCTTTATTTCAAAAAGCAACTCAAAAATTCCTAAATTCATTGAAGTTTGGAAACTACAGTTCTTTCCCCTTTATTCCCATAATGTGAGGTGTTTCTTTTTACACCCACTATTGATCTCACTTCCTATGGCCAGATACCTACTGTCTGCCAGATCCTTCTGTTTTCCCGTTCTTTCTATTGTTGCAACCTCTGTCAAACAAAGGATGTGTTCTCAAAATAGTGACACTGGGTAACTGGCTTAAAGCATTGCATAATAGTCTCTATCTCCAGATGTTCTTGCACCAAAACCCCACTACTAAGTTTTTGACATTTACCTACTTTGATTAGGTTTTAGCAATTTATTAAATATGGGAATATTAGCCTTCAGACGGCATATCAAAAAGTATTTGGCACCTACCATGTCCTCAGCACCATGCTACATAGGTGTACAATTCTGTAAAATACAGTAAAATTATAAGGAAACTTCTCTGCATGTTTGTTACTTAAAACCTAGTTATAGTGTAATAGTAGTCTGAGTTAGTACAAATATAAACTATAACCATGGAATAATAACAAAACAGGTTGGTGGCAATGTAAAATGGTACAGGCACTATGAAAAATAGTATGGCAGGTCCTCAAAAAATTTAAAATAGAATTGTCATATGATCTGGCAATCCCACTTCTGGGTGTATACCCAAAAGAACTGAAAGAAGGGTCTCAAAGAGATATATGCACACCCATGTTCATAGAAGCATTATCCACGATAGCCAAAAGGTAAGCAAGCCAAGTGTCGATTGATGGATGAATGGATAAATAATACATGGCACATAAATACAAGAGAAAGAACTTTTGACATGTGCTACAACATGGATGAATCTTGAAGACATTATGCTAAGCGAAACGAGCCAGTCCCAAAAAAACAAATAATGTGTGATTTCACTTATATGAGGTACCTAGAGTAGTCAAATTGATAGAAATATAAAGTATAATCATGGTTGCTAGGTGCTGGGGAGAGGGAGAAATGGGACATTGTTGTCTAATAGGAATAGAGTTTAGGTTTTGCAAGATGAAAAAGTTCTGGAGATTGGTTGCACAACAATGTGCACTTGAAAAGGGGTAAGATGGTAAGTTTTATATGAGGTGTATTTTTCTCACAATAAAAGTAATAAATAATAACAAAACAACTCAACGTCTGTTTCGCTTATCTTGTTACCTTTGTGAAAGGCTTCCACACCTTAGGCAGCTGCTTTATTTTCTATGGCACCGTTTTACCTGAACATGGCTGCAGTTATCCTACTGGCCTGGAAAATTCCTCACCTGAGATTCCAGTAATGATCCTCTCTAAGCTCCCAATCTAACTGTTTTCCTCCACAGAGTTTGGAGGGCTATCCTCACGGGTTCCTGTTGGCAGCCTCTGCCAGACAGCCTGGAAGGAAGAAATAAGATGGATCAGCACTTTAAAACAATGAATGTCCTTCAAGGTCACACCTTGTCCACAGAGGCCATCACAGAAAAGGTAGGTACATTAATCATCTCCCAGGCTGGAAATGAAGGAGAAGAAATAAATAAACAGCCCATCATCATGATCAAGTATCAAAGGTTTGTTTTAGGTCATACCCCCATTAAAATGAATTTCAAGTCTGTCAGGAACAATTCCATGAATCTTCTGTACCTTTTTTTTAATGAGTAATTCATGCTGGGAGGAAGTATCCTCCTATGAACTCCATTCTAAGTGCCCCATCATTTCTCTACCTATCCATTTTTGGTGATCTCAAAGCAAGCATGGAACAGTGCTATACATTTACCCCTGCATTAAGTACCCCTCACTTAAATACATACTAAGTGTAGTTAATGCAACTGGTAGGAAAGTCAATGACTTAGGAAATATTATCAGCATTCTGTTCTATATTTGTGCCTTATGTGGGGTTGTCATTTTAATGCTTTACTTAAGTTTTTTTAAATGACTCCTCTTTTTTAATATGCATCTATATAGAATGTATGAAGTAAATGAAGTAAATAAAATATACACATTTACTATCCCACTTACCCAGTGTTAACAAGTATTAGCACCTTTGTAGGTACCCTATAAAATCTATTCAGGTACACACACACACGTATGCATACACATGCACATGTGAATAAAATATTTTGGAAGAATGAGACCCTATTGCCCATTTTTATAGGCAGAATTCTGAGATTATCCCAGAATTTTCTTCCAGACACCGGAGGTACCCCAAAGATATGGCTTTGGCCCCTAGGAACTCCAGGAAACTGTGGAGGAGTAAAGCATAAACCTATGCCAAGCCCAGGAAAACAGCCCCAAGAACATTTTCTAATGATGTGGAGCCAGCAACACCATCATATGCAGGAAGGATAGAAAGTTGTTTTGATTCGTTTAAATGGATGGATTATAGAAAAGGACAAATAAATTTTTTTTAATGTGTTCCCCTTTCCATTTTAGGAAGTAGCTTAGGATAAAAAACCATTAAAAAAATGAAGCCAGGGGCCTCTTGTGGAAAAAGTAATGTTATATCTGTTGGGTTAAAAGGCAAGTATTTTTCAGTTTGAATTTTTTTAAATAGGTGCCATCTATTTAAATAGGTGTCACTTATGTGTTTTTAAAATATGGTAGCTGAACTCCACCCTTCCCTGCCTCCCAAGTTCTAGCCAGTGGCAAACAGCATTAAAATAAAACCTAAATAAATAAACAAAATTCTGAAACCTCATTCTACATGAAAAACAAAGCAAAGCCAAAACTGGCTTTTCCCCCTTCTGACATAATGCCCAAAGAAGAAAATTTTCTCACACTGTTAAACCCAATCATCATAAGATTCCCATGGGCAGGAATGCTAAGCTTGCTAGTATATAAAAGAATTTAGATGACTTTTCTCTTTTCTTGAAAATAGAATTATTTAAAACCCAAGGCAAAACAGGTTACTGCCTGAAAAATTCTCATTCCTGACAAATTATGCTCCTAGAAGAGTTTATTTTTATTTCAACCATTATTACTTATTAACAATGAAAGGATTTGACATATCTCATTTTTGTTTTCATTCTCTTTAATCATGAAATACACTTTTACATTAAATAACTCATTTTTCACAATGGATTTATTCCTAAATAATCTATATATAATCTATCCTATAATCTATATATATATATATATATATATCTTTATTCCTAAAGAGATAGTATATATATATATATATATATATATATATATATATATATATCATCTTAGAAAGAAAACTCTGACCATATTGGAGTAACTAATACCAAATTTTCCTTCCTCCAATAAACAACTATAGAACAGGATAAGATATAAGAAAGAGGTGCTTCAGGTATTAGAGAGAGTCAGCATATGACTGTGATCATGAAAGAAAAGAAATAAATGAACTGAGCCCTGTAATTTCCCTGATTTTTTCCTGGAGGCACTTTTCACACTCAAGTAAAGGAGGAGGAGACAAGACCATCATGGCCTCTTGGAGTTTAAGAGACAGAGACTGGAGGACAGGGAGGCTGAGTTAGCTAGAATTTGTGGGGCAAAGTACTAGAAAAGAAAGAGCTACACAGAACAAAAAATGTTTCAGAAAACATGGAAGTCTATTGTTGAACATTAAGCTACACTTGTGCAGGATGAAACCCCATGAACCTAGGCTGACAACTACCAGGGCACTGTCAGCAGCCAAGCAATCACCAGAGCTCTTGCAGGCCTGAAGGATGACTGAGTTTTGACTAGCCAGGATTGAGAGTCCTCACTGAACATCTGGGGCGTTCAATACCCATCCCAGAAGAGCCTCGCCTTAATAGTAGGACTAAAGCAGCCCCAGAGTGCAAACTACTCTAGGTTTTTGCTATTAAAACTTTAAGAAAGCTTCAAAAGGATCAAACTAAACAGCAAGTGACTTAACTGACGAGGAAAACAAAGCCCAGCAACCTTTAAAAGAAGACAATGAAAGCCAGATACTCAGGAACATAAAATTCATGATCTTCAGCACCCAATCAAAAATTATTAGACATGCCCTCAGGAACATAGCATCTAAAACCAGGAGAAAAATTCACCAATAAACATGGAAATAGAGTGGATGGAATTAGACACAACTTTAATTTAAAAGAAAAATTAACAGGTATTATATGTAAATAGGGTCAAACATGAACATGATGAGAACTAAAATATACAAAATGAGAAATGTTGTGTATAATAAAGATTCATTAGGTAGGATTAACAGAAATTTAGGCACTGAAGAAGAGAATGTCAGTGATTTGTAGACATAGTAACATAAGTTACCCATACTGAAGCTCAGAGGGAAAAGAGACTGACAAAAAAACTCAACAGAATCTCAGTGCCCCTGGGACAATATAAAGCAGAGCACATATAGCTGGATTCCCAGAAGGAGAGGAGATAATTAGATCAGGGGAGAAAGTTTTGAAGAAATAAGGAGACAAATGTTTTGCAAATTAGATGAAAGCAACAAACCCACAGAATCAAAATTTCAATATCTCCTTAGAAGGAAATCACAAAAGAATCACACTGAGGCACTTCATCATTAAACAATGAGAAAAAATACATTTTAAAGCCACACAATATACAGAGGAACCAAGATATGAATGATCACAGACGTCTCAGAAACAACACAAATCAGGAGATAATGGAGTAGTATCATTAAAGCTCTGAAAGAAAAAGAAAAAGCTCACAACCTAGAATTCTACATCCAGCAAAACACAAGTACATACCTTGAACAAGAGCAAACAGAAAAGCTGAGAAAATTTGAACTATTCCTGAACTACAAGAATATTAATGGAGTATTCTTAATACTCCATTAAGAGTATTAAGTGCAGTACCCATCTGGCACCCTACATAATATTTACATTATTGATTATATTCCTCATACTGTATTTTATATCCCCATGACTATTTTGTGGCTACCAATTTGTACTTTCTAATCCCTTCACCTTCTTTCTCAACCCCCCAACCCCTTCCCATCTAGCAACCATCATTTTTTGTACACCTAAAACTAATATAATAAAAAAATAGAAAAAGAAATATTAAAGGAACATTTTTAGGCTGAAGGGAAAAATCCCAGGTGAAAACATTTAAAAAGAAAGCAAGTGGGAGAGAGAAGCAGTGTGGTCTGTATTATGAAGATCATAGGATTTGGAATTTTGACAACCATACTTATGGAGCATTACTTCCTTCATCTGTAAAATGTGGATAGTTATGATGACATCACAAAGGTGTTGCAAAGGTTCAATGAAATTAGGTAGTCAAAGCACAGCACAGTGTCTGGCACATACTAAACACTCAACAAATCACAGCTATAATTATTTTTGTTAATATCTATTAAATGTGCCAAGAGATTATGGTTAATAACTCTTGATGAATACTTTTGCACAGAGCACCATACATGTGAAAGAAGAGAAAGGCTGCTTGATATTAAGCTTTATAATTTATCTTGGAAACAGGTTGGCAGTTAAACATCTTAGTGTTACTGGTGCTTTGCAGTGTGGAAAACTGAGATGAGATATGGTGAGACAAGTAACAAAGAAGAGTACCTAGGTGAGGGGAATTCTCAACTCCCAAAATGATCTAATGCTTGTTGGCTAGTAATGAAAAATATTGTAATATTTCTGTAATATTAGGAAAATTGTACATCCAAAAGAGCTGTGAAATAAAAAATAGCCACTTACAATTTTTTGTCTTGATTCTTAACTTTGTTTCATTAGGAGAAAATAATTTTAAGTAGGTACTTGCTTCTGGTTTTACAAACTAACCAGTGCAATGGATATTCTCAAGTAACAACAATTCAGATCAATATGCATGTGGAAAAACAAGGAAATTAACTGTATAAATTTTGAATAAATACATGGATGGATCAAATAAACCTGTAAATAAGTATAGCTCAGTAGACCGTAGCGTAGACTCTGGAACCTGACTGCCAGGGTTCAATTCCTATTGCACCCCCTACTAGCCGTGTGGCCTTAGGAAGCTATTATAACCTTTCTCTCACCTATATAATGAGGACAATACTACCTATCTCACAGGGCTGGGGAAAAATTGAATCAGTTAAGAGGGAATATGTGTGGCATATGTTTGCTATTGTATTGTATAAGCAATAATGAGAGATTTGAAGAAAAATTACTTACTAACAGTGATAGTGTACCAATTTTATTCTCTTTTCAGAAATTACTTCAAGTTTGAAGTTACTCTCAAACTGCCTAGAGGCAAAACATGTTTGCCACTGGTATTACTACTAACATTTTAACATGAAATATTGGTTTAATTTGTTTCTAAAGAAAGGAAAGCTCCTTCCAGTGTACAGTCCCTGAGAGGCCGAAGACAGCATCTGGAGTGAAGCAACTACTGACATCCTAAGAAGACAATCCTTGGTCCAATTGCAGTAGCAAGCTCTGCTCTAATCATTCAGCTGAACAAACAAAACCCAGGATTTAGTTATTTTCCCAGAAACTAGATAAACAGCCACTTCCTTTTGAGTGTCTCTTTTTAAAGTAAGAAGGCCCACATCTCCCCTAATCATCACTTTATATTTCTATTTTAAACGTTGTTTTTTTCTAGATTCTTGCTATTTTAGGCCAATGAAAAATGTCATAGGCAAATACGCTCTTTAAATAATATATGAATGTAAGTAATATGTTGTTGTTTATATATAAATATTAAACCACAAATTAACCCAACAGTCTAGTTGGGGGTCAGTGGCACAATGTTAAACATTTGATTGTATAACAGAAACCCTCTCACTAAGGATATTGCAACTGGAACAGGCTTGGAAATCATCAGGAACATGGATAGCTCTGGAGACAGGCTATTTTCTACAGTCTCTTTCAAGGACCACATAGTTTCTCTCTGTTTCATGATGTCGCTGTTTCTCTTGGCACATCTGATCTATTCTTCTCTTTATGACCACCTGACTTCTGCTGTCTTCTGATAGTTTCTATTCCCAGATAACTTTGGTGCACAAACCATGATGGACTTTGTGTTACCTATAGCAATTCTGAAATCACCACTTGGTTCGAATCTTTGTATCTTCCCTGTTCAATTCAAATTAGTGGAGAGAGAAGGAGCTTTAAATATCTGATCAGCACGACGTACCTGGGAAACTCGATAGATTCTCTGCAGATTGTCAAACAAGGAGGAATCAGAAATATATCTAGTAAATACATTAAAAGAAAATAGGCCACATTTAGGCAAAATTCTTTAATGGACACTGTTTACTAGGTCTTCCTACTCTGAGAACTAGGGTCTTGAATACACATGTTGCTTGAGTTCATGTTGGTCAGATATTTTATAGCAGTGTTTGATAGGAGACTATTTTAGCATAAGATTTAACAAATGCATCAAAAAGGTTTCCAGTTGAGAATTACTGAAATAATACCTTGAAACAAATTAGGAACAATTTGTTAAATAAGTAAATACAAATCTAAGTATGGATGCAAGGTTAGCTGCAAATAATATATTCATGTAGCCACAAAATGGTTCCCAGTCTCATTTAATTAATCTGTTCCTGAAACCTTGAGTTTTTGGGGCTCTGTAAAATTTTTATGTACTGTCATGTTTTTTGACACCATTAAAATTTCCCATCAAGCTGATCACCATCGTGTGTCTAGGCTAACTGAAGAGTACCCTTAATCTCTGAGAAGGCAATTTCTTAACACTTCTCCTTTAAAGTTCAATTTTATGAATTGTATCTCTGCTGCTCTAGATATTTCTTTCCCTGTTCATTAATGTAAAGAAATGAAAATGACTCAGATATGCCACCAGCAACATGACTTCTTCCCTTGTTGCTGTGAAATACATATCCCTAGGTTATTTGGTTTTGTTTTTTTAATTTATATCTTTTTTATTGTGACAGTTCAAACTTATAAAAAAGTTGCAGGAATTGTATAAAACAACTCTTAGATTCCTTCATCCAGATTATCAACAAATTGTAAAGATTGTACCAACATTCCATCTCTCTCTCTCGCTCTCTCGCTCCATACACACATATATATGCCTTTATTTATTCTCTTGTCAATGAACATTTTGAATACTTCCTCTTTTTCTTTGCTTTGGTATCACAACACATACTGCAATGACCGTCATTTTTATGTGTCTTCTTTTATGCATATTTAAGAGTTTATCTAGGGCAACAGTTCTCAAAATGTGTCCACTGACTTCTGGGGGTACATAAGAGTTCAGAGGTCAAAATTATTTTCATAATAACTCAAAGATATTGTTTGCTTTTGTCACAGTTGTGATATTTGTACTGAAAGTACAAAAGCAATGGTGGTAGCACCACTGGTGCCTTAATCAAGGCAATGATAATAAGGAGTACTAGTTGTCATCGTATTCTACACTACCATGCACTTGCAGGATTCTTTTAATTGCCAGTTTCTCTTTAAAATGTCTTGAGGAAACTTCATCTTATTAAATTTATTTTTAATTTATTGTATTAATTTTATTTATTAATTTCTTCAATCTCAACCCTTGAGTACTCACTCACCTTTTTAATATTCCGTGTGATCAAATGGAGAAAAAGCATGAGGACTTTCTGCAGCTGAAATAAAATGGTTGCCTCAAGAAAAAGAATTTAAGTGATTGTTTGATATAAGAGCTGATCTATGTGTTCTTTTCATAGCACACCATTTTCATTTGAAAGAATGGCTGACTAATTCAGACTCAGATATTTGGCAGACTTGGATATTTGAACAAATTAGGTCTGTGACTTTGAGAAAAACAACTGAGAGTATGTTTTGCCCATACTAAAACTTGAGATTTCAAGTGAAATTTAAGATTTTGGAGAATTTGTATCTGTCACCATGAACTTCACAGCTTCCCAATATCTAAAGACTTTTCTGACAAAATCTGTGATATATTAATGACTGTAATATTTCATATTGTATAATAAAAGCATTAATATTTAGAATATCTACTAACTCGGGAAGCCCCAGAGTTGTCACACCAGGTGGCCAGCTTTGGACCAAGCTGGAATATCACTCAGCTGCCTCCAAGAATTACACACCCAAAGGGCAGACTGGGCAGACACTAGAGCCCTGGTAAAGTGAATCCAGCTCTGTAGGGTCAGCTCCTGCCCAATAGCATCTCCATTGTAGTCACAACCAGTCCTCACAACAAATCAGCTGAAGGATCAATCCCCCTCACTGATGTGCAAACAGCAACCAAGGCTCAACTACAACAGGAAGGCACACACAACCCACACAACGGACACACCTGGAGCACCTGACTCAGGTGACCAGGGATACTGTGCCACTGAGCTCCACAGGATACCTACAACATAAGGCCACTCTACAAAGACCAGGAGACATAGTAGCCCTACTTAATGCATAGAAACAAACACAGGGAGGCAAACAAATCATGGGGATGTAATGTACAGCATAGGGAATATAGTCAATAATATTGCGATAGCATAGTACAGTGTCAGATGGGTGCTGGACTTACCATGTTGATCAATTACTTAGGTATATAGATGTTGAATGACTATGGTGTACACTTGAAATTAACATAATATTGTATATTCTTTAAAAAATCACAACAGATTGAATGCAGAAGGAAACAGAGTAATCCAGCTATCTTCTGCAAAGCTATACATAAAAGAAATTTGTAAATTAGTAAAACAATGCCACTCATTTTTTTGTGTTTATGTGTTTGTGTGTGTGTACTGAAAAATACAGTTATTTTATAATGTTGTTTATGTTAATATATAATAGATTTGTTATTTTTGTTTCTAAATAAATTAATAGATAAATCTCTTTTTTTATTTCTCAACTTTAAACTCTAAAATGGCAGATATAACTCATAAACAAGAGCTGTTTGGAGTTCTCAATAATTTTTAAGAGTGTAAGGGGCTTCTGAGACTGAAAAGTTTGTCAATTGCTTCTCTAGGCTATAAATCTGGAAATGAATTTGTGAAGCTGTAAGTTATGCATATCTTCACCATCACTAGATAATGTCAAGTTGCTCACCTATCCAACCTTGAATTATAGGTCTACATATGCAAGTTGAGAGATGATAGCTTAATTGAATTATAATGCTTCCTGGAATGAACTACTTAGTTATTAAACAGGAATTATTTAGGTAAATTTTGGATACTATATAAGATAGCTTTAAAATAATTGGATCCCACTAGATGCCATCTATTTTTATTATTAAATAAAAGAAAAATTCAAGATCAAGTATACAGGTTAAATGTATCCAGAGATGTCAAATTTCATTAAAATATTTTATTGATAATTGAGTCAAACAGGTATCCTAGGCAACCAATAAAATGAAAATACTATATATCCCTCATGTGTAACTCCAATGCATAATTATTCAGGAGCCTATGCACTGATTAAAAGATGTGCAATGATTAAAAACATGTGGTCTATTACCATGTAAAATAGGTTTGGGATTAATTCTACAACTGTTTGATATTTAAAATGAGTGTGTAATTCAGTATATTAAAGACTTTTTGTGTATATACAATAGGAAATGATATAAGATTTCTTAACATTAAAATATAATGCAAGAAGGCGGTAAAAAGAAATTATATTAATTCTCCTGGAGTAAGACATTATAATAAGCTGAATCATACAATTTTTAATTTGTGAGTTAAAAAGAATGAAAGCCCTTGGGACTAGATGGAATAACATAAGATCATGATCCCAATAGGGAACTTTTTGGAGATCTTTTCTACAGACATCATATCATCAAGATTTCATGGAAGAAATAGGCTTTCAATCAGATCTTCTGAGTCATAGAAAATTTTATCATGTCTTATGTACAATGAAATGTTAATGCGATTTTTCTTGATTGATATAATTCTATGTAAGTAATTCATTTTCAACACCAGTTGTCACTTATTTTAAGACTGATTTAATTTGGTATTTATAATTACAGCCTGTTTTTCAAAATGGCAACTAAATCCATAGCAGTGATGAACCTTCTTATTTACAGGAGGAGTTTTTTTTAGGGAACAGTATTCAATGAACTCTGTATTCATTAAACTAAACCTTAGACAGATGTAGAAAAGGGTTTAGCAGACAATCCTCAACTCATCAGAACCCTTACTCCCCATCTTCCCAACTCTAACTCCACTTCAGGTTCAGTAATGACATAAAAATATTTTCAGTATTGTTCTATATGAAAATTACATTCTATTCCTTAAGGTATTTATAGTAGTGAATATTTATATGAGATTTACCTCAATAAACTGCCTAATGCAGTGGCAGTGATACATGTTAACCAGAAATGCTCATGAGTTGGGGCCTGAGATTGCACCCAGAGAAAAGTTATCTGACACTCGAAGACCAACTGTCCATGCAAAGACCCCAGAGTGCAGTGCAGACAGATGACAGAAGTGTCTTCACACACACAAATGAAGGAGTGACTTCACCACACCCCTTTTCTTCAAGGTGGACCCAACAACTAGCTTGAGTTGAGAGTTCAGGCTTGCAACTATGACCTCAGAAATCATACATACAACTGAGGGAATAAAAACATTCAGGAAGCCATCCAACATGGATATTTTCACAGCTCACCTCCCATGAGATTCTGTGAGGGACACCCAACTTGCCAACTATTGGCAAGTCGGCCTCTAAGCCCAGTAAATATGCTCAGACTGTCATCTGTGGTTCTAGCCATATTGCAACAAGGCTGACTAAGCCAAGATCTGGACCAGAGGTTGAAAGACTTTCCCTCCCCTTTTAATTTTCTGGGAAATAGAGGTAAGAGAAGACTAAATGACCTTTTTACAAATGTCATTGCCCTTGTTCTATTTGTGTCTTAAAATAGTCTTGAAGAAATGTTGTCCACCAGGGAGGAAATGATTACCTAGAATGCTTTGTGTAGCATCTTGCTATAAAGAGTTCAATTTCAATGTCACCCTTCAGGGATCTCCTTTGATTATCCAATCCACTTTATCATATCATCCTATTTTACTTCTCTGCAGAGAAGTCATCATCATTTCATACTGTTCTTGTTTATCTGATAGACAGTGAATTAGTGTAGTTGTTATGAATGCAGATCCTGAGTCAGGCTGCCTGGATTGGAATCCTGGTCCTACAACTTAATAGCTGCACACAGACTGTATGCCTCAGTTTCCCCCTCTGAAAATTGGGATAATAATTTTACCCATATCACAGGATTTGGGGGAGGTCTGCACTGCTTAATAAGAGTAAAGTGCTAGGTTAAAGGCAAGCACAGAGTGAATACAATAAATATGAGCTTTCATTCTTATTTGCTTGGTGTCTGTCTTTCACCGTTTGTCTGCTTTGGTTCCCTAGTACCTACAATGATCTCTGGAGCACACATGAGACTTTCAATAAATATGTTATTGATTAATGAGTCTCAATTAGGTTTTTGGAATTTAAACCCAGCTCAGCAAACTTTAACATGGCCTGCAAATTTAACAGTTCTCAATGAACATTGAGTGTCTACTATCAATGGTAGCCAAGAATATCGACCCTATTCTTCCTTGCTTTAGTTGCTGAGAAATGATCCTAGTGGTTTTCTGCTCCATATGTAGATATCTAATAACCTCATTTCCTGTTGTTATAAACGATTGAGTCAAATTCATGTCACACCACTTGGGCCACCTGAGAATCTACATTGGAAATCTTTCTATCTTCTCTCTTCCTCACAATTTCTCTTAAAGTACCCCTCTGTGCACCATGACTATTTATTTCCCCTATTTTTCCATTGGAAAAAAAACAGTTGTAATTATCAGACTCATGCTAATGCCCAGGACTATTAAAAGGTGTGTGAGTGTATGTTTTACTCAGACAAGCTATCACTATACCCTGAGCTGCCTTCAAATCTAAGTTACCCTTTTCTCAGTCAGTTGGACCAGGCAGGTTATTAATAATTCCAAATTAAATTAGGGGCTCAAATGGAATAAAAACTAGTGTTGAAAATAGATCCATCTTCTCAAATGACCAGACTCAAGATAATCACATTACCATTCCCTCTCCATATTCAAGTGGCTCTATGAAATGCCTTATTCTCTGGTAAACTTGATTGAAGGGCCATCTCTTAATTCAGATCAGAGATTATTGTGTGGAGGGGATTTATTGCACAGGTGGGCTTCAAGAGGCTCTCAGAAGGCACAGGAATGTGGGGCAGTCATAAATCCCCATGAAGCTCTCAGTGTTTCCATTGTTAGAGAAGAAAGTGCCAGAAAATGGTGGGGAACAACACAGACCATAAGATCCTTGAAAATGAATGGAACCAAGATAGGAAAAGCCTGGGTCTTATTAGGAAAATAAGACGTCAGCTAGGAAATCATTTCATCAGCAAAACTTCATAATGTTAAGTGAACTTGCAAAGTTATTACCACTCCATAAGGACAAGGAGGCACTTCTCACGGCAGCTGCTGACATTTTCTATACTCTGGACTTCATGGTATGCTTCTCTGTATCTTTTCTTAATCAACATGTGATTTGTTTAACAGACATTTATTGAAAGCACACAATGGACCAGGCACCATCCTAATGAATTGGGATGCAGGGGTAAGCGCAAATAAACACAACCCTACCCAAACAGAGCTCACAATTTGGTGAGAGACGCTGAGACTACATCTGTCAAGCAACCACTCAATCACATGTACAACTAAAGTTGTGATAGTACTGAGAAGGAGAAGGCAATGATATTCTAAGAGCATATAATAGGGATTGGGCAAATCTTAGAAGTCTTCCCTGGGAAAGCAAAGCTTGAATTTAGAACTAAAGGAAGAGTAGGTACAAGTGGGTGAAAATGAGGGCAGGAAACAGGTGTGCTTACATGCTGAAGGAATAGCATATGCAAAAGACCTGTGGCAGGGGGGAATCACATGAAATACAAGGGCTGGAAAGAAGGCCTGGCTCACTAATGACAAAAGAGGAACAGAGCATAGTGTCTTTGATGAAGCAGGAGAGGGATGGAGTGACCAGATTGTTCAGGGTCCTGTCAGTCATGTTAAGAAGTTTTTGCTTCATTCTAAGAGCAATGGAAAACCTTTGAAGAGTGATATTGCACCTCCACCACATGATTCTACCATCATCCTAGCTGCTACTTTGTGCACTTAGTGCGACATAATATTGGACTAAATCCTGTGAGAGTAAAAAAGCAACTAGCAGGATATGAACAAGTTGAAATTGGATATCCTCAATCAAGATTCTTGATTTCAGTTGAAATCAAAGCAAAATTCTGTGGATCAAAACCACTTGGGTGTTGTCCCTGGATAAAATCTATAGAGTTCCCATAAATCACATGCTTCCCTCCAACCATTTACTATTTGAGGATTTTCTTATGTTCTTGTTCTTTGAACGTCCATCAAAATTGCAAAAGTAAAATGAATGGTAATAAGAAATTGATTTAAGGTCTGCAGTAGGGTAAAATAATGATTCATTGACGTTTGTAGCATTTTATTGTAAATGTGGTGGAAATGATTATTATCTTTAATGGTTAACTGAGTAATTGATTATTGATAAATGAGTACTCTATTCAAGCCAGGATCCATCTTACATCACCTGGAAAAGGATGATGTTCCTACTCTTTTAATGACCATTAAGTGGTAAATAAGGAAGTGGAAATGTTTCATAACTTACATATTAAGTATCTTTAGTCATTTAACCACCTCTACAATGAGAGCAATAAGGCAGCTGGGGGTAGGTAGCCGACTTACGGAAAGATCAATGACTGTTTTTCAGTGTTTTATTGAAAGTGCATTATAGATTGTCTCGCTTTTAACATTATTACTTCATTGAATAACAATATATGAGTAGGCTGCAGGGAAAAATTAGAATACAGCTACACAAGGCTATCTGTGTGACAGGATGAGAATTACACAGTAAAATGACCTCTAGATAAAATTTCAATCCCACCCCCACTCTCTCTAGCCAATGCAAGTGGGTTTGGCCATTGGAAAAAGAGCAAAATTAATGAAGTTTGTCTTTGTGTTCCATTTACTTCCTTTTTTATGCCCTGTTTACCTTCCCATGTTCCTTCATAGTTATCCATCTGAACCCCTATGTTGTCTTCTTACCAAGAAAAGGTCACCTGACAAACAACTGCGTATCTTGTTTTGGTTTATAATTCACATGAATTTTCCATGTGCCATAATGATCTCTTCTGCAATCACAACTGTTTATCACAACTTCCATTCCTTCAGTATTTTGATCTTAGTCAAGCCTTAAGGAAAAAAACAATGTAATTTAACTAATTTATACTACTTCCCATTTAACCTGCTTTGTGGATGCTTCATTTTAATAAAAAAAATGCCAATTATATATTTAATACATTTCTGATGAGAGAAATTTCAGGTGGCTTAACAAAGTAATATGAAGTTTCATGGGACTATGTATTGGGGCAAGTGGAGGGCATATAAGGTGGACCATGTATCTCTGAAAGTGGTTACCAGAGGTAGGATTAAATGGTGACATCAAAGTCCAAAAGACTTGGATCCAAATCCAAATCCAAGGGAGAGCCCTGACTAGCTGAGCTACCTCAAAGCTTCAGATTCAACTGTAAAGTGGGTGTCACTGTCTCATAAGATTAGAGTGAACATTAGATAAAATAACACATGGTTGTTAGCGCTTAGTACAGCAGCTATCACATAGATAGTAAAAACAACCAAATTATCATTACCATTTTTACATGAGCAAGTAGGTTACAAAGGCATCTAACTAGGGGACCAATGTGGATGACCAGTAATCATTTGATTTTTCCTGATCATCCCAAAGAAGAATCAAGTAGACCAATAAGGAATCTAACAAGGAAGGAAAGCCCTGCCTAGATTTGGAACTTCTGAGCATGACCATCCACAAAACCACAACCCCTGACTCCAAGGCTAATCTGACACTCAGCTTGAGAACTATGAACTTTTCAAAGGCACTCCCTTTGCTTTGGCCTTGGCTCCAAAAGCAAGGACATTAGTACTAGGTGATTAACATCTTCAATATAATTTGAGAGATCATTCAATATTGAGATATTTATGTCAACCACAAAATGATTCTAGGTGAAGTAGGATAATTTCATTTTTCATAGATTGAGATGATACAATCACCAAAAGACCAGTTTCTTTGAAATACTTCCTCTTAGAGTAGTATCCAGCATATTTCTATCTATCATGTCTTCTAATACTTTTAAAAGGTCTGCAGTGTTTCCTAACTATTTACATAGGCAAGTAAAAAATGTCATCACCTCCTGTCCTCTCCTTACCCTCATTCTAAACTCAGCAACAGTGACTGTAACTTCGGGGGTTTTTTTCACCCTAAGTCCTTATCCCTTCAGTCATTCCTGAAGCCTAGAGTAAATAATAATATAATTTGATCGAGGTTGGAAAATATTGATTTAGTACATCTTCTCTAAGACCATTTCTGGAAGAAAAAATATTTATAATCTAATGTTCCAAATATACCATCTTTTTTAAAAGTGAAAGGAGGCAGAATCTAGCCATAAATTCATTACTTCTAACCCTTGACCCTAAAGCTTCAAGCCATTCATATATCATAGATATAGAGTCAAAGTTCAGAGTCCCTTTAAATCATACATAGCAGTTACTCTTCTAATAGTCTATTGAAAAAAGCAACCAATCTACTTTAAATGAAAGAAAAAGAAGTCCATATATACTATAGCGTCATTGTCATGCAGTTTCTGTATTGAAACAAGAAAAAAGCATGGCAAGAGCTAGTGGGAGAAAGCTGGAGCAGAGAGGATATTGGTAGTTGTGGGGAGAGTGGATAAGGGCACTGCATTAAGTAATTCTACAATACTGCATTTTTTGTATACTATTTACCCAAGACAGTGTTATTCAAATTGTGTCCTCTCTAGCCCCAGAATTCTGCAGAGGTGCCCAACACAAGGCCCAGGGGAAGGCTAGGTAAGGAGATCTAGAACAGCTCTGCTTTCATCACTTGGCATCCACATATAAGACCAGACTAGGAATATGTAAGACTTCTAGTTCTAAAATACATTTGAGACTCATTGATACAAGGTTCTGGAAGATTATTTGAATAGCAAAAATATAAACAGAGGGGGGGAAAATTATATATGATTATTTGAATTATCTTTTAAAATTACTATTTTTTGGCTATCAAACTTGAGATTACAAAAGGGCTTCAGTTTGATAAGACTTATAACAACACAAAGAGGCAGGTTACATTATCATCGCCATTGTGTAAGGAGGAAAGCCTAGGCTCAAAGAGGCTCAGCTGTGTCTAAGTTTACACAGACAGAAAGGAATTAACAGTGTAGGATAACTGTTGAAACAACCTCAAAATTTCAGTGACTTAGCACAGAGGTTTATGTTTTATTCACCTATCAATTCAATAAAGATGTTTGGTAAATGGTTTTCCACTGGGTGATTCAGGGACCCAGGTTTCTTGAATCTTGTGACAGTCCCTGGAGCCTCAGGACCTCTGTTGACCTCTGTTGGTCACCAGACAGATGGTAGAGAGCACTGTATTGCATAGGAGGTTTTAAGGGCTAGGCCTGGATGTGGGATGCAGAATTTCTGGGCACATTCCTTTGGTCAGAACTCACCACGAGGGTGTGTCCAACTCTAGGGGGCGTTGGGAAATATAGTCTGGAGCAAAGGGAAATTGGTTACTCACCAGTCCCTACCACAGTGATAGGACCGGGACTCAAACTTGAGAGCTTCAAATCTTCCAGAGCCCGTTACAGTATGAAATCAACTTGTCTCCAGACATAAAATAAACATTATGAATTATGACCTCTAGATCATCACTTCAGATCCTGGATAACCCCTAAGAATATTGCACATGGACATTCATTCACTTATTCATTCAACATTTATTGAACACTTACTACATACCAGGCAGATATCACCCATTCATTTATTCAAAATTTATTGAGTACGTAGTGTGCCAGGCCAGTAGTTGGGACAGCAACAATAAACAAGACAGAAATAATCCCTGCCAACATGGAACTCACATCTCAGGGACTTGATTTATAGACCTCACATAAGGCACTTTAATACTTTGTGCAAAGCCATGCAGCGCCCTGTGTTTTATGCACTTAGCCTCTGTTGTTTAGCTTGAATACATATGAGAATTCAAGAAAACATACATTTTCTATTTGGAGTTATGTGTTAAAATTCCCTTGAAAAGGCAGAGATCTTACAGTGTTTGTCTCTGTATATTTGGACCCTAACCCAGTATCTGACATGTGACTAAATGTGGGTGTCATGGAAAGAGCACTAGACAAGGAATCATGCAGTTCAGGTTTTGTTCATGTACTGCGTGGGCATGTTTCCTCACTGCAAAGTGAAACACTTTGAATGAAACAGTTTCCCAGATCCCTTCCATATCTAAAGCATAAGGTTAACATTTTCAAGACATTCGGTCTAGTAGAAACTGCATAAGAGCGATCGGCAAGTGTAAGGTGCAGCTCTGCTTCTCTAGTTCCTTACAGAGTCATCCTAAATTTCTGTTCTCAGTCTATTCACAGTTAAACAAATTACTCTGAGCCCTAAGAGTACCCCTTCAAATTCTAATATTCTATTAGTGTCTCAAATACTAATGTTGGACACCAAACAATCAAGTTCCTGCTTCAGAATTTAGTTTTTGTGCAGCTGAGTCTAAAGCAATAACCCCTAAAGACCTGAAAAAGGCAGAACTCATCCTATGTGTAGCAGGAGTAATTTTCTCTCCCTACCTGATTATTTTAAGCATCTTTTTCTTTTCCCCAAAATTCACAACCATTCTGGTTTCCACTGTTTGGCTCGGTATTAACTCCCTATTTCAGTTCAGTTTACTCTGGGAATTCATTACTTAATAGTTGCATTACTCTGGTCTTTCAGCTTTCCTCCCCCAAATTAAAAACTATGTCAGAGCAAGGTGATTCATAACAGCCTAAACAATGAGGCTGTCTTTTTTAATATTTTCATTTATCATTATGTCATATTTATTTAAGGCTTTAATCAAAACAGCGGGAAAAACATAGTCTTCATTACAAGGAAGAAAATTTTACTGATGCTCTGGAAATCGAGAGATCATGAACACCTAAAATTCATAAAATGTTTAACTGTATACCAAACATGAAGGAGACCTATTGCTAATGAGATTAGCTCCATATGCAATATTGGTTGGAGAGTTAATGAAATAATATGTGCAGTACATATGAGGACTCTGAAGGAAAGGTTTTAGATAACACATGATATAATTATATACAGGAGATGTAAACATTTGCCTGAAAGTGTCCACAATTATGAAAATAAATATAAATCACAAAACTATGGTTCACTTGTTTCCAAAGGCACTAGATAGAGAGAATTCCCTTTAAAAAATAGAATTGACCATACTCGTAAGAATCAGGGTGCTTGTAGATTCTGTCCTAGACATTGCTAGAACATGGATTTTGATTTGGGCAGAGACAGGGGGGCTAGAAGCCTTCTATAGTAAAGAATGAAGAGTTTAAAGTCTCAAAGCCAAAGGTTTGTGATGTCCTCATTCATTATTTAAAAACAAATCTCTTTAAAAAGGAAAGACTACAATTCACCCAGCCTAATATTCTCCAGGTTCGTTTTACTGGCTGCCTGAGAGCCTGAATGATGCTATTTCTCTCTGCCCAGTAGTGGCCATGTTGGCTCCAAGGCCCTGGGGGAAATGGAAAAGTCAACAGCAGTAAGCACATCTTACATGCATTATTTTTCTCTCAGTACATTAATCCTGCAGAAACCAATCCCCACTTTTACGTCTTCAAAGCCAATTCAACAGAGCCTTATTCTATGAAACCTGATACGAAGACTTGGATAACTCATTTCTAAATCATTGGTTTCCAAAGTATGAGAATAAATGATCAACCAGGGCATGGGAAGAAAACAGTAAAACTTCATCTCCTCTAAAACTAAGAAAAATTTGGCTTTACTAGTGCTTAATATATAGATGGTGACTAGTACATGTATATGACGCATTAAAAATTATTGCATGCCTTGGAAGGATACCAGTCAGGGTCAGAGCAGGAAACAGAACATCTCTTCAAATTGAATAAACTAAGGAAAGTTTAATAGAGGCACAAGTGACACAAGTTTGTGACACTGCGGTTTAGCAACAAGACAAGGTGCACTCTGGAAGAGTAACTGCAAGGAAGGGTAAAAGAAAGAAATAGAAATCACAACCAAAGTCAGAGGTATGAAGAGGGCATAAGACAGAAGCTGTAACCATCAGCAGAGGGAACAAGCTAACCCACAGCCATTGACAGAGTATCAGCTGGGGAAATACTACCCTGGCCTCACTCTTGCCTGTCCTCCAGGTTTTCTGCCAAACCTACTAGGAGTCAAAAGAACAAAAGAGCCCATTGATATGGTCCATATGGGTCAGTCTCTCCCCATGTGGCCTGGAGAGATATACAGAAGCTATCCAAAGAGGATGGGCCCCAATTATTTTTACTACTTGGGTTACTCATTTGTATAATTAAAAAAGTTAGGGTACCACTGTTCTAAATAACTTCACTAGATACTAAGATTATGTTAGGAAAAAGCTAAGTTCAGAAGACTTAGACTGCCTAGTCTAGACTCAGTGGCCCATAACTAATTAGGAAATTCTGTTCTGCATAAGGGAAGGGACAGTGTAGCATTTGGGCCATGTGTTTGCCATCTATGCTTTGGGAATAAGGCCAATATTTACTTCATTGGATTTTATTTTCTTTCATTCACTCTTTAATTCATTTATTCATTCATTGTGTCAGACATTGCACAGGTGTTCAGAATATAAAAATGATAAATTAGATAGACATGATTCCTGGCCTCAAGATTCAGTAAATTTGTAGAAGGAAACAAACATATAAATAATATGTAGACTAGTACTGTATCATGCTAAGAAATTAGAGTAGGTTACAGTTGGATTACAAATAAAAATGGTCAGTTGTACTGGAGGTTGGGAGGTCAAGAATTATTTCATATAGGCATGAATTTAGGAAAAGTGAAGGAGAATGACTTGGTGAATTTGAGCAAGTGAAAATATTCCAGTACAGCTGAGACTCTGAGTACAAATGGGGTAAAACACACAATGAAACTGAAAAGACGGCCAGGCCAAGATTGTAGAAAGCCTCATTTACCAATCTAAAAAGTGGAAACTTTTATCTATTTCTTTAAGAATTTCCAGGCTACTTCAGGTAAATTATATGGCTAAAATAACCTAGCTTGGTCATTAGAATTAAAATGTATATATCAACCATTTATACATCAAATAGAATCTAAGACATGGCGTCAAAGATCCCTTTCCTTCTTATGTGTTTTCCTAGGTATTGAAATACATGCATATGAAAAGCTCTCAGTCCCACCACAAAAGGAGCAGAGCCTAGACATTTTTCATGGACATCTGATATTTTCACAATACTACAATCTTGATGATCCAACAATTTCCCAGTTAGTTGACCTATATGGGTGTGGGAGCATTGGCTTTGGCATGTTTTATTTCTGAAAATAGAAGAAGCTAATTAATTTGCCCTCTCTATGCTGATAAGTACTAGCACCAATATGTCTGATTTTCATCCTGCCCCAATCACAAAATATCTGTTAATTGTATAAAGCAGTTTAGAGAGTGCATTGGCTATTTGACAACTCAAATGCACAAAGAAATTCAATAAAGATGGTTTGCAAGGAACAATGGAGTAAAGAATAAATTCTGAGAGCACTGAAAGTCAAAGTTGACCTCTTAAAGGAGTACATCAAATGAATGAACAATAAATTTTCCATAAGGCAAACCAAAGCATATTTTATAAAGCAAGAATTGTCTCCCCTGAATACTCAACGAGGCACCTAATGGGCTTAATTTTTATCCAGTATAACTCTCACAGACTGCTCTTTCCCCAACACATCCACTGGCACTCATATTTCATTAGGTTATTCTCGATCAATATTCCTGCCATAACTGGCTAACGGCGCCACCAAGAGGGAAGCATTTCAGAGGACTTGCCAGCAGTTGGGTCCTCCTGAAGACAAAGTGAAGTATTTTATTGCCACTTAAGAATTCCCAGGTAAATAAAAGCAGATACCTTTCTTCCCCTAGTCAGTCTCTTTGAGACAAGCCAGTGGAAATTCTCATAGACAAAATTCCCAAAAAAATTCTCTAAAGGGTTTTCATAGTTGACCCTCAAGCTAGAGGAGTTTCTAAAGGTCAGGATGATTAGGTCCAGCACCCATCCCAACAATCAATGGCTATAGGTCCAGGACCACACTGAGCCAGCAGGAACGTAGTGGGAGGCATGGCAAGTAAAGGATGAATACCTTCTGTCACTGAGAAGATCAAATCTCTCTTCTTAAAAAACCACTACGACCCAGGAAGACGATGCTGATGTCATAATGCACCTCCCAAAACTCTCACTGCCTTCTTTCACTCTTATCCAGGATCCATCACAAGGAAAACTGTAAGAAGGATCCCCAGGGTCTCTCCATTGCCTTTCAGTTATTCATCCTCAACTTAGTTTTTGTTGTAATCTATGAAATCAGAGCAACTGAAAGAGTTGTAGATGGATTGATTGTGAACTGATTTATGATCCTTATTGCACCAGAGAAGTAATTTTATGCATATAACTTCTTTTACAATTACCTCCACATGATTTCAAAGGAGTTCACGGCGTATGGGAAGAGGCCATCAATAAGTGACACTTGCATATTCATTCATTTCAATCAGAGATTTTTAAAGACTCAAGGGAATAGTACAGTGCCATTGAAAATTACTTTCTTTTTCATCATGTTTCCTTTATTGTTCTTTTTGTTTTCAGAGAAAAAAAACATATGGTACAATCACAGTCTGTGTTTATTTACATTATTTTTACTTTTATTTTTAAGCAAATTATATGTATTAAGGGAGTTGAAAAGAGAAGCTGCATTCATTCAGTACCAACTATGTGCCAGAAACTCCTCTAGCCTATATCTATGTGAAGCCTTATATTCTCTCCAACGCCATAATTACTTTGCCTGTCCCACTAATAAGGAAACTCAGAGACGCACAAGCATTTGTCCAAGGTCAAACAGCCAATAAGTGACAGGCAGCCTGGCGGTTGAACTCACTTCTGTCTAACTACAAAATCCGTCTTCTTTCCATGACTTCACAATGCCCTCAGCTTTGCCCAATAAAACTCAATCTGTTTTATATTTCTCAATCTGTGAAAAATTTTTTCAAGGTTCTTAAAATAACCTGGAGCTGTTTACCACACTCCAAAGTTTTGTGAAGTGCACATTCTCAATGTTATCTTTTTCTTTCCTTTCTTTCTTTCTTTTTTTTTTTAATGACTTACCTGGGAGTCCTTGGTGCCCGCCAGATGCTGTGGACCTTGTGTTCAAAGCCTTCACTGACACTGACAACTCAGCCAAGCCAGTGCTACTGCACAGAGGTCCTAAAATTACTCGGTTTTGAAACATTGTATTACCCAATTTTTCCCAAACTTCACTCACTTTATAAAATCTAAGCCATTTTTGCCATATCTGAATGGTAGTGAGTTATTATGAATTTAATATGGTTTAATCAATTTAACCTGACTCAGTTTTTTTTATTTAATCTTATTCTAAGCAACAAGACATAAGTGAATACACTATCAATATTTTTCTTATACAAATTAAAATATATGCATAACTAGTAAAATGAAAAATGTTTGTAAGTGTACCATCCAAAATCACACTTCAGGAAGCGCTAATGTAGAGTAATTGGTAGTGTTTTTCCACTTTTTACCCACTTGTGCATCATTTGTTTATTGTCCCATGATGTTTTTCTTCATTTATTCATTCACTCAAGACACATTTATTGAGCACCAACTGTGTATTCTGGATGCTGACAGCTATGTGGAGAGTAGTTTGGGTGAGGGAGACAATGAAAACATGGAGCCCAGGCAGAAGGCTGCTGGATTATTATAGTCACCCAGGGAGAGGTGAAAGGGACTATGAAATTGGTAGTAATGAAAAGGATTGGACAAGTTTAAGAGACATTTCAGAGGTAGAATCAATAGACCTCGATGTTAAATTCAATTCATAGTAGATGTTAGGAAAGGCAAGATGGAAAAATGGCCCTAATTTTAGCCATATTAAATTGTAACACTTTCTGTCTTCTCTAGCAATATTGAACACAACTGTAAAGCCATAATAGAGAAAACTGGGGGAGAAGGGAATTTGCTTAAAGCCAGATATGATATTTCACATATTTAGCAACCAATGTAGTATTGGCCACCAACCAATTGGAATGGACACTGGAAAGGTCCTAGATGCCACCTTCTGAACCCCGTGTGGGTAGAGGGAGTAGGGGTGGAGGGCACATCTGAGAAGGTATTATAGGTGGTAGGAGGCTTAGGATATAGCTGTTTACTTAGGATAAAGCTGTTTACTTAGGATATAGCTATTTATAGCAGTATGGAAACATTTCAAGATTTTGCCAATTGTGGCAAACCTCTGGATTATCAGCCCTGTTTAAATTCCTTTACTGGCCCCCATCTCTCTCAGAGTGAAGTCCAAACCTTGACCATCGTCCCCAAGGCCTGGACCATGCGTCTCAGCAGCCTTATCTCAACTCCAATCCCTCATCCTACAGCCACTCCCCAACTCTGAAATTTTAAGCTGCAAAGCTTTTTCAAATATCTCTCTTTCAGCCTAGGACATTCATCTGCCCTTCTTCCAGCACACTCCTAATTATTATCTTGGATGTGCCATCTCAAAGAAATTTCTCCTGACCTTCCGTATCAACACAGGTTTTCTTTTTACATTCAGCATCCTGTTCTTCTTTTTCATAGTATTCAGGATAACTGGAATTAAGTAATTTGTTGGATAATTACTTGCTTCCTATCTGCCTTCTACACTAGACTCACTAAGCTCTGTGAGGGCAAGAACTAGGCCAACGTTGTTCACCATGCTTTCTCCAAAGTCACATATAGAGCTTGCTTTGTGAAAGGTACTGAAAAGTACTGACCCAAAATGTTTTCCTCAGCAGGAAGGGGAGGAGACTGTGCCTATTCACTTACTTTTGTTGAATAAGGAGAGGATTAGGACATGTAGATGGAAATGATCATTTATAGAATTCATACCAGGTGCCAGGTATTGACCTCAGAACTTATTTTTGTCTCATTTAATTTTCACTACAATCCTGAAGAGAAGGTATTGTTGCCCTGTTTTAATTTAGACGAGGAAGCCAAGGCTTAGAGACGTAAAGAAACTGGCTCAGTATCACTCAGCTAAGACATGGCAGAGTAAGGATAGAAAATTCTGCCCCATTACTGCTTCCCAAATTTGGTTATTGAACTTTCCCTGGCATAGGACAGCACCATTATAATTGCCAATGGGTAACCAATGACAAGAGGGTTAAGGCATTTTGCTAGAAGCTCTTACAGTGAGAAGTGACAGCTGGTGAAGGCATAAAAGGAGACCATCCAAATCACCCAGTCATGGAGGAGGCCCAGCATAGTGTTTTCTAATATCCCTGTGTAATACAGTGAGTGTTACCATAATGGATGTCCATAGAGGGGTGACCTTAACCCAACAAAAAGATTCCCTTAGTCTCAAGGAACTCTGTTTAATGAGGCAATATGTATCTATTTTAGAAGATTTTCATTAAAATCGGCTATCTTCATAATAATGTTTTAGATATCTGGGAAACCTGTCTGTTCTGAAGACTTTCTTCTCTGTCCAGATCAATAAGGCATTGCAACGCTTACAGACTAGACAATTTGGCTCAAAATGTTTAGTTCTCTTCCAAAGCTGAAGGAGACACAAAGATCCAGCAAGATAGAAACCTAATCCATTGATAACCAATCTGATTAGGATGCTTTTTCCTGTGAAACTGATGGGCATTGATTCATTTATAACCAACTAGAGGCCTGTTGCCTGGGGAAAATCACCCTCTATCTGGCAGAAATGAAACTTGTAAAACAGGTTGGAAACAAAAGTTGAATAATTGGTGTGACTAATCTCCACAAGGATTATAAACACTCACCTCATTATTCTAGTTTCTTCTCAGGAATTTCTTGTTGTGTCTAACTACAACATTACTCGCTTAGTAGTTTTTCCTAAACCGACAATTTCTGATGGGCATCTTGTCTCATTAAACAACAAACAAACAAACAAACAAACAAAAAAACGTTGCTTTTAACAACACAGATATAAGCTGCATATGGTTATTGTCTGTGAGAATGCAGCATTTAAAAAAGTTGCGTGATACATTATTACCATGTCTGATATTACTATGAGCTGATTATGCCCAGTGATGCATTGTTATGTACGTCAGAATTTATATAGGATAACGAGATGATTTCTCTATTATCATCCAGCCTGTGCTCCCAGTTACATAAACACACTGGGGAGTGTGTACCTTCTAAAGTTCCATATATGCCCACATGCATGGGAGAAGTACTTTCCTAAAATTTTCCTTTCTCTAAAAAGGGGAAGAATCACCTTATTCAGGAATCTTTTAAAGGTATCTCACATATAGGCACCCTCTCAGTTACTTTATTTCAAACAACTTTATTTTTATAAAGAAGTTATTTTACCCTATAATTACTTCTAGTACTGGATGTTCATACAGGATATCTTGCTGAATTAATGAAAAAAATTTAAAAGAGGAAAGGCAAAAAACTTAACACAATTTGTTACTGTTCTTGGGAGATGTTCTCTCCATGGCAACTGTTAGCTGTTGAGGGGAAAAAAAAAGTCTTTTAAAAACTACTTAAAACACCCACATACAGAATAAATGACTTTTATCAAACTGTGATTTGAGGTAGAATTTCCAAGAAGAGCATATAATATACTTGCAGTTCAAAAAGTACATAACTCAACAATTTAGATGAAAGATTATGCACCCTGGCCAACTATGGTAATGACTTTGAAAGTGGCTCTGAGGATGGCACAGATGCTTCTGAAGAGTCTGGACAATGTTGTTTTATAAAATGTGAAAATAGACAAAATTGCTATTCTACATTAACATTATTTTTATGATATGGCTCTAAATGTTATTATAAATAAATACCATAAATAGACAACTCTTTTCTCTATAAGCCTGAAGGTTTGTATATTTGATTTGCCCCCCATTTTAGGGATCTTTTCATTGAGAAAATGGATGATCACGTTTTTGAAAGCAAGTACAGGTATCTTTGTTTTTCAGTTATATTCCCACTCCTTAATAGAGTGCCTAGAACATTATGATTGCTCAAAAAATATAATTAATGCATGAAATTAGACATGAATAGTAGATTAAAAACAAGAGGTGTCAGACTTCTCCAGCCAAATCCAAAACATAATAACCTCATGACAGCCTCGTCAACAGATCCATTTTGAGATTCCTGAAGCTGATAAAACACACAGGCTATTTGAATGGAAGTAATATCAGAGGTCATCTAGCCCAATCTCTTTTTTTTTTTCCAGGTGAGGAAATCACAGTTAAAGCAATTAAATGCCCTCTTGCAGGAGACGTGGACTTAAGACTCTGGGCTTCCTATTAGATGGTAGGTATTACTGAGTTGTTTCCTTGTGTAGTTCATCCCAGTCTCCAATTTATATTTCTGGTTGAAAACAAGCAGCATCTTTTGCTTGAAAATGTGTTCTGTTGAGCAAAGCAAACACAAATGAATTGGGCCTTAAGAGTTGATGGACTGAGAGGAAAAGGTAGACTATCATCATGCCCTCTCTGTGTTCATGATCTGCTGCGGGAGTTGGTCACCTAATCATAGAGAAACGTATTTACCTTTTTCGTTCTGACAAGCTTTCAGTCGTTACAGGTCTTGATTCGGTGGATAGCCCTGAACGCTGTGAGGCAGAACTCCCACACCAGAGAACCAGAAAAACACTCATAAGAGGTACAGCAAAGCTGTTTTACACCCCTACTCAGCAGACCATGGATTTGTGCCCAAGAAAAATCAATAAAAGCGCATCTCTTTTCTTCCATGATGTAGTCATTTAAAAAAATCACTGTGTATCTCTAATAGGGATTCATGAACAGATATAATGAGTGTCTCAGTAACAATCCTATAAGAAATGCCCAAATTGTTGAGTTTTTAAAAATCCATTTGAATGCTGCTGATTGTCAAACTACACAAAAATCCCCCCAATATTACTTCTTTTCCTTTAATCTGTTATTTTTCTCACTCATGTGAACATCCTCAATGTATCTTAAATTAGCCTGGATTAGCTGACCATGTTAAATTTGCAAACAGGCCTCAGGGTAGGTGCACCCATCTTAAGCAACACTGCATATACCAGGGGTACCCCCAAAATGTATACACATGACTTGTATTCTTCTTTTGTTATAGGTATATATTGAGTATTACAATTTTAATACAGTTTTTTCCTTTCTTAAAATGTGTATACATGTTTTGGCACCCCCTACATAAGTAAGACCCGGGTAATGTACATACAAAGCACACATATGCCTTTATGAGCCTTCAAGGAAGGATGCCATGGTTTCTAATAATACTCCTAATAACATACATGTTTCAGTTACTAAGCACCAGACAGCCCCCAAACACTTTACCTATATCAATTTATATAATTCTCCTAAAAACCTGGTACTATCAACTTTCCCCTTTGTACAGATGAGGAAATTGAAGCCCGGAGAAGTGAAGTAACGTACTCAAGGTCCAATGCAACTGGTAAATGGTCGAGCTGACATTTTAGCTCAGGCAATCTGACTCCAGAGCTTGTGCTATTAAATATTGCAAGTATGATTTAATTCTACAGCTTAGTTTGTCAATTGCTATTCTTATTAATTTGGGGGGCTGCTCACCTCTGCCTTATTTTACTTCAACAAAGAATTTTCTCAATACTCTAATTTTGCAATTAAGGTTATTGTTTATATGATGTAAATTATTTCTATTATTAAGTAAAATAATCTCTGGGCTATAGAAAACATCAAGATTCACATGGATCTCCCATCTGCAGGGCTCGCAATAGAGGCAAATATGAAATTTCTCTGGCTTTTCATGTAGTTTGTGCCATTGTGAATATGTGGATTACATGAGCACCAATGGCTTTTTTTTTTTTTTTTGTACCAGGGATGACTTAAATAATAAAACATGACCTGGCATGAATTACAGGATCTGAATTCATTTCTCCAACTACTGTGTTTGTGGGCCCAAGGTTGAAAGCAATTAGGTGTGAATTATTACACCATTTTCCATGCTCTAGACGGTTTTATGATGATTATAAAATTTTATTATTAATGGTTCACTGTTTTTGGAGGAGTTGTTAATTTAAATGTATATATTTATATTGTTAATTAACTAATGGGACAAAATTAGTTTGGTGAAATCTTTCTAAAGACCAGAAGGAATTGGAGAGTGGACAGGACATGACTGGCAACAGGTATGGAAGCTGAAACCTAGAGCTGGAAAGAGACATTATGTGGCAGTTCCGTCAAGGGCTAATAGAGCCACCTAGTGCCTTAGAGACCATCTTGTCCAACCTCTTTGTTTTAAAGATGAGGAAAAATAAGTGACTTGCTCAGGTTCATGCCACTAATTAGTGGCAGAGCCGGGTCAGCTCAGTCACAGACACTCAGGATCCTGGCTTCCAATCCAACACCTCTCATTTTCAATAATCAAGGAAGATTTAACTGAAAAGCTGGGAAAGCATGGATACCATTGTCATAAACAGGAAGACAAGAAGAATCGTAAAAAGCAAAACAAGAGTTTTGGTTTAACTGGGCTAATCAGAGTGTCAAAATAATGCTTGGTTGTGTGCATAGAGAAATGTTGAAAGAGAAGAAGGGTTCAGGAAGATTTGCTCAAACTTCCTGTTGATAAGGTAGGTTGAGGCCTCCAGGGTTGTGATATTGAAATTTTATAACAGCCCATGGGACAAAGTAATGCTTTCCTAAGAATGCAAACGTTGGGACCACAACTGGACAAACCAGATTACCCCCATAAGCTGTGTAAGTAATAACTGGTGTGAACCCAAGTAATAGCCATGTATAATTTCCACCTGTGGGTGTCCTCTTGCCATGTTTTTGACTTGCTCACCCCAAAATGTACTCTTCCTCCTGATCACTGAAGGGTAAAAATATTTTCTTGAACAAATTCAGTCAAAAAGGAGCAAGTGGACACCTATTGAATTTTTCTATGGGTTAGGCAAGAGAAAGGAAGTGCAGCACTTGGTTGTTTTTTATTAAAGAAATTGGTGATAGAAGCAACCATGCAGAACTGCTGGTACATCAAGCAGAAGTCTATCTCTCTGAATGTACAGAAGGGTCTCATTCCTGTTCAGATTCTCCAGAGGGTCTTCGGCAAGTAGCCAAAATGAATTTGACTTTGAGAAAACAGGCATATGTGTGTATATTTTTTCCTTCTCTTAGAACTCCAGACAATGCCAAACTGCACGCAATTGTCAATGCAATCGAACTGAGCAGTGACTGACAGTACCCTCTCAATTCGTCTCTTGGTTGTTTCTGATGTAGTTATTGCCTGGGTTCCTGGGAGCATAACCTGGATATTCACAGTATACTATTCCAATCTCTTGATCAGAGACAGTAACAGTAAATCAGAGAAGGAACACTTTTTCTAGAAGTCAGCATGCTTTACTTCTCGTTCAGTATTACACTCAGTATTGCTATTGGAAAGAAATTCACTCACTTGGATCATGGCATCATCTAAATCCCTTCTTTGTAGAAAGTCAAGGGCTCTTTCTTGGTCCGTCTAAGTCGAACATAATATTCTTTCCATAGCATTAGTTTTCCCTTGTGAATTCTATGAATATCATAAATAATTAAAAAAATGAGTAAATCTCTTTACTACGCAATGCCCCACCTTATATTATTCTATGAAAGAAACAATGCTTTGTGATGTCTCCATTTCTTCTCCCTGTGCTGACTATATTATAGGGCAAAAGACTGTCCATAGAATTACATTTGCATTTCGAAACCTGAAACTGTAGTATCATGTCTAATATTCCAAAACATGGTGTCTATTCATCCCCTCAAATAAAACCCCAACACTCTACATTCCCCAACATACAAAATTGCCAGTAACCAAGGAATCTTTGTTTTTTATGTCTTATTTTAGTGTAGTCTTTCATTTTTAACCTAGAAGGGCTGAAACCATCTCCTATTATGACAAAACAAGACACATGGCAAAAAGGAAATAGGTTTTTCTTTCCAAGTTCTAACCATCGGAACTTAGTACTGCTGTAATGTTTTCTATTTGTCTTGAACTACAGTAATCCCTTTAGCTCTGTCTTCAGTCTATTTGTTGAACTTAAATGCTATGAAAAGAAGACTTCAAATAAGAGATAAAATTTACTATAGGTTGAAATGTAAATATCCCAGCAAAAAATGAATTATTCCATAAAGGGGAAAATACTCCCTGCAGGTAATGGAGAAAGAAATCTGTATTTTAGAATTAAGTATAAAATACACAGCATATTACCACATATCCTTGGAAAATAGAAAGGCAGAGAAGGAGGGAGAGTCCTGTGAAATTGTATTGGCAACTACCACTCCCAGTTTTACATGGTATTGCCTGTTTGGCTATCTACTTAAAGTTGCAATTAGTGAGAAATGTTTTTGTTTTTTTTTTTTAATTTTTCTCCACAGAATATATTTGAAGGAGAAAGTCATCGACAAGAGAGAAAAGACCACATATGATCCTAAAATATTCAGATCATTTTCCAAAAACACATTTCCAGAAACAGTCTGACCTTATCCTAAGGCCAGCTTTTACACATACATACCCTTCTTTTTGTATAAACTTTCGTTTGCTGAAATGAGACCCCCTTTCTCTCCTCAATATATTCTTATTTGGGTCGGTTAGCAAATTTAAGAGACTTTGATGTAGAGAGAAAAAAGTGTTAAGGAAGCATGTTCTGTTTCATTAGTGGTAATACCCAATCTATGCCTGACTGGAAAGTTGCTACACATTATTGAATTTTTAAACTATACTGTTGAGGCATTTAACACTGAACTGGGTAACTGCCCAGATAGATTGAATGGATGGATGGATGGATGGATGGATGGATGGATGGATGGATGGGTGGATAGATGGATGGATAGATATTGATAGATAGATAGATAGATAGATAGATAGATAGATAGATAGATAGATATTGATCTTATGTAATTCACTATAACCTTATGAGGAGTAATTTTCCCCATTTTACAAACGCGAAGTCTAAGGCTCAAAGATATTAAGTAACCTGCCCCCATTCACAGCGCTGCAAAGTGCCAGCGATTCAAGCATTGCGTGGCGTCAGAGTTCGCAGTCCTCACCACGGAGCTGAGCAGCCATTGCAGCAGCCCCAGTCTAGGTGGAACCATAGTTGATATGCCAAAATGTCACTAGTTCTCTTTATTTCAAGACCTCAGACCATTACTGAAAAGGAAGGGAAAATTTAATATTTTATCTTTGAAGATAGTTGTGGGGGAAAATTACTACAAGGGCTTCCTGTTACTCTCAATGGAAAAATCCAAATTTCTAAGCTGAGGATACACGGCTGTTCCACTCTTGCCTTTCACATTCCTATCCCCCCATTCTATGTCAGCCACACCAAACAACTGAGAGTCTCCTCAACTTGCCATTCTCTTTTGCTTCTGGCCCTTGACACACTCCTGCTGGCAGAGAGATGGCAGCAGCCAGGACAGTTCCCTTGGACCAAGAAGCAAAATGCGCTTGCTGAGAACAGCTGCACCACTCTAAGCCTCTTACGTCTAGATTTACATGAGAGATAAATTCATGTTTATCCTGTTTAAGCCACTGTATTTTGAAGTCTATTTGTTATAATTTTCGCCTAAATCTTAACTAATGGTAATTTTTCCCCACACCTTCTCCTTCCTCAGGTTTCCAATAAGATATCACTTCTCCCAGGAACTCTTTCCTGTTCTCTTATGCAGATGAGGTGACTTTCTGCAGTAATTCCATCATAGGGTATATCACTCGTATTGAAACTGACTGCTTAGCTGTCTGTCCCCAACACTAGACTGAAACCTCTGTGCTCAGAGACTGTGCCTTATTCATCTTTGTATCCCAGCAACAGTCATTGGGTCAGGCACATAGTAAACACTCAATAAATATGTCTTGAATTAATGCAAGGAAGAATTACAAAGCCTAATTCCACATTATCAGTAATCTATGAAAAGTTATTGTTGAATGAGTACTCTTGAAAATTCCCATTTTTTATTTATAGACAAATATAGATGGGGTTTTAAAGAGAATTATGCTCTTTGATCACCAGTTAAAAATTGAATATAGGTACAATAAACCACACAGTTGCTTATATAATGATTTAGTTTCTCCATTCTTCCTCTATCCTACTTCCAAATGTCTCAGCCCCTGAGACAAGTGGAGATTCACTGCAATTAGATTTATTTCTTTGAGTTGAGAAGAGTTTCTCTAAAAGAAGAAAAAACTGCCCAAATGCAAATATGTTAAGAGACATCAAACCATCAGTGCACATATGCACCTCTGTAGGGATTAAACTATCAGAATGCATAGAAGATACTAGGGCCCTAAAGAAATGAGACAGAAAACTGGATGATTTTGATAGGAAGAAGAAATTGAGAAAAGTGATTACCTGAAGAGGGAAAGTCTGCATTAAAGGTTTGAAGAAAGGACAGTGACAGGAAGCATGGCTCCTACAGGGAACAAAGGTGTGCCTAGAGGACAGCCTGGGACCTACAAGACCAACTTGGTACCTTGTATTATTTTCCAATAGACCATAGTATATGTATGTTTCTGCTCTTGTTTCCCTTGCATAGAGAGTCACACATATGGTTGGATTATAGTCACACAGCCAGCATCTCATAGCTTCTTTGCTAAAGTAGTTTGTCCTGAAAGAGAACCTTCATTTTTATGTCCAAATAGCTATATCCTAGTGGCCTTACGAGAACAAAGGGAGAAAACATTCAGGTCCTTAGTTGAAAAGAAAAACCAGGTACATGTTTTGATATATCCCAGAGAATCCTCTGGGGGCTTCACCTGATGCAGCTTTCTTATGACCACACTTTCAACAAGAACAGAAGCTCATGCCAGACTTAATGCATTTTTATGATCAGAATTGAAACAAGAGTGGCAAATGTCTCTCATTCTTTTATACTGGGTCATGACTGTAATCTCATGGCCCTGCTCAGATGTCAACCTCTTGACTGGAAGGGCAGGTAGATGATATGGGAGTTCATTCTCGTTCCATCTTCAATTTGTTCATTGCAAAGTGAAGAGGGGTGTCTCCATCAGAAAACAAGGCAAGGGCCTCTCATTTTGCATTGGACTCCCCCCAGTGTATGCAGTAAAGTGGATGAGGTTGACCTCCCCATGCTTTAATCTCTCTGTCAGGTTATTTCTAGAGCTTTGGGTCCTATGGTGTGCATACACACACACACACACACACACACACACACACACACACACACCCCACTCCAATAATAATCACAAGCATATACAAACACTGAGTTTGCTATCGTCAGATGCAGCTTTTCTGGGACTTAAATCAAACGACATCTCCAAAACCTGGCTTGTATGTCCCCTAATCTGAAATCTTATTCTGAACAGTTAATGGAAGAAAAATTTATCTAAATAAATTTGTTGTAGATGCCAGACATCTTACTTTTCTATGAAAAAGGGATTGTGTATGTCTATGGAATTGGTTAATAGACCCTTGTTTCATGTAAATTGGCACAGATATATTATAGTTCTTTCAGGTAAAAGGCTATATAGTATTGGGGTTTTGAAAATTTCAATGTCCCAAATTCACTTATAAAGCTATGGACATTTTCTTAAAAATATATACACACACCCAGACTACTGTTTTCTATTACATCAAAGGTTTTATTACTTTCTAATATGTACTCTATTGGTAACTATGTCCAAAATTTTTGATATCGCTCCTGGTCAAATGCTGTCACCAATGCCTTTACAGTTCAGTTTGAGTTTTTTCTTTTATCCTGAGATTTTAATGCTCTGGACATTGTTTGAAATAATATAGAAATGACCGTTTTCTTGACATAAAACTGAACACATAATTATGAATGGATGAACAGATGGATGAAGAAAGAATGAATAAAGGACTATAATCTGTGTTATCATTTATTACTGATTACATTTATTATCATTATTACATAAATGCAAATGTAAATATAAGGAGAATAATTGATTTCCTCAAGTATACTTTGATGTTCTGAGTCAAAACGGAGTTTAAGAAACTTCTAGAATCTTTTCTTCAGAGATTCTGATCCATTTCATTAAAAACATTTTAGATGCCTGAAATGTAGCCGAGGGACCTTCTATCACAAGGATCACATCCTTTTGGGGACACAGCATAGATTGACAACTGCACTACCAGACTCGGGGACCTGAGCCTTCCATTGCTCAGACACACAAGTCTTGCCTCTTATCATGAAACAAAAGACAGAAATACGTGGTATCACATCATGAGCAAAGTGTCAGTATGCCCTCGTAATTACTGAGAACAAAAGCCTACCTAACGAAGATCTCTGGCTCTTCTTCCGCATTCGCTGAACTAGATTTGTAGAGCGCCTCTTCAGCATAAGTCCTAAGCTAGACCCTCTATAGCACTTGCGCTCTTACAAATCCAAGTAGAATTCCCTGGTGAGCTTGGTCTGGTTGGCATCAGATGGGAATTGCAGCCAAGTGAATTGTCCATTTTGTAACCCTATTATCTCTCTCTCCCTCCATCTATCTCTCCTGTGCTGTGCATGGTTGGGCCTTATGGAAAGTTATCATTTGGATGCAAAACAATTATCCTAAAACAGTTAGCCAGAGTGGTCTGGACACAGAGATTTATCTTCCCTCTCCTTCAGTGAAGAACATCTATCTTCCATGACCTCTTGATTACTGAAGCCTTCAGAATATATTCTTTGGTCTGTGACACTGTGCTCAGTGCTGGGCTGAGCATTAAATATCACCCTCTATGATTAATTGGAAGTTAATTAAATCTATCACTGAAACAATGGGAAGGCAATGAGCTATGTAATCATTGCAATAGTAAATGAAATGATGTACAGGTCTCTTCATCTCGCTTATTGACAATGATGGAGGGGTGGCAGGCCTCGGATGCCTGGCAAGCCTTGTTGCTTGACCTCACAGTGGCTCTAACTTTCACAGAGCCCGGAGATAAGACAGCGAGACGCACATTCTGACCACCTCTGCTGAATGAGAGAGCCTTTCTTCCTCAGGCCTCTGAAGTATCCTTGTCAAGGCTTTTCCGTCTTGTGTAATCAGTGGGATAAGACACAGAAATGGTTGCATAAATGGTACAAATTCTAGCTGTTACCACCTCTGAACAGCTCAGTGAATCCCTTCAAATCCCTTCAAATACAATGAATAGAATTCATGCCTATTGGACACTGAACGCTTTTGCCTGTATTTAAATTTTCAGTATTTTCAAAGTGTTTTCACAGACCTGGTGGCATTTGGCACTCGTCTGTGATGGAGGAACTGTGAACAGAAAGGTTAAGTGGCTTGCCTGAGTTTATATTGCTGGTTAGAGAAAGAGGTGGGTAAAGCTAATTAGAAACTAAAATGGCAGAGCCAGGCCTAGACAAATCCTTAATTCCTATTTCTGAACTTGATTTAATATCTGGATGTGAGGACATAGAAGGCCATGAGGTTTGGAAAGGTAACCCTAAGTTAACAGATTGCCAAGAGTCCCCTAGGATTCAGGTTGGCATATTTCAGTAGTCAGTAAGAATATTAAGTTGTGTCACAGGTTAGCCATCCAAATATTAATTTACCTTAGTCTACGTGGTCTGCCATTACAAAGCACCATAGACTGGGTGGTTGGAACAACAGAAATTTATTTCTCACAGTGCTGGAGGCTGGAAGTCGAAGACCAACATGCCAGCATGTTCTGGGAAGAGTTCTCTTCCTGACTTGCAAATAGCAGCCTTCTTTCTGTGTCCTCACATGGGAGAGAGAAAGAGGAAGAGGGAGATGGGGAAAAAGAGAGAGATATCTTCCTCTTCTTATAAGGCTACAGTCTTATCAGATTAGGACCCCACGCTTATGATCTCATTTAACCTTAATTAGCTCCTAAAGACTATTTACAAATAGTCACATTGGAGGTTAGAGTTTCAACATATAAACATGGATGGAGATACAATTCAGCCTATAGCACAATTTGAAAGTTAATTTTGAAATCATCACTCAATATAAATTACAAATTTGGATAATGTATTTAAACTCCAGTCACCTAATATTTTGATTTTCATTTTCTTCTTGACTAGGTAGGAGAGCATTTTCAGTCCTCAGAATTAACTTGGGATATATCCTCCCCCTCTTTCCCTTTAATCCCTTCTCCTTCCTTATTAGACAGGTCCCAAGTTTGGTGGCATACCTCTTCTATTTGAGAAGGCTTGGCCCTGGAGGGAAGCTTGTCCCTACCTTCCCAGATATACACTTGGTGTCAGGGAAGAGAAGATAGTTATCAATGTGTCACAGGGACCCAGGGGACCCTTAAAAAGACTAAGGCATATTTTGGGATCAATTGAAAACAAATTAATTAAATAAAGGTTCCTTATCACAGTATTGAAGTTTAAGATTATTTAGTGGAAAGATGTTCAGGTAAACTTCTTATCACTTGTAGCCAGAAGAGATATCCATCCCCCAAAGGCATTTTTTTTTCTCTTTCTCTCCCTCCTGCTAACACAAAATCAGGCCCATTTGCCCAATATCTTTTAACTAAATACCTCAGACTTCAGGAAATATCACACTGGATCTGACTCCAAAATTTGGTTGTGCTCCAGCTCCTCCCAGGAAACTGCTGGCTCGTGTGTAGTAGAGTGGCTATAGAGAAACCAGATCAGGATCTGTCCAAAAAGAAGTTCTAGAGAAGCAACGGATGAGCACTTTCAGCCTCAGAGCTTTTGCACTTGTTCCCTTTGCTTGGAGCACTCTTCCCTTAAATATCTGGATAGCTTTTGTGCCTGCATCTTTCAGGTCTTTGCTCAGATTTCCCCTAATCAAGGTAGGCTTTCTCTGACCATACTATCAAAATGATGCCTCCTTTCAGCCTACCACTTTCTAATATTTTATCCTACTTTATTTTTTCTTTAGAATACTAATTATCACTTAACATTATATTATTCATTTGTTTATTTTCTAACTTTTCCCTAGAATATCAACTCTATGAAGTCACGGATTTTGTTTTCTTCTGTATCCTAGACATTTGCACACAGAGTGACATATTTTATGTACTTGATAAATTAATTAATTAATTAATTAATTAAAGAACTTAAGAGGGAAAGCCAAACCCAGTAAATAAGTCACCCTCACAAGGCCAAAACAACTATAGAGACAGATGATATGATGGAAGCATCTGAGCTCTGTTACAAGCTGTACACACTTCAGGCTACTACCATGTTTCCCTGAAAATAAGACCTAGCTGGACCATCAGCTCTAATGTGTTTTCGGAGCAAAAATTAATATAAGACTCAGTCTTATATTATATTGAAATAAGACTGGATCTTATATTAATTTTTGCTCCAAAAGATGCATTACAGCTGATGGTCCGGCTAGGTCTTGTTTTCTGGGAAACGTGGTAACTTGACCTTCCTGGACCAGAGTTTACTTATCTCTAGTGGGTGAGGTTTGAAGTACATGTACCCTTCCAGCTCTAGCATTCTATGAACTACAGTATGAATTTAAAGATAATGATGTGACATGCTGCTGGCCTCAGGAGTCCTGATCCTGAGTCTGCTAAGAAAAGCCAGGCAGGGAGAGTTGAAATAGATGTTTTATGATTGTCTTTATCGAGTTCCAGATTTTTTTAAAGTTGAATAGCCAGCTTGACCTACCCAAAACATGGTGCGGACTAAAATTTGATGCTGTTCTCTTATTCTGAGTCTAATCTTGTGTTTGCCCCCAGATAATCACCTTCTAGGTTATTGTAAAAACAAAACAAAACAAAACAAAACAAAACAAAACAATGATTTCATCGTAAATTAAGCAAATACATAAATTTAATCTAAAATTCTATTTGTAAAAAAAATTAATAAACAGGATTAAGGAGATAAAAAAAAACTGAACAAAGAACTTCCCTGGAAATATTTTACATATTGAAAATGGCATCAAAAAGATCAATCTGGATGGCACACTTAGCTCAAAGAATACCTTGGACTAATAGAGGAATATAATTATGTTGCTGATGTCACTTCTAGTCATAACAACTTGGATTATTATAGCCACAAGAATGTTATTAAAATGATTGGAGGAGTTTCTGTTTATTTATTTAAGCCTATTGACTTAAAGACTCTGGGGAAAATGTACAAAATTCTCATTTGAATTGCAAATTGAATCCATCAGCTAAAGTTACATATTTTTTAAGTCAAATTGGGAATCCCAAACCATTATTTCCTAAATAGTCTTCTGTAGAATATATGAATTAGCCTATCACAAAGATAATGATATAACATTATTGAACTAAATGACTTCCTTTTATTTTCCCATAATGTCTGAGTTCTAGGTTTCCTGGCTCTCTCATAATTCCTGATGGTGCCACAGGGCAAATACGTGTGAATTGCAGTTACAATATGAAAAGTGACTCCGGAAAAGGCGTGTTGGGGCTTTCAAGCTGATTCCCTGTCAATAGCTTCTACATCAAACTGCCTCAGCATCTAGGTCAAGCAATGCTTTTCATAGATGCTGGCACTGTCAGGTCAATGCAAGATCTGAACACTGAGATGCGTGGACTCTGTGTCTTAAATCAGTCCCAATGACAGTTATCTTCTTGAGGGGGTAGGTTGTGCAGGGAGGGAGGAACTGATCTGATTTTACTTTATCATGAGTGTGTAGGATCCTAATAGCCTTTCACAGAGAAGCAAAACATGTTCATCCTAGGACTGATCTATCTACATGAGAAGAATATTTCCGGTCTCCTCAGCCTCCTGGTTCTATGATGAGAGAATCAAAGAGGTTTGAGCTGACAAAAGCAGATGGAGTTAGAGAACTTATTATGTAAGCAAGCATAACTTTTTCAAAAATAACTAGAGGGAAAATAAAGACATTTGCCAGTGTCCAAAGGAAATACTGGGTGAAACAGACTTTGGCTGTCTCTATGCTCAATTCAGTTAAAACAAAATTTTCAAGCTATTTGACATTGTGTAGCCTCTGAATTAAATAAAGGGGTAGAGGGGAGAGGATTGCATTTTTCACTTTCAGCAGCATATCTAAGCATCGTGTTGCATGGAGTAAGAATCCAAAACAGTGTGATCATTAATTTTACAATGTGTTTGTTTTATGATCTTCATCCTTGTCTAAGGTTGAGTTCATTTTATACCAGAATAACCAATTGAAAAGTGGAAATTTGGGTTAATTAACATTTTTTTTCTGTTTGATGCCAAACAATTAATGTGACTGGATTATTTGACCAGATTGACACAAGCATTTAACATCATGTTGACATAGCCATAATCTTCTATCTTGATTTATCCATTAGGAAAATAAAGATAATGAGTGATCTCCAAGCTTTCTCTCAGCAATACAATATCTATGAGGCCTACAATCACTTTCAATATTCATATGCAAGCATTAATTTTCTCAGATATTGAAAGACAAGAGAAAGTGATTAAAAGTTTTGAAATCAGCCAGATCTGAGCTCAGATACTGACTCTCCCACTAATTAGATATATAGCCTTGGGCAAACTACTTATCCCATTGGAGTCTCAGTTTCCTCATCTCTAACATGGGATAATAATATAGCTACATCATAAGATTGCTGTGAAAAATAAATAATGCAGATAAAACACGGTACTGGGAACATAACAAAGGCTCAACGTTAACTACTATAATTAAATAAAAGGACTTTAAATGTGAAAACCAAAGCAAAAAATATCATCTTTAAGTATTATTGCATAAGTTTGTTTTTCAATTTGGAAAGAGAAATAATATTCAGACAAATTTGCATTGAGTACATAGGTAGACTCTCATGGAAAGTTACTATTTTCATGAAATGAAAGACTGAAGGTCTATAAAATGTTTCTCCTATGAAAACATCAGACAGTGAAAACTACCTTAGCCTGCCAAATTTCGATCTCAATCAGAAAAAAATTGTAAATGCACAACTGTGGGAAGTATGGAAGGAATGAAACTTCCTGTCCCAAGGAAGTTAACTAAGAGCGTTAAAATTCCTTAACAAAGTACCCTCTTTCCAATAGCGAAGTGAACAGTACTTTTAGATCCTGACATCAGGGTGATGCTGATCTGATGCCTACAATGCAACAATGCAGCTCATGAAGTGGGTAGTTCTGGTCTTATGTGGCTTTGTTATTTTGCTTTGCTTTCTGGTGTAATGAGATAAATCAGATCAAATATGATCTCATTGGGAATTTTAAAGCCCTCTACCCTTCAAGGCATCACTTCCAAGATGGCTCCAAGGACATCCTGCCTCACTCTAGACCCACTAGCTTTTAACCCATTATATCAGTATTTGTGGCATGTTGACACTGGGCATGCTCAGTGGGCAAGTGGGAGAACTGGGTCACAACCAAAAGCAGCCTCAGTGATTCTCTTCCCACAGATGTTTTCTGCAATGCTTAGAGCCAACAAATAGAATATTTAACTTGACAAACCTTTTACTCTGTGGGGCATATTTTTAAAATTCTGACCCTCTCACTTTGCTTCTAAAATCAAAGCAAAGTCTGATATGGGCTTCCTTACATTGTGCTAAGGCACAAGGTTGGAATCAGGAAGATCTACGTTCAAATCCTGACTCTTTGCATTGAATGCATAGCTGTGTACAGTGAACATGGGATTTAGCTCTCTGAGCCTCAGTATCCTGAGATAATACATAAAAGTGCTCAGCATAGTACACAGTTAGAGCAAACATTAAAGAAATACTTATTTCTACTACCATTATCACAAGTACTATTCCATCTAAAAATAAATAAATAAATAAATAAACTTGTCTGGCCAATTCATAAAGCTAGTCCCAAGTAAGCTTTCATATGGTTTGTTATTTTTTTTCAGGTTGGTCTTAATTAAAAAGGTTCTTGTCTGGGAGATAGTAGTCAAAGCCTGCTCTAAGGAAGAAACAGAGAGATTTACTCTCAAATACATCTTTATAGCTTCATCACCATAATACCTAAGCATTCATGTGGACAACATCATTTCATCATAAATGAGAAGGTCGTACTATTGAACTGTAATCCATCCATTGATTTATGGTCCCAAGTTCCTCCAAGGATTTTCACAAATGCATGTGACGTTTCCTAGTGCTGGACTTTGCATTTGGATCTGTGATTTAGATGACAGATGTGTGAAATCATATGTAGCCAGACAAATCCCGGGTGATAACACATTTGAGGGGGCTCAAGCAGTGATGGATTAAGGCCCAATCAACCAGATCAGCTAATCTGAGCCCTCTTCAGTGACACTGGCCCTGATGCTTTAACGGGGCACCCCCAAATAAATTACTTTCCAGAAATAATACTTTCTGCTCTGCATCTCATCCTACAGTACTTCCTTTTCCACAATAACTCCTGATACCATTGGAGAAACCCTTCATGTTTCTAGAGAATAGATTACTTTGTCTGGGATTAGCATTTGCCTCTGTAGACCAGTTAACTACTTTTAAAATCTCATATTACAAATAGCAGTGGGATTATTAATATGATCAGTTTGATAATAACCATTTTTGAAAGTCTGACAAATATACAAGCTGCAAAGCCAAGGACTTAATAATAGTTTCTTAGATGCTAAAGAGTTCATTCCAAAGAAACCCAGCAACTCACATTCAGAAGATATGTAAAATCAAGGCTTTCCTAGGAAAAAACTAATAGAAGAATTCGACCCTGAAGCCTTTCCCAAGAGTGGGCCTTATGATGCTATGTATAGGCTCACTTTCAAAATAGATTATCTCACATATCTTCTTATAGAAATAGGAAGTAGACAAGAAAAATCATACTTGTGACATAGCATTAAAGGAATGTAACACAAGATAAAGAGCTATACTAAAAAAAAAAGCAAAGAATGTTCTGAACTCCTCCACAAGGATCTCTCAATGCTGTGTAATCCATGCACCACCTCAAAGGTGCTCCCATTTAATTTCGTAAAAGGCAGGCTTGCATGCTTTATGATTCTGTCATTTTTGGAGGCCTCTTATTTGATTTTTGCTCTCAGGATTAAATTTAGACAATTTGTTTTTTTTTTCAGTGTTGATTGAAGTGCTATCCAAAATAACTCCTTGAGTACGACAACGTGTGCCAGCTGCAGGCCTCTAAGGAAGTCTGTGCTGCATGCTTTGGGTAATCAAGAAATTATTTGCAGTAAGGATATGATGTCATTAACTATGTAGCATAGCATGAAAAGCAAATAAACAAGTCTATGTGCCTATATTTTTTATTTTACCTTGTTCTTGACTTGTTCCTTACCTGACTTTCTTTTCTACCCTGAAACCTCTTTATGCTATCGTCCTTTGGACCATCTTAAAGGTGACACTCTACTTCAGCATGGCAGTCCACAGATCCACCCATTTAAATCCTCTTTTAAAACCAGCCTGCCTTATAGTGACTTATTCTCTTTGCTGAATTGCAGTAAAACAAGCTTTTAGCAGGATGTTTCAAATAATGGGATCTAATCTCAATAGCTGCATTCTATCCTTCTTCCTTCATCCCACTCCTGCCACTAAAAGAAAAACCAGCCGACAGTAGAGGTGTGAAACTGAATGCTGGGCCATATGCCCAAAACATCCAGAGTGAACTAAATAGAAATCAGGCAGGGACAAAGAGAGTATAAAACATTCTCACCCAACTTGTCAATTTGCTTCTATTTGCAAGACCCTTTCTTTATGGACTTGTTGGAGTTTACATGAAGCCAGATGTCTGTATTCTTTTGAGACAATATTAAGAAGGAAAAAGCAGTGATTAGGAGAAAGGCTAATAATATGAAGGGAACAAAGGTAAAATTTATAAGTCAAGTAGAATTGCTCATATTAATTTTTTTTGAATATTATTGCCTAATCCAGGGGTCTACAAACTACAGCCCAAGTGCCAAATCCAGCCTGACACCTCTTCCAGACCCATCCATTTATCTAGTTAGCATCTATAGCTGCTTTTGTTCTACAGTGACAGAATTGAGCAGTTGTGACAGAGACAGTATTGCACACAGAGCCTAAAATATTTCTTACCTGGCCTTTTACAGAAAACTTTTGCCAATTTTTATTGAATCTCCTGCAGAGAACTTACAGTATTTAGAAATTACATCTGCACACTCCATACTGTTACAATCTTTAAATACTCACATATTAAAACCCACCTATCTATGTTTTATATGGGAAAGAATGTAGGGGGATGGTGTGTATATATACATGCATTTTGGGAGTGCCCTAAAATAAAACACAGTTGCTAGGAGAGCTTTCTGAATACTCAGAGGTTTAGCATATACAGAGTCAGCTGTGTAATGAGGGAAAGATTCAACTTGAAACCAAGAGGTAAAAGATACTCCCAATTATAGCATCTTGGATACGTCATTGAGCCTCATTTCCTCACCTTTAGAATTGGAACCAGGATGCCTACCTGTCAAGGCAGTGTAAATCAAATGAAATTATCTATGTGTGTAAATCCTTTGTTAAGCCATAAATTACACAAATGGAAGTTATTATGCAATGCCCTGAATGCTTTCCACATAGATGGTATTCTAAGCAAGAATATCTCAGTCAACTGATTCATGTAATTATTAGTTTCCCTTGACATCAGTTGCCTTCCCCCACCACCCTCCATGAGCTCTCTATATTTCATCAAAGCACCATTTCAGAGAAAGCATCATTTAGAATTAAGAAGTCTGAGCCCAAGGATCAATACATAAGATGCTCAGTCTAGGTCCACATCTGGAATGATTTCAAAATAATCTTCATAGAAGGTTGACATTTTCTCCCATTGTGGTTCATCTCACGGCCTTCCTGTACCTGACATTTCCTCCCTTAGCTATTTGCCCCTTCATTCATACCGGTCTTCCTTCACTCCTTCACTCCCTCTCTCCCCACTGTCCCCTTTCAATTCCATCCACTCCTCTTTGATCCTTTTCTCATTTCTAATTCTGAAGGCCCTTTGAGAAAGGGGGAGGGGAGGAAAACAAAAGGTTAATTTTCTCCAGCCTGCCCAGGCCGACTTAATGTAACAGAAGGCAGCAAATTGTATTGATTTAGTGACATGCAACTGTCCAGAAAGAGCTATTTATACATTATTCAGGACAAACACTGTCATAATGGACAAACAGCAGCAGCATCTGGGATGTTAATGTCTACAAATAAGATTATTCTTTGAAAGGATTAGGATGAAGCATTTTGTGTAATTAGATTTCTCCGTTTCAGGAATGAATTGCCTTTTAGCAGTAAAAGCTGTCACTGAGGGAGCCATTAGCTCCTTATAACTGAATTAAATGCATAATTAGTGACATGATCACATTAGGATTTGTTTCATTTTTAACTAATCTGAGGGGGGAGGGGCGAAGGAGAGTTGGGGAGCGGAGGCGGTGCCATTTCCAGGTCACTGCGGCCTTCCTCAGCTGGGATAGGCCTCAGCTGGTGTACTGAAGTTGGTAAAAGTCAGGCGTGTGTGAATCAGAGCCCGGGCCTCGCCACGGCGACGGCCGGGCTATTCATCACTGGGTGGTGGGTGACAGTGACTGATGGGCTAAGCCCGGGCCTGGCACTTCACCAGTGCAAGAATCATACGAGCCAGGGAGCAGAATGACAGCTGGAGCGCTGTGTCAAGTGGTGGAGAGACCAGAGCTATTAATAATGTGTGCCACATGATCTCCGCCGCGAGAAAACAATGATTTAGACATTGGTGAGAATAAAGATTTTACATTTAGTCCAGGGGTGACTCTTCTCCTTGGCACTTGTAGAATAAATCGCTAAGCAATCAGCATGTATGAAAATCAGGCAATGCATATATTAGAACCTCATTCCTGAGGGAGGGGGCATGGGTGGGGATTTTAAGATCCTTGCCTTGGCTCTATATACTGCTAATCCTATCTCCCTACCAGTTCTGCAAGTGCCTTGAGGTAGCAGGAAAGGATAAGTAAGAAGACAATGAGGAAGAATTTACACTGGCACATTCACTTGACCCTTCAGCATGCCTTTGTTGAAAGTCTATTCACCTCAGTGCTGCCCTAGGTGCTATAAGAGAAATGAAGAGATGTGAGGTATTGTCTTTACCCTGCAGGAGCTTAACAGAACTGAAAGGAAGCTGGGACAACAAGTGTGAGTTGTTGGAATGCACTGAAATTTTCTTTGTTTTGAGGGACCTTTAATTTTGTTTCTTGGTCTGAAAGTTAGGTTGAAAAGTCACAAGAGCAGAATAACAAAGCTTGATCAGCTTGATGCGTCCATTCAAATTGCTCAATACTAAGCAAGACTTATACCAGTAGAGGCAGTACTAGAATGGCCACCTGGAAAGTGACAATTGAGTCATTGAGTTTGTGGAGAAGGAGCTCCCTCTTGGCTTTGTCTGAATATTCTGCTACTAGGGGAAGTGGTAGTTATTGGGCATTAGGTTCCAGATGGTTTCAAGTTTCTGGCAAGAGGAGAGGAGTCTGCTCCAAGGAACAGAGGAACAGAGCGCAATTAAAATGCTCCAATCCTTCAAGACCCTTCTTCTCTACCACTGGAGCCTAAAGAATAACTTCATTTAAAGACCCATGGTGATGAGGGTCATCTTTTGACAGAGTCCATCTTGAAGCCAGGAAATAAATTAGAATCTAATGATCAGATACATGTAGACCTAAATCCTGAGGACTATAATTAAGATGTGTTGTTACAGAAAAAGAGGTTTTGACTCATGATTGGCAAGGATAGTTATGGAGAAATGTCACTGGTAACCATGATGATTCTGTAAGATATTCTTTGTGCCCTCCTAAGGGATGGTTTGAGTTCTATTACACTCTTGTTAACCTTCGCTGTACCAGGAGCAGACCATATTAAATCGTCTTAACTAATAGCTCAACCAAAGTCAACAATATAGAAGAAAGTGGAAATTCTTATTCCTTAAAGTTACCATTTGATAGAACTTAAACTTTTAAAATAGGCTTTCGTGAATTTCTTGAGAAAATACAGAGCTATCGTGATGTTATGCCTGGAAGATGTATGTAAAAATTCACATATAACCTTTATATATTGGTGAGCATTAAGATTTCCTGTTCTTTGAGGCAAATATTGACCTTGACTTCACCTCGGTCAATATTTACCTCTCAGGTCAATAGATCTTGATGTTCACCTCAACAGAAGTCAATATCTACTTATTATCTCATTTCTATCTGTCAGGTAGCAGTGTGTAATCAGTAATGTGAATTTCCTTCCCTTATGCATTTCCTGAGATTAAGATGGGATTAATTTTGGACCTTACGCTTTCCATTTGCTAAATACTTTCTCCCCATAGGAGCTAATGGAAGTTTGTACAGAATATTAACTACTCATTTTCATCTTCTTCCATTGCTCGGTCTCTGCCACCCATCCCTAATTAAGGTAGCATGTGGGCAGCATAATATTTATTGTCTACCATATATTTGGCACCAAGTTACGTGTGTGTGTCTTTGTGTGTGTGTGTGTGTGTGTGTGTGTGTGTATTATCCCTGCCCTCAGGATGCTTGCTGCTGTCAAGTGAAATACTTTCCAAATCCCAATTTTTGGAAGGATGTCCAGCAGGCTACAGTAGCATAACTACAAGAGTGTTTGGCATCTTTTTGTTTTTGTTTGGTTTTAGAGACGGTATAATTTTTACAAAGAGTACCCTTATCCCCAATGGTATGCTAGTGAATAGGACTTTGAAGGGGAAAAAAAAAGCCCTGATTTGCAATTTCTGACTTTTGTGGTATAAATACTCTCACCATGGCCAATTTCAAGCTACCAATGGGAAGTCACTGACATGGAGTTGGGAAGAGGTACACAGAATGCATGAGCCAGTTCACATCACCTCTAGCACAGCACTGCCACTCTTAATGGAGGTTTACCTACTATTAATATTTTACCCTCTTGGATTTATCATTTTACTCCTCCTCCTCATTCTTCCTCTCTTTCTCTTTTTGCTCTGCATATTTTTTTGTGTGGGGGAGAGCTTTTTAAACATACTGATTCCAAAACCCCAAATGAGTAGAGCAGCAGTGAGATTCAGGATGTGCTAACAATTCCATTAATGATACTAATAGAAGGCTAGGCTAAGGAACACTGGCTAAGAAACACTGGCCTACCTATATCCCCATTATATACCCAGATATATATATATATATATGTATATCAGGGATGCCAAAAAAAAGTATATATGTGACTTGTATTCATCTTTTGTTATTGGTATACATGTATTGAGTATTAAATTTTAATAGCTTGTCCTTTCTTAAAATGTGTATACATTTTTTGTCATCCTGTGTGTGTGTGTGTGCATGCATGCATGTGTGTGTGTGTATGTATGTGTATGTGTGTGTATATATATATATACATACATATATATATATACATACATATATATATATATATACATACATATATATGGTAGCTTGGTGCCAGATATCTGGTGAACAATAAATATTATAATTTTACTTATTAGATATTGAAATGCTGAGCCTCATGGATTCTACCTTGACCTTTATCCAAGCTTTCCTGGAATGTTTCACCATGCCATAGCATCCCAGCCTCCTATCCACCTGGTTTTGGTATGTGATTTTGCACGCTTATCTTTCGCCTGATCATTCTTTATAAAATCTGATTTGAATGTTCCCCTCTTCACTCTATTCAAGTAAAAAATTACTACAAACAGCTCTGTACCTACTTAGAGTAATGAGACTCTAACCATAAACTGAAAGTGGTACATAAGGGAGTAAGATATATTGCACTGTTTAAATGATCGAGAAATGCCTTTTAAGTCATTGATAAAGAACTTTAGATGGGCTTTGACATTTTTAATGCTTGTTAATTTACTCCTGGGGATGTTTTTGTAACTTTGGTATGAATTTAGCTGTTAAGCTCTGTCTGAATTTATACAGTTTCCATAAAAGATCTGCTTACAAGACAGTTCAAACTATAACTTTTGGTTGGGAAAAAAATCAATTGTAGACTTTCTCCAGGGCAGCACTCAGCCACAACCAGTGATGTATACATCGTTGCAGTGATGCAGACACTAGAACATGGGGCAATGCTGATCTGTAAACATCTTTACCCTATCGGTGGATTCACCCTTTAATGTCAGGACTGGACCATCATGTGTACTCAAACTGCCTGGCATGTATACCTGGGAGCAACACAGTTTTGAGGAGGACCAAAGGTTTACTATTCCAAAAGACTTGCTAGCAATCCACTTCCTCACTATGTCACCTTAAACAAGTTATTCAGCCTCTTTGAATCTCCATTTCTTCATTGGTAAAATGAGAATAATAATAATATACACCTCACATTTTTGTTGTGAAATTAAGTGAGATATCATAAATAAATCACCTAACAGAGTCTGGGTGAAAGGACAAATATGAGACATTATTACCCTCCCTTCTGCCCAGCACCACTGCAACCACCACCCAAATAGGGATCACAGTGATGGCAGTATTTTACATTTATGTTAATTATCATACATATGCACACACAACTATACAAATATCCTTTATAAAGTAAGAACTCAAAAATGGAGGATGATGAAGAAATGATGGTGATAATGATGATAATGATTAAAAAAAGGAGAAAGGAGAGGATAAATAGAAAGGGTAACTTATAGTAATAGCAACAAAAATCACCTGTTAGTAACTGATTCATCTCACGGATAAAATGTGTATTGTAAAGTTATTGGAATGGCTTATCATTGGAACACTAAAAGAAACAGAGCTCAACATTTTTAGAAAGGCAGTTAATTCCATTTGTTTACTTTCAAAAATCAGATCATAAATATTTTCTCTAGGTAAAAACTGACCTTATGAAAACATAAATCTCTAAGAAACAACCCAAAAAAAGATTTTTCAAGTAGTTAAGCTAAGAATGGCCAATGTTGAACACCAACCAATTGAAGAGATAGCAAGTATTTTTCAACTGGCATTTCCTAAGAGGAAAGACTAACATAAAAATGTAATTTCTATGAATGAAATTTATGTTGTTTAAAAACGTCATAATATTACTTATACTTTCCAGAAATAGTCTAATAAGTATGTATATTCACTTAGCATGTTATTTAAAATTCACTATTAAGCTCCAAACCAAACTGTGCAAAGAAATTCCATAAAACCTGTAACTCTCAGAGATGCCTCTTCCATACATCCAGGAAGGTCTCTTTCTTTTCACAGACCCTCAACAACTGGAGCAGGTGAGGTGTTTACAGAAATGATTTCAGGCTCGTAGACTGATTTAGGTGACTCATGTGGACTCAGGCATTTTAGACATTTCTGCAAACTCACTTTTGTCCCTCCCTGGCTTGCTTCATTTACCTGGCGAGGTAAATAACAGCCACCACAGAATTTCCCAGCTCCTTTTCACTGTCTTATTACTTTATTTTCCATCTAAGATGTACAATATAGAATTCAGTCAAAAGAAAAACAGCTTCTAGTGGCAATGATACTCATTTCCAATAGATCTGTTAAGTCTGACACAGTTAAAATGGCGATCATTTCAGTTTTAAACTGACTGTGACGAAAATCAATAGATCTCTTTCACCTCTGAAAAACTGGGTTCAGATCTGAATTTGCTCTCAAGTGAAATCAATTTGGTGGCCTCTTAACCCAGTGTCTTGAAACCACTGGTCCCCATCACACAATCACCCTGTTGCTCTTATTCAGCCTGGTTGCCTTTACTCTAGAGAGACAAGGGATCATAGGTGAGAGAAAAAGCCAACATGGGGTTGAGAATGAAAGTTGACTTCGGGGAAATCTGACAATCTCCAGTCAGGTGACAGTACTGTTTTGTAGGGTAGAGGGTTTTGATGGGCTGGAGGGGAGAAGAACAATAGATTCTACATCTTGATGTCAGGATTCATATCTTTATATAGAGGTCTCTGATTCACTAATACTGGGTATGTTGTTCATTTCCTTTTTTCTCTTGAAATTGAAATAAAATTCACACTTAAAAATTTACAGTGAAAGTAGAACTAGATATTGAAAGTAAATATTTTTATAGCTCTATAGATACTACTTAGAATTTTAAGTTGTCAAGTACCGAAAAGTTAAAACCCAATATCCCAAATCCAAATTCAATCAAGTTTTCATGTGACAAAATGTTCTGACTTGGTTTCTTTGTAATTGACATTATAGCATTATATATGTATATGGAAGATATATGTGTGGGAGACCGTTTCTCCCACTGCTCTGTTTGGCTGCCAGTCTCCTGTCTCTCTTCAGCAATGGTGAGGTGGATATCCTTTCCACAGGGAACAGAAATTCATTGTTTGTTGCCTTTGCCAATAACAAAAATGTTAGAGAGCCGGGTGGCAGTATGCGTTGCCATTGGCATCTTCAACATGAACTACATCAGTGTCTTTTTCTGTTGGTGATCACCCCAATTCTCCCCAGGTTAGCACCTCTGGTCACCATGCACAGGTTACCAGTTTCAAACTTGATGAAATCAGTACTTTTGCTGAATGGTTTTTTGATGTAGTTTTATTACTAAATAAAATATCCATTGTACATACCACTATTACTCATACATTCACCAGTTGTTGGATTGTTTCCAAATAGTCTATTATAATCAATGCTGTTATGAATATTCATGTCAAAGTCTTTGTGTGGATATATGTTTTCATTTTTCTTGGGTAGATACCTAAGAGTAGAATTGTGAGGTGTATGATAAATTTATGTTTAACTGTTCAAGAAACTTCCCAATTATTTTCTAAAGTGGCTGTATCATCATATATTCCCACCAGCAATATATGAGGATTTTATTTCTGCACATCCTCACCAACACCTGGTATTGTCTCTTTTTTATTACGACTATTCCTTCACATTCCAGTAGATGTGAAGTGGTATCTTATAATAGTTTTATTTTGTATTTCTGTAACTATTGATGTTGAACATCTTTTTGTGTGCTTAGTATCCATTTGCATATCTTCTTTAATGAAATAGCTATTCAAATATATTGGTCCTTTTTATTTTACTTTTTTGTCATCTGATTATTGAGTCATAAGAGTAATTTATATGCTCTGGATATGAGTGCCTGTTATCAAATATATGCTTTGCTAAAATTTTCTCCTTGTCTTTGCATTTTTTAAACAGTTCCTTTTAGAAACACAAAAGATATTCATTGTGATGAAGTTCAATGTATCAACATTTTTCTTTTTTGAATTATGCTTTAGTGTTATATCTGAAAACTCTTTGCCTAACCCAATATGCCTAACCCAATATGCCTAACCCAAAGATATTCTCCTATGTTTTCATTAAAAGTTTAACAATTTTATTTTTCCATTTAGGCCTATGATCCAGTTTGAGTTGAAATTTTTCTGTATGGTGTGAGATAAGATTCTAATCATCTTTTTTGCATGTAGATAGTCAATTGCTTTGTTGAAAGACTATCCTTTCCCCCATTAAATTGGCTGAGTACCTTTGTCAAAAATCAATTGATCATAAATGTAAGGGTTTATTTCTGGACTCTCAAATCTGCTCCATTGACGGGTCTATCTTTATGCCAGTACCAGATTATTTTGATCACTGAGATTTATAGCAAGTTTTGAAATTGGGAAGCTTTAAGACTTCCAACTTTTTTTTTTCAAAATTATATTGGTTATTCTGTATCTTTGTGATATTCATCTATATGAATTTTAGGATCAGTTTGTCAATTTCCACGAACAGCCCTACTGAAATTTTGATAGGTGTTGCACTGAATTTATACTTCAGTATGGGAGGGGGGAGATTGCCATATTAAAGATGTTGAGTGTTCCAATCCATGAACATGGAATATTTCATCATTTATTCAGGCCATTCTAAATTGTTCTCAGCAACGTTTTGTAGTTTTGCATTTTTTTTTTGGTTAAATTTACCCCCAAGTATTTTATTCTTTTTGATGTTATTTTTAATGTAACTGTTTCCTTAATTCCATTTTTGGAGGGTTCATTGCTACTACATAGAAATGCCATTGAGTTCTGTACAGTAATCTAGTATCCAACAACCTTGCTGAACTCATTTATTAGTTGTAGCAGTTTCTGAGGAGTCTCCAGGCCAAAATCCTCTGTGTGAAACTTTGGACATGACCATAAGTAATTGCAAGACTTTGTATGGCAGGCCTCATGGAGGGAAGTTTCCCTTTCCATTTCAGAGTTGGTACATAGCCAGTTCATTGCAGTTTTCAATCCTGCAGTCGAGGACTCATTTCCCCAAATCCAGGTCAGCTATGTGCATATGTATACCTGCATTCCTAGCCAACGTACCTCCATTTAGGGGCATCTTTTATTGGGGGCCTGGGATGAGGCACTTTGCCCTATTTTGACACAGTACCTATCAGTTCCTATCCCTTTTCCTCTCCTTCTTCCTTCTTCCCCCAGCACCGTAAACGTCCATAAAGAGCCAGCAGCCTTTGGTGATGATTTCTCCATCTGCACTGTATCCACCTGACTCCCATCCAGTACCATTCCATGGAGAAAGTGGAATACTAAGAGCCAGTGCCTTGTTTTGCCTCTCACTTGCTAGGTCACAATAAGTAATTAAAGATTTGATTGTTACTTCCAGTTTGTCTTGTTGTCCCAGTTGACCACTTTTACCTGATTGCTTAATAGTTTCTTTGTGCATTCACAGGATCTTCAATATATAGTATCATGTCATTCTGAATAAAGGCAGTTTTACTTCTGCCTTTTCAATCTAAATACTGTTTATTTATTTTTCCTGTCTGACTGGACTGGGCAGAACATCCAGTATAATCTGGAATAGAAGTGGTGAGAGAGACATGTTTGTCTTATTCCTGATCTTAGGGGGAAAGCAATCAGTCTTTCATCATTAAGTATTATGTTAGCTATAGATTTATTATAAATGTCCATGATCAGATTGAAGATGTTACTTTCTATTCCTAGTTTGTTGAGAGTTTTTATTATAAATGGGTGTTTGATTCTGTCAAAAATTTTTTCAATACCTGTTGAGATGATTGTGTCACTTTGGTCCTTTATTTCATTAATATAATGCATTACACTAAAATAAATTTTTGGATGTGAAATCTGCTTTGCATTCCTAAAATGAATTCCACTTGGTCATAGTATATGATCCTTTACTTATTTTGCTGTATTCAGGTTTTCATATCTACACTCATGAAGGATGATGGGTCATAGTTTGCTTTCATTATAATGTTTTTGTATGGCTTTAATATAGGAGTAATTCTGACTTGATAGAGAGAGATGGGAAATGTTCTCTCCCTCTTTATTTTCTGGAAAAGTTTGTAATGATTGGTATTATTTATACTTTATATGTGTGATAAAGTTTATCTGTGAAGCCATCTGGGCTGTACTCTGAGAATTTTTTTAGTATAATTCAACTTCTTTACTTTTTACAGGTCTATTCAAATTTTCCATGTTTTCATGAGGTAGTTTTGGTAGTTTGTGTCTGCCTAACTCATTTGACCATTTCATCTGACTTTTCTAATCAGTATAAAATTGCTCATAAGATTCCCTTTCAATCCTTTTCATTTCTGTAAGGACAGTAGTGATGTCTCCTCTGCTATTCCTGACTTCCTGAATATTCTTTTTCTTTTTTCTTTTTTGCTCAGTCTAGGTAAAGGTTTAACTTTTTAAAAAAATAGTTAAGAAGTATCAACTCTTTGTTTCATTGATTTCTTCTATTGTATGTCTGTTTTCCATTTTCTTAATATACGAGGTGTGATCAAAAAATACAGTGAATGTTTAAATTCAAAAATTTTATTACAGTAAAAGACACATTGCCATTAATCCCCTTCAAAATACTCCCCCTCACTTTGAACATACTTATCACATTGTTCTTTCTGAAGCCATTCTGGAAGTCCTCTTTCATGAGTTGCGCTGTTGTGGCTGTTTCGATGTCCTGAATCTATTCAAAATGTTTTCTTTTCATGGTCATTTTGACTTTGGGGGAGAGCCAGAAGTGGCATGGCACCAGATCTAGTGAATAAGGTGGATGAGGACACACTGTGATGTTTTTATTTGACAGAAATTGCCATATCAGAAGCGATGTGTGACAAGGAGTGTTGTCATGATGGAGGGTGAAGCAAAGACACTCATGAAAGAGGACTTCCAGAACTGCTTCAGAAAGTGGCAAGAATGATGGGATAAGTATGTTTGAAGTGAGGGGGAGTCCTTTGAAGGGGATTAATGGCAATGTATCTTTTACTGCAATAATTTTTTTTTAAATTTAAACATTCACTGTATTTCTTTATCACACCTCATATGTTTTGTTTTATTCTTTCAATTTGGCTCTTAGTTGGTTTAGTTGGCTCTTCTTTTCCGGGTTCCTTGAGTTATTTATTTGCAATTTTTCTTCTTTAGTACTATCAGTATTTAAAACTATAAATTTTCCTCTGAATACTGCTTAACCATAAATTTTAATACCATGTTTCCCCTAAAATAAAACCTAGCCAGCCAATCAGCTCTAATGCGTTTTCTGAAGCAAAAATTAATATAATATCCATTATATTATATTATATTATATTATATTATATTATATTATATTATATTATTAGACTGGGTATATATTATATTATATTATGTTATGTTATGTTATGTTATGTTATGTTATGTTATGTTATGTTATATTATATTATATTATATTATATTATATTATATTATATTATTAGACCTGGTCTTATATTATGGTAAAATAAAACTGGGTCTTATATTTAATTTTTGCTCCAAAAAGCTGATTGGCCAGCTAGGTCTTATTTTCGAGGAAACACTACCGGTATGTTGCATTATTTCAATTTTCATTCAGTTCAAATTATTTTCTAATTCCCTTGTGCTTTCTACTTTGACCCATGAGTTATTTAGATGTGTTTCTTTGTTAATTTCCATAATTTTGTAGACTTCCAAAATTTTTTTCTGTTGTTGATTTTTAATTTAACTCCATCAGATCAGAGAACATAAAGAAAAGAATTATAGGAAAGTATGACAACAGTGACACATCAAATAAAGAATATCAATAAAGAGAAATTTTTAAAAGAACCAAACAGAAATTGTACCATGTTTGACATGATGGTTGATATGTGCATACATTGGGAAATGATTAACACAAGTTAAATAACATATCCATCATTTCAGTTACTTTTTTTTTTTTTTTTTTTTTACCAAGGGCTAGAGGATGGGAGATATGGGGAGAAACTGGTCAAAGGGTACAAATTTTCAGTTATAAGATGAATAAACTCTGGAGATCTAATGTACAGCATGATTACTATAGTTAATAATTCTGTAATGAATACTTGAAATTTGCTAAGAAAATAGATCTTACATGTTTACTGTAATTCTTTAGACATAGTTTTCTTTATTTCTTTGAGCATATTTACAATAACTGCTTGGAGGTCTTTGTTTCCTCAGTCCAATACCTAGACACTCTCAGAGATAATTTCTGTTGGTCATACTCATACTTTTCCTGTTTCTATGCTTGTTTTATAATTTTTTGTGTAAAAGTAGGAGTTTTAGATTGTAACAACCCTAGATTCTGATTCCTCCCAGAGAGTTCTTGTTTGTTTAATAGCTTAACTAATACTGTAGAGTCTGTCTTCCCTGCAGTGTGCAGCTGTTGATGTCTCTACTGAGTTTGTTGTTGTTTTTAATCACTGTTTTTATATTTAAGCCTGTCTTCCTAAGGGTTGTTTGTCAATCAGCATAGCTTAGTCATCAGTCAATGATTGGTCAAAAGTTGTGCTTAAACACCTCGAGTCAGTAAGGTTTTCACCCTTTACTAGTGGAGCTGTGTGTGGGTTAGGGAATAAATTCAAAGTTCGGGCAATTTATGCCTGTCCTGCTTTTGCTTTTTGTTGGGTCTTTTCATGTCTCTTCTAAATATGCTCTAGACTTCATATTGATCCAGGAATCAGTAGATAGCTAGACATCTCCAGTCTCTCCTGCGCATGTGCACAACCTTTTACAAGCATGCATTCTTCCAGACCAGCGATATGTGAGAGCTTATCAAGGCTCGGTATGGCTACCTCATTTCCTCAGATCTCCCTGCTGAATTTCTAGTGAGTGTGCTGGTCTGCTGCTTACCCCAACCCAACGAGAACCTCAAGCTAGCCGTCAAGCTAGCCTTTTCTTATTGTTTGCCACCAAGATTGCTACTGTTTATAATAATGCCCCCGGTCATGCACCTGCTCCAAATAAACCAGCCCCCTCAAGTAGTTCCCACAACTTGCCTTACCCTGGTAGTTCTATGCCAATACAATAGGCCTAAAGGGCTAAAATTCCACTGTTATTCAAGATTCCATTATTTTTCTTGAATAAATGTTTCTCAGTTTGTTGCATGCCTTTAGTCAATTTCTAGAGTCCTTAAATGGTTGCTTCAGAAAGCTGTGTTCAGTTCTATCACTGATTTTTGCAGAAAGGATTTAGCTAGCTCCTCACTCCATTATTCCAGAAGTTCCCTTCTAATACCTACCATTTTTGACTTGTATCCAACACCACTCCCTTTAGATATCACTTCCTAAGGCTAGATTAAATTCATCTTCAATGTCTTGATATAGGACCTTGTGCTATTTCAAATGATTCTTCCCATAACTAGAAATAACTTTCTGCTTATTTATCTGGCTTCCTTGCTAGACTATAAGCTCACTGAGGATAAGATATGCGTCTCTTCTATTCATTGCTGTCCTGTAGCAGCTAGCACCGCATTTGACACATGGTAGACATTCAGTGAAAATAATAGATTTACTTGTATTAATTAAATAAAATTCAAATCCATAGACTCATTTATCTAGAGTAGCAATTGAGATTCCAATAGGGAGACAAAAAGAAGGTCCTCTGACAGTATGTAGCCATAGTCTTTGACCCATGCCATTTATACAACATGTCAGATATATGTCAATAAATGTTGTTATGGGGGGGAAATCTGTTACTCAAACCTTGGCTGTTCAAAAACATTAGAACACATTGTATTTTCCAGTGGAAGGATCACATGTATGGTCAGCCACATGTTAAGAGAACTTGTGGTTACCACCACTTGATTCACAAAATATAGTAGCATTGGTGTATTTGGGCTGACAGGTATCAACATATCTCCAAACATAAAAGAACCAAGATATGGTATTGGTAAATTTTAATACACACACCTAAATTGTGTAAATATCTAGTGCAACGTACAAGTATTTCATACTGGTGGAAACAAGACATGTCAAAAATTTTTAACCTCACATACAGATTTTAGCTAGGAAAGCAAGAACAGATGCCAGTGTCATGTGTATTTTAGAGCCTCTCAAAGATGTGCTTCCATTTCTTATCAGGAGGAGACTGGACCAGGAGAAAGGAGAGAACTTTCTCAGATACTATGTTTTTGTACACAGGGAAGGCTCAGTGAATGCTGTTTAGACATTCATTGAACAATTTAAATTTTATGCCATCGATTTGCAAACTGTGCTCCATGGATTACCATAACAGCACCTCAGAGGCTATAGCTAAGGATTGGGGGAGACCAAGTTAACAGGTGTTTAGCTCCTTCTATCTTTTCACCCCAGCTTTTATATATTGGTGTATAATTAATAGTTTTCTTAAATGAATTTACAGCAAAAAATGGGAAAGATCTGGAAATCACTGAGCTATCTTATGTGAGGTAAACACAGTTGCTTGATCTATTTTTTTAAAAAATAACTTTTTCACTGGATTATTGTGAGTGCAAAATAAAATAATATATTTGAAAATACTTTACAAATTGTAAAGTGATTATAAAGTTGGATATTATATATGATTGCTGCCTTTGAGAAACCTGTGGGCAAAGTTAGACTAGTACAAGAAACACATTTACACTAATACCACTCAAGCTCTTTGCTATTTATATTGACATTTTTCTCTACAGAATTCATCTTTCTTTTGCACGCATTCATAAAACACATTGAATTTGGTCCATCATTGGTGCAGAGACTGGTTTCACCTCCTATATCTTCTGTTTTCCCAAGTAAAACAGAGCCCACAGAGGCAGTTTGCACAGCCGAGAGCGCTATCACAAAACAATGGCTCTCAAGAGAAAACAAAAAGAGTTGGAGCTTTTTAATTAAAATACCATAATCCTATTTTGTCTTTCATGTTGCAATGGTACAAGTTAAGGAGGGGTGATGTCTGTTTAAATCTGATTTCATCTCACCGCCCAGTGCCTTAAAGAATAAAAATAAGCACCCCATTATTCTGATACTAAAGAATGTTCTCTTAATTTCCTATTGTTGTGTACAAGATTTAGTGCTTACTCTTTAATTTCAGTGTCAGAATGTGAACTGTAATTAATTTTCATAAAATGGAAAGCAATAAAGTTAGATATATTAAATGCTGGCTATACAGGTTGAAATTGTATAATTTACCATTAGGGATGGTGGGGGAGGAAACAACATACACATTAAATGAGTGATAACTCATCTTGGCATCGGTTTCAGAGATTATGAAAGTGGTCAACAAAGCTGCTCAAACAAAAACTCCAAATCTATGAGGTATTTGGACATTCTCAAGAAGGTCCATCAAACTTATTGTCACCTCTCCCTATGCCAACATTTGGATTGTTTTTATTATCATTAATTAACAATAATAATATGCATGAACCTAAATTATCACCTAATGAATCACCCCAAACCTTTCCCAAGCATTATTTGCAACAAACTATAGATAATAGACCATAAATCTGTATCAACCATAAAAAAGTCAGTGGCCTACTGATTAAAAATGCAGATTTCCTTCATCCCACCATCAGAATTTTCATAGAGAAAGTATGTTTGAAATTGGGGAATATTTGTATGGAGGTTATTTATGTTTTAGGCTACATTCTAAAATAAACGGTGCTATATACAAAATTATATAGAAAATTTTTCTATATAAAGAAACAAGTACATTCATGTTGAAGAAATTAAAATATTATTTGGTTCAGGACATGCTTCATAGGCAATAAGACTCTGGAAGTGATCATTAAAAGAGCAGAGAAAAGCAGTTATTTCTCAGTTAAATGGAAGCTTACCTTAGAAAGTACTGGTACAAACTTGACAGTTCAAAGCTCTTTTACATATATTATCTCACTATAATGTCATAGCACCCTTAAGGTAAGGATAGAGCAAACCTGATTGTCCACTTTTTCAAGGATATTAAGAATTGAAGTTGCTTATCCGAGTTCACATCATCATTAAATGACTGAACCAAAAATTGAATTTAGGTTTAAGACTCTAAATTCAGTCTTGGGGCCAACATAGGCAATAATACCTAAAAAGACCAAAAAAGTTAATTACTGGTGTGGCCCAGACCTCACAGAAGTGACTTGAAGTAGGTTTACTTATAGAAAAGGGAAGAAGACAGAGTCCTCAGGCACTAAAAGAGGGACAAGTACAGCGAGCACAGCAAGTACAGCAAGTCCTCAGGCATCATTTAAAATTAAGGGAAGAACATTTCCAGTTCTTCAAGACGGCAGAGTAGATAAATGCTGAGCTTGCCTCTTCTCATGATCACATCAAAATTACAACTAAATTACAGAATAAACATCATTGAGAATCACCTGAAGTCTAGCTGAACAGAAGCCCTACAACTAAGGACATACAGAAGAAGCCACTTTGATACTGGGAGGATGGGCATAGATGTGGAAAGGCTGGTCCCACACTCACATGTGGCACTTAAAAATCAGGGGAGAAATCTTGGCTGTGGAGGTCCCCCTAGAGGAGTGAGAGGTCCCAGCCCCACACAAGGTTCCCCAGGGTTCTAGTGCCTGGAAGAAAAGTCCCCACAATTTCTAGCTGTGTAAACCATCAGAGATTTTGGCTGAGGGAGATGGAGGTTGTTGGCTGGAGTCCCAGGCATTCCTCTTAAAGGGCCAGCACGTGGGCTTACTCATTGATGGACCCACTCACTCTGAGCTGCAGCACAGGGGCAGCAGCTTGAAAAGGGCCAGGGACATACGGGGAGGGAGTTAATTGTCTGGCTTCAGGATGAGGGCAGGAGAGGCAGCTTTCTCCCATATAGAAATAATAGCATTATCTATTGTTTCCTTGTTGAGCCCTCCTCTGACTCAGCATGCAGATGCAGGCAGTCACCATATCTGAGTCTCCATCAACTTGGCTAACACTGTTTAGCCCATCCTGGTATTTCCCTGAAGTCCCAACACACCCAACATTCAGGCCTACCTAAGTCACTTCCAGTGACTTTTCCATACAAATGGCATGTCTTGGTTTATGCTGCAGACATTCCTAAAATTTCTCAAAGGTTCACAAAACCCAAACAAGCAGCATCTGACTTCAGTGTGTCCCATACCACTTGTTAAGCATCCCCAAGCCCAGCACTAGCAGCAACTGACCTTGGTTAATGGGTTGGTCTCTTGAGGCACCTCCAAGCCCAGTATGGGTGGCAGCCATCTGCAGGTTGCTTTGTGACTCATGCCAGGTGGCTTTGGGCAAAGCACAGGCTGCAACTGAATTTGGCCTGTGGCAGGGCCCTTCCTAGGAGGCCCTGGGGCTGGCATTCCCAGTGGCTGCGTTCTGACTGAGCCTGAGCACTACCCAGCCCTGTCCAAGGACAACATACCTGAAGGGCAGACTACAGGCCAGAGCCCCACTAAAGTAAATCCTGCTCCATAGGATCAACCACTGCACAACAGTTCCTCCACTGTAGTCATGGCCAGCCCTCACAACTTATCAGCCCAAGGGTTAATTCCTCCCACTAATGTGAAAACAACAACCAAGGTTCCACTACACCAGGAAGGCAAACACAACCCACACAAGGAACATATCTGGAGCATCCAGCTCAGGTGGCCAGGGAGACTGCACCACTGGGCTCCAATTAATCAAGACATGTACTACATAAAGCCACTCTACTAAGACCAGGGCACATGGCAGCCCTACCTAATAAATAGAAACATACACAGTGAGACAGACAAAATGTGGAGACAAAAAAAATATATGTCCCATATAAAAGAACAGAACAAAGCTCCAGAAAAAGAGTGAAACAACATGGAGACAAACACTCTATCAGATGCAGAGTTCAAAACACTGGTTATAAGGATGCTCGATGATCTCAGGGAGAACTTCAACAAAGAGATAAGAAATATAAAAATGGAGATAGGAAACAAAAAAGAATCAGTCAGAAATGAAGAATAGAACAATTGAAATAAAGAATACATTAGACAGAATCAACAGTAGATTAGATGAAGCATAGTTTGGGATCAGACATTTATAAGACAAAGTAACAGAAAACAACCAATCAGAACAACAAAAAGAAAAAATAATCCAAAAAAAAGGAGGAGAGTTTAAGGTGCCTCTGGGACAACATCAAGCATACCTATATTTGCATCATAGGGAAACCAGGAGGAGAAGAGAGAGCAAAGAATTGAAAACATATTTGAAAAAATAATGACAGAAAACTTTCCTAAACTGGTGAAAGAAATAGACATACAAGCTCTGGAAGCACAGAGTCTCAAACAAAGTGAACACAAAGAGGCCCACACAAAGACACGTCATAATTAAAATGCCGAAGGTTAAAGATAAAGAGAGAATCCTAAAAGCAGCAACGAGAAAAGCAGTTAGTTACCTACAAAGGAGCTCCTATAAGTCTTCAGTTGATTTCTCAATAAAAGAAAGGATTGGCATGAAATATTCAAAGTGCTGAAAAACAAGGACCAACAACCAAGAGTACTTTACCCAGCAAGGCTATCACGTAAAATTGAAGGACAGATAAAGAGTTTCCCAGACAAGAAAAAGCTGAAGGAGTGTATTGATAACCTTAAAACCAATATTACAAGGAATGTTAGAGGGACTTCTTTAAGAAGGGAAAAAAAATAAAAAATGTGAATAATAAAATGGCAAAAATTACATATCTATCAAAAATCACTTACAATGTAAATGGATTACATGCCCCAATCAAAAGACAGGGTGGCTGAATGAATAAGAAAACAAAATCTTACATATCCTGTCTATGAGAGACACTTAAGATTGAAAGACAAATATAGAATGAAAGTAAAGGGATGGAAAAAGATATTTCATGAAAATGGAAACAAACAAACAAAAGTTGGGGTTGCAATACTTATATCAGACAAAATAGACTTTAAAACAAAGACTATAACAAGAGACAAAGAAGGAACCAATAATCCCACTTCTGAGTATTTATCCGAAGAAACCGAAAACACTACTTCAAAGGGACGTGTGCATCCATGTGTTCATTGCAACATTATGTACAACAGCCAAGATATGGAGGAAACGTGGGTGTCCATCAATGGATGAATGGATAAAGAAGGGGAGGCACATACGAGTATATACAATGGAATATTAGTCAGCCATAAAAAGGAATGAAATCTTGCTACCTGCAACACCATGGATGGACCTACAGGGTATTTTGCTGAATGGAGTAAGTCAGATGGAGAAAGGCAAATGTCATATGGTTTCACTTATATGTGGAATCTAAAGAACAAAATAAACAAACAAGCAAAACAGAAACAAACTCACAGATACAAAGAACATTTTGATGGTTGCCAGATAGGAAGGTGATTGGGAAGGTGGTTGAAAAAGGGGAAGAGACTAAGAAGTACAAATTGATAGTTACAAAATGGTCATGGGAATGTAAAGTACAGCATAAGGAACATAGTCAATAATATTGTAATAACTCTGTGTGGTGTCAGATGAGTACTATATAGGGTGATCACTTCATAAGTTATATAAATATCTAATTACTATGTTGTACACCTGAAACTAATATAATATTGTATGTCAACTGTATTTGAAAAATTTTTTTAAATTATTAAAAAAAGAAAATAAGGGAAGGGGAAATAATAATAATAATAATAATAATAAATACTGTGTTTCCCAAAAAATAAGACCTAGCTGGACAATCAGCTCTAATGTGTCTTTTGGAGCAAAAATTAATATAAGACCCAATTTAACTATAAGACCAAGTATAGTATAATATAATATAATGTAACGTAACGTAACGTAACGTAACATAACATAACATAATATAATATAACATAATATAATATATAATATAATACCAGGTCTTATTTTACTATAAGACTAGGTCTTTATAATATAAATAATATAATATAATATAATATAATGTAATATAATATAATGTAATATAATACAAGACCTGGTCTTATATTAATTTTTGCTCCAAAAGACACATTAGAGCTGATTGTCCAGTTAGGTCTTATTTTCAGGGAAACATGGTAATAATGATAATAATAATAATAATAATAATAATAATAATAATATAGCAGGGAAGGGAACAATAACTAAATTTCAATCATTTTCAACCTATTAAATTTTGCACCATGGCCTAGAGACAGGTTCATGACAAACTACATATCTTAGCTTTAGGTACAGTTAATTATTCACATTTTATTTACCCCATAGAAAGGAATACATGTCAGACATGTTCAATCCTCTACATATCCCAATGCTGGGAGTTAGAATGTACGTAATTAGTCAACTGACAATTATATTTAATTTTCATGGAGATGGAAATTGGAGCAATGTAGATTACAAAATAATCAGTGGTTATTTTATGTATATATAGAAAACTCTAGGAGAAAATTAAATCACATTGTAATTTCAAATTTACTGAGCGGTGGATATATAGGAAATAGTTTTTTTTTAAACTTACATGTGTATACTACTTGATACATTTTGTAATGAACAGTTATTACTTTTATAAAAAGAAACTACACATGATTACATTTTGTAAAAACCTAAGTTTTATTTTCTCTAACTTGCAATGAAGTGGGTTAGTTGAGTTGAGAATGTTGCTCAGATTAGATACCAGTGTTGGCCTGTATTCCAGTCTCGGCTTAAAGATAATTTTCTCCAGGAAGACTTCCCTGATGTATACCCATACACACCACTCTTCTAAATGGGGTTCTGTTCCTGCCTAGACGCCTTCCTAGCCCTTCATAGTCTTCTTAGCCTTCATAGCCTTCCTAGCCTTCTTCCTTTATAGCTCTTCTTGTGGCATGTAACTACACACACGTGTAAGATTCCTGGCAAGCCTGCCTAAACCCAGGTAGGAGGAATTCTATCTTAGGCCCCTTCTTTTAGAGAACCACACATATGGCATACATCAAAATACAGTTTTGTTTTTCCTTTTTCGGTCTCCAAAGAGAGACTGTTGAGAGTTCGCTCTATTTTTTCAGTAACTTGTGGAAGAGGGATGCACTGAGCAAACTGTACCATGGAGTCCAGAGCATCTGGGCTGAGAGTGAGTAAGAATGTGTCGGGAGAGAAAAATCCTCAGCCTCTGCCCTGGGAAGTAGAGTGTGAGGGGCCACCTTTGTCTGACTTTGTTGGCCCTAGAACATCCAAAGCAGACAGGATTTCCCAAATGACTGTACTCTCTCTTTCTCTCTTCTTTAGTGGAAAAATGCTTAGAACTTCCTGAAAGGGGATGAGAAAGTGAGGCATGAGGGATGGGACCTCTGGTCCATTTACCTGGGCACCTGAAAAATGTCCATTCTTGCACCAATGTTGGGTTGAGTTTAGTCACTACCCAGAACACCAGGACCCAGCCCTCCTCTGTCCTGACCTATGCCAGGAGCTACTTGCTACCAGTCAGCGTCACAAGTATCAGGACTGACCTGGGAGAGAACAGAGCTTCTTTAGTCTGCAGATCACAAGGGTAATCACCAAGGTGTGAGCTTCAAGTCTCTGGAAGGAAACATGAACTGGGCCAAGGGCATAGCTTGTCATTTCTAAATATTTGATGTGTGGCTTCTATTTGTCCTCTTGCCCCAGGCCCCACAAATGTTAGTTGTAGATCTATTAGTTTAATGACTGTCTTCCTTGCTAATAGATACACTCCAGAAAGTGAAAGATCATGATTATTTTATTTAAAACCCTAGGACAGGGCCTAGCACAAGTTAGGCACACAATACACATGAACGAATATCTAAAAACAAAGTGGTAGTAAACAATCTAGCACTGTGCCTAGCCCTGAAAGCATTTGTGACCAAAGGAAATATCTATATAAAAATTAAGAGGAAGATAACCTTTTGTATCAGTCAGACACACAAATGCTGACTTTTTTGGCAATACAAGTCAGTGTACCACCAGTCTAAAATCAGTGATTCCTGCTTTATCATCAACAGAGTAAGAAGTTTTCTATTAAAGACTCATTCCACTAATTTCTGACGGGTGGTAAATAGTTAAAGAACATGGTACAAGAAAAATACAAGAGCCCCACCCTCCACCCTGTTAAGAAGCCCCCATCCCCCACATGCACCCCGTACTTTGGTTCATTATAATTTTACTCTACACAGTTTTATTTTTTTTTCAAGGTTTATCTTTTTCTTTTTAGTGGGTTAAACATAAGCCTAACAAAATGGAATAAAATTGTATTTGGAAAAACTGCATTGTTTTACCGTGAATTTATAATTTAGATGAAAAGGTCTAATTATGCATTTAAAGTAAGTAGAAAACAACGTGCGTTCAGCCTATAATTGGAACTTGTGATTCCTGTAGTCTAGGACAATGATGACATTTATTATAGGTTCCAATCATCACCTACACCTTGGAGGCCCTTAATAACTTTGAAATGATCATTTCAACTCTGCCAGCAGCCTGCCTCAAGCAAGTCACTTTCTTATATGTTGCTGTCAGTCGATGGGCAAATGAATGCCTCCAAGAGCTCAGCAGGCTTTTATTAATGAACATTTCCTTCCCATAAATATTTAGTTTCGAAATGATACCATGTTTTACACATACAAGCTGTGGATATGAGAAAGGAGAAAAATATTAACAATGCATGGTGAGGGGAAAACATATGTGAATCTATTGATGGAAAGAAAATATTTAAGGGCAACCATATTTATTTATCATCTTAAATTTCTTTCCTAAGCTTTGAAAAAATGTTTAAGTAACATAATAACAAATATTGCCAGAGTGTAGACAGCCCTCGAGTAAAACAGAAATGGAGAAATATTAGGAATACTCTGATTCAGTCTAACTTAACTATTTTGTACTGTTTTATAGTTTACAGAACACTTTCATACCATTGTTTCAACTGATTTCACATATACTGTCTGAGGTAATCCACTGCCCTGTTTAATGATAACAGAATTGGGCTTTAGCTATAATGTTGGCTGCCTCCCTAATATCCATCTGCTCTTTCCTCCTTCCCTTGATTTTGTCCACTCTTCCACATTGCCTTACGTGTTGAGGAAGGCAAGCCCCAACCCCAACCCAGGGACCAGTTCTGACTAAGCCAAGCCAACGATGGTGATCCCAGTCCCTTTGCCAATGGGAGGCTTAGGCAGTGTCATGTGATGATGCAATTCTGGCCACTGAGCATGAGGATAAGTCTGATAAACTTTCCTGTATCTTGGAAACGGACAAGGCATGGAAGACTCTTTTCTGCCCATTTGAGCGGGATGCTAGAGATTGCTGTAGCCATCTTACAAACAGGCCAGCGTCCCCAAACCTGATACCTCCAGTTCTAATCTTCCCACAGTCCTTCAAATATGTATTTCCATCTGCCTGTTTGATAGTCCCATTTGGATATATAATTGGTACTTCAAAGTTGACATGTTCAAATTAGGAGTCTTTATCCCTCACCTCTACCCTAACTTGTACCAGCCTTCCCCCTCTCAGTAAATGTCTTCATCACCCATCCAGATGCTCACTGCCATATGCAAATCTATCAACAAGTCCTGTCAATGCTCAGTCCAAAAAAATCCCACTTTTGTCTATGTGTATGCATTTCCACAGGTATTATCCTCAAGCAAGCCCACTGTCTCTTGCCTGCATTACTGCAAACACTTGCTCCAGCCCCTTTCAAAGTCTAGTCTCCATGCACCAGCTAGAGCCGACTTTGAAAAAAGTAAATCAGATGGTGTCACTGCCTGCTGAAAACCCTCAACTGATTTCTCATGGCATTTAGAATAAAGTCCAAACTCCTTAGCACAGCTTATTGACCTTGTAAGACCTGAACCCCCATTAGCTCTACAAATTCACCTCCTATCTCTTTCATGTTCCTTGAACATGCTGAACTCATTGCTGCTGGGAGCCCTTGCACCCAATGCTTTCTCTGCTGGGTACACCCTCTCACCAGATCTTTGTATGGCCAGCTTCATTTTGACAGGTTTCAGTTCAAATGTCATCTTTTCAAAGGAGCCTACCAATCTGAAGTAGCTCCCAAATGCACAATCTCCACCATGCCACTCAGTTTTATTTTCTTCATAGTACTATTATTATCAGAAATTACCTCATTCATTGATAATGTGTTAATTCCCCATCTCTCTCCACTATAATACCAAATCCATGAAAACAGTAACATTTTCTGTCTTGTTTGTCAGTTTTACCAGGACCTAGGACACACTAATACACAGTTGGCACTCAGTAAATTTCTGTCAAGTCAATGAATAAATGCCAGTCACTTTTCTGGATGCTAGAAATATAAGAATAAATGTACTTTTTCCCTTCTATGAATTATCAGCTCAATAATTCATTCTAGAATTTTGCTAAAGATATTGAGCTCAGAAGCTAAGTAAAAAACTAAGAGATCTGCCCAACAAGGCACACTTGCATTAAATTATTGTGTGGGTAAAAAAGTGACCTCATATTATTTTAATCCACTGAAATTTGGGATTTTTAAAAAAAATTATAACCAAAGCCTACACTGATTAATATAGAAATTTGTGGGGGTTTTACAGCAGTTGATGTATGCTAACTAAAACAGGTGAAGAGGAGTAAGTAAAGAAATCATAGAGAAGGTATGAGGGAAAGGCTTGAGATAAGAGAAAATGGCAAGGCTTGAGAACGGAGGTTGTTGACCAGAAAGAAACAAAAAGTACCATGATTGAGTAGAGCTGAGGGGATTTCTGGAATTAACAGATGATTTAAAATCTTGTCTTGAGCAAATTTATGATATGTGAATATTAATCAGGTCTATTTATCTGGTCTCTATAAATGCTAATTAATATTGCATGAGCATTTTTTGCAAGTATTAAATATCTTTTTCACATAAACTTCTGTCGAGCCAAGTCTACCTCAAACTTCCAATCTTATACTTAATCAATATATATACATTTTTTAATTAAAGTTTATTGGGGTGACAATTGTTAGTAAAGTTACATAGATTTCAGGTGTACAATTCTGTAATACATCATCTATATATCACATTGTGTGTTCACCACCCAGAGTCAGTTCTTCCATCACCATATATTTGATCCCCCTTACCCTCATCTCTCACCCCCCACCCCCTTTACCCTCTGGTAACAACTAAACTATTGTCTGTGTCTATGAGTTTTTGTTTCTCATTTGTTTGTCTTGTTCTTTGTTGTTTTTGGTTTATATACCACATATCAGTGAAATCATGTGGTTCTCTGCTTTATCTGACTTCTTTCGCTTAGCATTATAATCTCAAGATCCACCCATGTTGTCACAAATGGTCCTATTTCATCTTTTTTTATGGCAGAATAGTATTCCATTGTGTATATATACCACAACTTCTTTATCCATTCATCTATCAAAGAACATGTTGGTTGTTTCCATGTCTTGGCCACCATAAATAAAGCTGCAATGAACATTGGAGCACACGTGTTTTTATGGATAAATGTTTTCAGATTTTTTGGGTAGATACCCAGGAAAGGGATTGCTGGGTCATATGGTAATTCTATTCGTAATTTTTTGAGGAACCTCCACACTGCCTTCCATAATGGCTGTACCAGTCTGCATTCCCACCAACAGTGTATGAGGGTTCCTTTTTCTCCTCAGCCTCTCCAACACTTGTTACTATTTGTCTTGTTGATGATAGCCATTCTAACTGGGGTGAGGTGATATCTCATGTGGTTTTTATTTGCATTTCTCTGAAGATTAGTGATGTTTAGCATTTTTTCATATGTCTATTTGCCATTTGTAAGTCCTCTTTGGAGAAATGTCTCTTCAGGTCCTCTGCCCATTTTTCAATTGGGTTATTTGTTTTTTTGTTGTTGAGTTGCATGAGTACCTTGTATATTTTAGATATTAGCTCCTTATCGAAGGCACTGTTTGCAAAAATCTTCTTCCATTCAGTTGGTTACCTCTTTATTTTGTCAATGATTTCTTTTGATGTGCAGAAGCTTTTAAGTGTGATATAGTCCCATTCATTTATTTTAGCTTTTACTTCCCTTGCCTTTGGAGTCAAATTCATAAAACGCTCTTTGAACCCAAGGTCCATAAGTTTAGTACCTGTTTTCTTCTATACAGTTTATTGTTTCAAATCTTATGCTTAAGTCTTTGATCCATTTTGAATTAACTTTGGTACATGGTGACAGATAGCAATCCAGTTATATTCTTTTGCACATGGCTTTCCAGTTCTCCCAGCACGACTTACTGAAGAGGCTATCTTTTCTCCATTGTATGTTTTTAGCTTCTTTGTCAAAAATTACCTGTCCATATTTATGTGGTTTTATTTCTGGGTTCTCAATTCTATTCCATTGGTCTGTTTTTCTGCCAATACCATGCTGTTTTTATTATTGTTGCCCTGTAGTACAAGCTAAAGTCAGGGAGTGTGATACCTCCAGCATTGTTCTTTTTTCTTAAGATTGCTTTGGCTATTCGGGGTCTTTTGTGGTTCCAAACAAATCTGATGATTTTTTGTTCTATTTCTTTAAAAAATGCCATTGGGATTTTGATGGGGATTGCAGTAAATCTGTATATTGTTTTGGGTAATATGGCCTTTTTAACTATGTTGATTCTTCCAATCCATGAGCAAGGAATGTCTTTCCATTTCTTTGTGTCTTTTTCAATTTCTTTAAAAAATGTCTTATAGTTTTCAGCATATAGGTCTTTCACATCCTTGGTTAACTTTTTTCCTAGGTATTTTATTCTTTTTGCAGCAATTGCAAAAAGAATTGTTTTTTGTATTTCTTTTTCTGAGATTTCATTGTTAGTATATAGGAATGCAATGGATTTTTGTAAGTTGATTTTGTAGCTGGCAACTTTACTGTATTCGTTGATTGTTTCTAATAGCTTTTTGGTGGAGTCATCACGGACACCACAGAAATACAAAGGATCATCCAAGAATACTATGAAGGACTATATGCGACCAAATTCAATAACCTAGAAGAAATGGACAAGTTCTTTGAAACATATAGCCTTCCAAGACTGAACCATGAAGAACTGGAAAAGCTAAATAGACTGATCACCAGTAACGAAATTGAATCAGTCATCCAAAACCTTCCCAAAAGCAAAAGTCCAGGACCAGATGGCTTCACTAGTGATTCTACCAAACCTTCAAAGAGGATCTAATACCAATCCTGCTCAAACTCTTCCAAAAAATTGAAGTAGAGACAGTACTCCCTAACTCATTTTATGAGGCCAGCATTACCCTGATACCAAAACCTGGTAAGGACAACACAAAAAAAGAAAACTACAGACCAATATCTCTGATGAATACAGATGCAAATATCCTAAACAAAATTCTACCAAATCGAATACAACAACGCATTAAAAAGATTATTCATCACGACCAAGTGGGGTTCATCCCCGGGGCACAAGGATGGTTCAACATTCGCAAATCCATCAATGTGATACATCACATACATAAAATAAAGGACAAAAATCATATGATTATGTCAATTGATGCAGAAAAAGCATTTGACAAGATACAACATCCATTTATGATTAAAACACTTAATAAAATATGTATAGAAGTAAAATACCTTAACCTAACAAAGGCCATATACGACAGACCCTCAGCTAATCTCATAATTAATGGTAAAAAACTGAAGCCCTTTGCTCTACGTTTGGGAACACAACAGGGCTGTCTCCTATCACCTCTGCTTTTCAACATAGTGTTGGAAGTCCTCGCCTGAGCAATCAGGCAAGAGAAATCAATATACTTTTCTTGAAAATTAAGTACATAGACTTTTTTCTCCTCATGCCTACCTATACAATATCATCTTGATGCTTTCAGTTCAACATTCCAAACTAAAGATAAGGTTTTGAATCTTGATGCTTTCAGTTCAACATTCCAAACTAAAGATAAGGTTTTGAATCTATCCAATGTATTAGTTAGCTCTCCCAACTTTGCTTCCATCCACAAATTTGCTAAGCTTATATTGCCAATTAATATGGTGATTAAGTTAATAATCAAATTTTTTTTTTTTGAGAACCCTCTCTACTATTTTCCATAGTGGCTGCACCAATTTTACATTCCCAGCAATAGTGCAAAAGGGTTCCTTTTTCTCCACATCCTTGGCAACACTTGCTATTTGCTAACTTTTTGATATTAGCCACTGTGACAGGTGGGAGGTGATATCTCCCTGTGGTTTTCATTTAGATTTCCTTGATGATTAGTGATGTCAAGCATCTTTTCATATGTCAGTTGGCATCTACATGTCTTTTTTGGAAAAATGTCTATAATGTTCTACTATAATGCCTTTCCATTAAATATATACTTTGTTTCCAGTTACCTATTGTTAAATGTAATGAACTCCCCAAAGCTTAGTGGCTTAAATAATATCCATGGTGGTGGCGGCGGTGGTGGTGGTGGTGGTGGTGTCGTCGTCATTGTCATCATTGTTGGTTTTTTAGATCTCACTATTTCACGGGTCAGGAATTCAGGATTTGTTTGGAAATCTCATCTATTTTTACACGGCATTGACTGAGATCACCTGGTGGTACTGAGTTGTCAGAGGGGCTACACTGGATGGCTTAATTCTCATGCCTGGTGCCTTAGTGGGGATGGCTAGGTAGGGGGGCAGGAGGAGGGACACAGCTGGGATCTCAGCTGGAACATCTGTGCGTGCTCTCTAGTATGGCAGTCTCAGGGTAGACAGACTTTTTACATGGTGGCTCAGGTATCTTGAAGAGATAGGAGGTGAAAGGAGCCAATCTTGTAAATCCTAGAACCAGAAATTGTCTCAATATTATCTCCTCCTTAGTCTGTTGATCCAAGAAGGCACATAACTGATCCAGATGCAAAGGGAGGAGGGCAAAAATCACACTTCTAGATGAGAGGATGGCAAAGAATTTATGGACATCTTTAATCCACTACACATTATCATCATGGTTAAGAACTTGTGCTCTGAAACCAAGATTCCAATCCTGGCTCTCCAGTACTTGCTAGGGTGACAAGACAATGCTAATTATTTAATCTTCCTCTGTCTTGGTTTCCTTTTCTGTTAAATGGGGATAATAAATGTATTTGTTCACCAATATGTATTGAGCATGTAGTATACAACAGATGTCTGAGACCAAAAAGAGGGATAAGATGGTCCATGCTTTTAAGTAGCATACAGACTAATGGAAGAAAAGATGTACACTCATTCTTTCTTTCAGCAAATATTTGATAAGTACTCACAGAGCACAAGTTGAAGCACTTGTACAAATCACTGCCATGTAACAGAAAGGTCAAGTTCTTTCTCAAACTGAATTTTGATTAAATGGGACCCTAAAATCATTTCTGTTTTCTTTATGGAAATAAAAACAAATTGTTTTTATTCTAGTTGAATCATGTTTCCACAGAATCTGCATGTCAGATGAGGTGCAGGAACCATGGAGAGGCCAGTGACTGAGGCGCTTAATAGGAATGACATGCTCTCCCTGAAACCTCCCATCTCTACTGAAAACCCTTTTATTAATGCAGAGTCAGGTTGGTGCTTGATGACAGAGCCTACCTGGAGGATTTCAGTATTAGTTTAGTTTTGGCATTTCAATAATCGTTTCAACCACTAATAACCTTGACTCTAAATCTTTTTGAGTAGTTTTTAAAAGAATAACCAAAGAATAAAATACACTTGTATGTCATTGCTTTGTTGATAAAGGAGATAGTAAAAGCACACATTTTCGACCTTTTGAAACAATTTTGTGAAACTCTTAAGCAGACATAGATAACTGTCTAGACAGAGGAGCTGGCATATATAGTTATCCATGTTTTTGCCTCTCATTAGCACACATTTGACAAGATACCTACAGATTTTGTCATTTTGTATTTCACCACAAGACCACCCCTAAGTTGTGTTTCTTAATTAAAATGTTGCCTGTGATTTTATAGGCTTTGTTTTTCACATAGTAGATATCCAATAAATAAATTTTAAACAAATAAATACATTCTTATTTGCACACCATGCAGAACCACACAGCAGGATAAATCGTGGAGACTATGATTTTGAAGTCGGATAGGACACAGCTTTAAATCCAAGCTCTGCCACGTATTAAAAGACTAGAAGTTTTTTAAACTCTCTACACTCAGACCCCGTGTGTAAAGCGAGAGTAACACAAAAAAAAAAAAAAAATGAGAAACTTCAGAGTAGCTGGGAGAATTTCATGGTCACTTAAAGCACTTGCACACTGCTTTCACACTGTGTGCTCCTGATAAGTTATAATTTTGCCATCGTCCTTGTTATTATTTAGGGATGGCATTTAGAGACGCACAAAATATTGCAGCAAAATGTCCCAATATTCTTGTCTATTGTATGTAGCCAACTACTCCTTAGTCGCACTCTTTTGCGATATCTGAACCACTGCAAAGGAAGAAGTGAAAGAACGTAGTATTCATTGAGACAGACTGTCAAAGATCCCGGGGACAGGGCTCTGTCCGGTGACTCTTCAAGCTCTTTGCCTGTGGGAGAGGTTCACTAAATGTTTGTGATAATAATCATAGTGAGGCACTTGATTTCCATGTAAAAACACTCAACATATTTAAAAGCTAGTAATAGCAAACTGATAAATTTATCAAAGTGAGCTAATATTTTTTTAAATTCTTATAAAACAAAATGAAGTACAGAAGTTTGCACAGAAACAAAGTATCAAACTCTATTACTAACCTGGAATGAAAAGTTTGTTATTTCCTTTACAATTTCCTAATCCAGTGACTGTTCTCTCCAATCTTTTCAAAGTGGCCTTTGTGTTATGAATGGCTAAGCCCTGCCTTCTGGAGACCTGCTGAATTTATAAGCTTCTACCCCAGTGAATCACATCTCAGAGTGAGGCAAATACTGGCCCACACGGCAATGCCTTTGTTAAGTCAGGAATGAAGTGGTTGAAAATGGTGAATAAAATACTGCTTCATGAGAATTATCTGGTAGTAAGAGGTACGGGGGGTGGGGGTTGTATTTCCATCTTATACAACTCGCATCTCACAAATAAAAGGGAATAAAATCCCACCACCCACCCAGCCCAGGTCCTTCATTTTGCCCTTGAACATGTATGAATGACTTCACGGTGTATTTAAGGCTGGAAACCGAGACGCAGGTTCCTCACCTGGATATTCCTTCGGTCTCTGTTACATGTACATTTGGTAATGAGGGAGAATCTTCTAAACACTTTCTCGTTACAAAACAGAACGCCTCCTACTTTTCTTCTGCAGGTGTTATTTAATCTCTGAAAAAGCACACTCACCTTCTTGAGAATCTCTGTAAGAGCAAGGCCACTGAGCTGGAGGAGTGAATCTACAGACTTCCCCGCTACATTCTGGTTTATCGTCCCCTCAATCCTCAAGCCAGTTCACAGTGCTGTCACTACTGGAAGCCAAGACAGGAACTTCTGGGGCACTGACTGAGTCGCCATGGCTTCAGAATCAATTGGAAAATACAGAGCCTTCTCCAGTACATTTAAAATTTCAAAAAGCCCATTTGATGAAAATGTGATTACATCCCACTTTTAAGCCCACTTAATTGACCTTACATGTTTAAAAAGTGTTTGGAAACATGACGTTTGAGAATGCAGGATGTGCCTTGTTCCCATCCTCCTTCATCATTTGCTTGATGGACAGCCAGCTCTTCAACCCGGTTTTTGGCCTCCAGGGCTGCTGAGAGAGAGAGGTGAGGGAGCAAATGGGGGGAGGGGAGTAAGGGAGAACTGGCACTTCTGGAGGCAGCTTCCAGTCCACTTCTTTTCTTCAGAATTTCATAAACCATTCAAGAAGCCCAGTCTTCCCCCATTAAAACCAGTGGCCTCTGACATCCTGGCTGCTCTGTATTAAACTGGCACCGAAGCACTTAACCTGCTGGGTCGCCTGCCTTTCTCCAGACACCTGCCCAGCAGCAGACTAAACAAACAGGGATTCTCCACTGCGCAAAAGTTGGCTTCTTTCACTGGGTCTCCCATCTGTTAAAAAGCCATTGTCTGAGAAAGTGTTCAGCTAGCTGGGGAGCCGGGAGCGATTGCATACTGAACTGCCCCCTTTTCCCCATAAAAAGTCCTCGTTAGCATTTTCTTTTCTCCCCGGTTTTCATTGCCTGATTTATTCATTGGTTTCACCTCTTCTCCCCTCCCCCTTGGTTCAGGAGGAGAGTCTCCTTGTCTTCGGTTTCTCAGGGGTCATGTCTTTTCAGTCACCAGGACAATACCCGCTGCTGGCATCTGCTTCCAGATCCAATCAGCCATATTGTGAACACATCCTGCCAGAGAATTGTTCCTCCTTTTGCTCGGCTTTGTTGCCAATTTCATGCCATGTATTGCTCCATGTTTTGTGCTTCATGAAGCTGTCACGGGCATAAAAGTGGTCTGACCAGGGTCGTAGTAAAAGGGGTGGGAATGAAACATCCACCCAAATGTTGAGCAGGCCACCCACAGTCCACACACACACACACACTCACGCAGTCCCCACACTCACTCCCAGCCCACACACACCCACAGTCCCTGTACAAATGCACACATGCACAAAATACACACAACCACACACATACAAGTCATACACAATACACAGTCAAACCCCATACAATTCTCACATACAACATATACACAAACATAGGCACATTTAGGGTCTTCACACATTTTCTCTTCTCTCCCCCAGATTTAACTGTCACTCTAGTAAGATACTTAATGCTTTCTTCAGAGGGGTAAACCATTTTATAAGGTGCCATAGGGTTTGATTCCTTTAATAATGATAAGGAATGTATTAAGTGGGGGTGGTACATGTAGAAAAAGTTAAGGAAAGAGTTCAGGGTTTTTTTCTTTTTTCCTCAGCTGTTTCTAGTCATGTATGAGCATTAATAATCCTTAGGTGTACAATCTTAAGAACATACCAGAAAGTGCTTTACATAGCAAGTCAAACTACTCCAGATCAAAAGAACAACATTATAGGAAGCATATTCACTTTTTTGAGACATTAACCTCTCACAAAGAATAACGATGTATAAACACAGGGCAACACGTCAACAAAAGTATAAAAATGAGCCTCTTGGATTTGGGGAAAGGTGTCCATGAGGCCCCTCCTCTCTGAGTTGTGGTTCTTGGGTACAGGAGTATTCCAACTTATCAAGAGGCTCTTTGTAAACCGTGGATTAGCTTGCCAGAGCACAAAAGACAAAACTCCATTGCAAAGCTTTGCTGAAACACAGCTTTCAGGAAGGAGGGGAGCTGGGGTTACGCATCCCATCACCCAGAGCCCCTCGGATTGAATTGGGCCTGACTGCTGGCAGCCAGCCAGCTGAGGGGAAGTTGCTTTTCTCCTTAATGTCATAAGTTAGGGGGAAAGAGGGCGGGGAAATGGACAATGAAAAGTCAAAATCCTCACGATAAACATTTCATTGAGGTTTTCTCATTTTATTTTTATCGTGTGTTCTTTGCTTTTTATTTCAAAAAGTTCTAGAAATTCTGAATGTAGCGTCTTCACAGTGTATTATGTCTATACTTATATTTTCCTGTGTTGCTATTCTAGCACCATGAGTAGATCCCTTGTCTTTTGCTATTTTGGGGTTGTTGTTGGTTGGTTGTGAATGCCAAAAAGTTTTAGAAAAGAGCAGAGTCTCATGCATGAACACAGGAGGTGGCTGCTTACTAGGGTAATTCTCTTCATCTCCCCCTCTCTAAAAACTCATACAGAGGCCTGTTCTGGTGCCTAAGATTTCCATCATTTGAGTCCTTTCTCTAAATAGAGTTATAAACTATTATTTGAAAAGAACGTAACAAAATTACAAATCTATAATCCCTGGGGAACATTTAAACACGAAGTTTATAGCATCCACTTCTACCAATAATCACATGAGTGAGGAACAGACGCTCCCTACTGAATCAAACGAAGGTGTTTAAGCCACCCAGTCCGGTCTTTTGTTAGGGCAGCTAGAGCAGAGTAAGACACACCCCACGGTGGGGTAGGTGTGACTGAAAAATTCAGACAAAAAGAATAAAACATATGAGCACAGCATGCTACTGTCATACATGCGGTATGACAGACTGCCCTGGGACAGTGTCATTTGGAATTGGGATTTTTCTCTATTCCAACCCACCTCAGTCCTTACTAACTTCTTGTTCCTTTGAACCCCTTACCCTCTCTTAGTGATTTCCACTCCTGAAGTGTAATTCATCAGAGTTTTCTGAGATTTAGACATCCCACTGCCAGAAGGTAACACAAAATCAAGCGAAACTACTGGAAAGTTTGCATTTCACCCACCTCCCCTGGCAAAGTGCGGACTTGGTTCCCATTGAACTTCATCATTCACTAGACATGGGTGATGCAGCTACTATATGGCAGCTGCTACCTTGAGCTCTGACATACAAAGATGAGTAAGTCACAGCACCTGCTCTCAAAGAGCTTCAAACCTGGTGAGAAACAGGCACTTACATCAAATGATACAATTCAGTATATGTCACAATACAAAAATTGTTCTACAAAAGTAGGGTAGAGAGTGAGTGACTTCCCAGGAAAAGTACTTCCCTTCTGGAAAAGAACATTTCTTTCGCAAAACCAAAAGTATGAATGAACGAAAAGGGGGATGTGCAGTAAAGTCAAAATAGAAGACGCATGGACTTAAAGGATGGGAAGGCTGCGACAGGGCATGTCAAGGCGTAAAACAGACGAGGGGCCATGTGAAGAAACTGCTTTCCATGGCACATTGGACTGGGCATGGTAGGGAGAGAGAATAAACACCTCGGTGATATGAGTTCAGAGAGAAAAGAAGATGACCTCAAATACCTAATTTTCTAGCCTAACCCTCGAGGACTCCAGTCATTTGCTTTTCTCATGACTTCATTATTTGTAACTTTTTCAAGGGCCTTTTGAAATTCTAAATGCATCCAATGTAACCAGAGTCTAAAATGTGCTCTCTGTTTTGTTGTTTCATGAATTTTTCTTTCTTTCCTCGCCCTATACTTTTTATTTATGTTTAACAAGGACATTGAGCCAGCAAGACTCATAAGACGGCCAGAGCCAGCTTTGTGCTCTGTGTGAGCGTGTATGTGTGTGTTAAACAATTTCATGGACATCTGTCATGCACAGTTAACTTTGCATTGCTGCATTTTAAGTGGTGGGCCCAGGCTTGGCCGGCAGTGATAAAGTAGCTGGCAGTTTTCAAAAAGCCACAGGATAACAGAGCATGAATCATAAAACACACTACTGTGTAGCAATATCCAAGTTCATTCAATGCAATGAAACCATGCAGAGGCCCTTTATCCCCAGCTAATTATGTGGAAACGTCTAAGACAATAAAGCATCTGGTGGTCTTTCTTCCTCGTTTCAATTTTTCTCAATATTGTGACAGGGGAAAGTATTGTGCCTTTCCCAGGGTAGTTGCAGTGAAGAGGAGTAAAAGCAAGGGTCAGGGAAGAGCAAATAGATGAATTTATAACTTTCTTTTTATTTATTCCTTCCCCATTGTCTCTCTGGAAGTCTTCCTTCAGGGCTGTATTTTGCGATCACTATTCTCATTGCACTCTGCTTGAATCCCTTTTCTCCCTCTGTAAAAAAAAAAAAAAAAATACCACCCAAACTGCCAGATCTATGATTCCCTGTTGCTGGTGGGGCTTTCTCCCCCAGGGGCATCCAGGAATTTAAGTCTAAGATTTATCATCACTCCCTGGACTCAGATTAAGGGAAGGGTTCATACTTCCAGGAATGAAATCTCACATGTGATTTCCTTTTTAGAAAGAGGTGACGGGAATGGTCCCTGTGATTAAAGTTTTCCCAGAGAGGGTTCCCTGTAATTGCCCTGCACATGGTTCTTTTTGCATTCTCTGGAAAACACACACAAATGCCATGCGTTGTACTCCTGGGGGTTTTGATAAAAGCCCCTTTATAGCTAAGCACTGTGAATGAGAACCGAGCCAGAGCCTGATGAGGTGACTAATTGGTACTACTAGCTTAAAAAGCTAATAAGTTAATTAGATTAACTTGGTTCGTGTTTGCACAGGGCTTTGAAGAGGGAAACACTGTAGGAGCCCTAAGCTTCCCTGAATTGAGACTGGATGCAGCTCCACGCTGGCTACAAGCTTTCCTGGGATGACATAAGTCTAACTGCGGTTATACTCTGTTTTGTTTTTTTCTATTATTTAACTCCTCAGCCACCTCACAATCTTTCTCTAAAGCCAAATTAAAGCAGCATAGTATGCCTTTAGTATCTCCTAGGGCAACATTTTTAGTCACTATAAATCTAAATTCCATTCAAACCATTATGAATGCTTTTATTTTCCCACTTTCTCTGTGTATTATTGTGTCATAACATCCAAAGCATTATAATGACAACTTAAGTATCAAGTCAGATTTTTTTCAATCTACAGATAGAAATAATTGCTAGAAAATTTACCTGAGTGGTATTTGCATTCTTTTTGGATTGCTTAATTATTCCACACCTTGAAAACGCAATAAGGCCCAGAGTCACATAATCAATGCTTTTTGTGGAGTTTTGGCATCAAGTAAATTTTGTATGCATTACCAATGCCTCCTATATATCTATCTCTCTAATGTATTCAGCAAACATTGAACATGACACTAAAGTACTGCTCAGGAGATACACATTGATGAAAGTAGAGTACAGCCCTCAAGGAACTTTTAATCTAGGACACAAAATAACTCCTCTGGAGAAAATACCTAAAAACAAAGTAAAAACTCAGAGAGACTGAGCTAGAAGACCCAGAGAAGATTTCAAGGACAAGGTGGCTTTTGAGCTGAACCATAGAGTTTTGATGAGTGGAGATGGAGAAAAGGACATGTGTGGTGCGTGAAAGAGACAGAATACACAAAGTTTCTGACCAGAAAGGGCACATAGCACATTCAATAAACAGAAAATAATTCAGTATGTCTGAGATATGCACACAGAAGGAAGTGAGAGATGGGGCTGAAAAAGCAGATGGAGTCAGTTCATCAATATGGGTCTTTTCTGGTTTTTGGTTTGAGTGTGGTTTGTTTGTTTGTTTATCTGAGCAAGGAAGTCACATGAAAGGAATCAGGCAAGGAGAGACCATGGGAATATCAGTGAAGGCATTTTCAGACTGTCCTTTAAAAGGCAATAAAGAACAAACTAATGGTTGCCAGTGGGAAAGGGGTAAGGGAAAAGGATAGGGGAATGGGTGAAAATGGTGAAGGGGACTAAGAGGTATAAACTTCCAGTTATAAAATAAATAAGTCACAAGATGTAATGTACAGCACAGAAAATATAGTCAATAATATCATAATTATTGCACGGTGACAGATATACTAAGATATATACGTGTCAAATCACTATGTTGTACACTTGAGACTAATATAATATTCTATGCCAACTACACTTTAATTTGTTTTTTTTAAAAGGCAATAAAAATCCAAACCAAAGTGGTAGCAAAAGGTAATAAAAATGGGAAGGAAATAAAAAGAAAGGAAAAAGACACAGCAAACATTTATGAACTTTTTTAAAAGTGAAAAAAGAATTTTCGATTCTACTTTAGGATGGCCTCCCTCTCTGGAGAGCTTTTCTCTTGTGCTTTATAATAAAACTGTACTGCTTTTTTAAAAAATTGTTTTAAAGAGCAGACTATGAATCAAAATGTATAGTTTAATCACATGAAATCACATTTTTTTATTTATGAAGTTTTATCATCTCTGAATGGTAGGTTTATTGTGTTGTCTTAGGGCTTCTGAGACTTACTTATTTTTCTCAGTAATGAATATGTATCATTTGTAAAGTAAAATATTTTAAATGTTATCATTTCTAGGTTTTAAATGTTAAGACAGTACCATCCCTAGAGGAATTCAGATAAATTGTTATGCTAACACCAAAAAAGTGTCAAAATTCAGGGAAAGATAGTAGAAGAACTTTGTAAGAATCAAAGGAGAGACCATATGCCTTTTTATTTCAGCTTCGCAATATAACAAAGTGCAAAAATCTTATTCTGGGTAATGTCTGTAACTTTATTCCTATATTTTATTCTAGGAGTTTTATGGTTTCAGATGTTACATTTAAGTCTTTAATCTATTTTGAATGTATTCTTGTATATGGTATGAGGAGGTGGTGCAGCTTCATTTTATTGCATGTGTCTGTCCAGGTTTCCCAGCACCATTTATTGAATAGACTGTCTTTACCCCACTGTAAATTCTTGCTTCCATTGTCGTAGATTAAATGACCATATGGATTTAGGCATGGATTTATTTCTGGGCTCTCTATTCTGTTCCATTGATCTATGTGTCTGTTTTTATGCCAGTACTATGCTGTTTTGATTACTGTAGCTTTGTAGTATAATTTGATGTCAGGTATTGTTATACCTCCCACTTTGTTCTTATTTCTCAAGATTGCCAAGGCTATCTGGGTCTTTTATGGTTCCATATAAATTAGGGATCCTACTGAATGGGAGAAGATATTTGCAAATGATATATCCGATAAGGGGTTAATATCCAAAATTTATTTTAAAAATCACTCAACTCCAAAAAAACAAACAACCCAATTAAAAAATGGGCAGAGGACATGAAGAGACATTTTTCTAAAGAGGACGTACAGATGGCAAACAAACATATGAAAAAATGCTCAACTTCACTAATCATTAGAGAAATGCAAATAAAAACCACAATGAGATACCACCTCACCCCAGTCAAAATGGCTGTCATCAATAAATCAACAAACAAGTGCTGGCATGGATGTGGAAAAAAGGGAACCCTTGTGCACTCTTGGTGGGATTGCAGATTGGTGCAGCCACTATGGAAAACAGTATAGAGGTATCTCAAAAAACTGAAAATGGAACTACCTTATGATCCAGCAATTCCACTCCTAAGTATATATCTGGAGAAATCCAAAACTCTAATTCAAAAAAAAATGTATGCACCCCTATGTTTATTGCAGCACTATACACAATAGCCAAAACATGGAAACAACCGAAACACCCATTGATAGACGACTAGATTAAGAAACTGTGGTACATTTATACAATGGAGTATTACGCAGCCATAAAAAGGAATGAAATCTTACCATTTGCAACAATGTGGATGGAGCTAGAGAACATTGTTAAGTGATATAAGTCAGACAGAGAAAGACAAATACTATGTGATCTCATTTATATGTGGAATCTAAAGAGAAGAATAAATGAATGAACTAATCAGAAACAGTCTCAGAGACAGAGGAAAAACTGAGTGTTGCTAGATGGGGTGGGTAGGGATAAGAGGGAAGGTAAGGGGATTAGAAAACACAATCGGTAACCACAAGATTGCCATAGGGATACGAAAGTCATTTTGGGAAACGTAATCAATAATGTAAAGACTTTGTAGGGTATCCGATGGACACTTGTCTCATTAGGGAGACCACCTCAGGGATGATGCAGATGCCTGATCACTGCACTGTACACCTGAAGCTGAAGCTGAACAATAGTGAATGTCAACTACAATTTTATATATATATACAAGAAGCGGAGTACAGCATTGGGAATAGAGGCAGTGGAAATGTAATGGCTGTATGCGATGTCAGACGGGTAGTGGATGGGGGGATGGGCATTGTCACTATGTGAGGGATATAAATGATAAATATCTAACTATTACATTGTTTTGTACCCCTGAAACTAATTTTAAAAACAAACCAAACAAAAAGTGTAATTCTGGGCAAGTTGCTTAACTTCTCCGACTCTTTCCTCGTCTGTAAAAAAGGATACTAACCGTGCCTGTTTTACAGAGTTTTTCTTAGGACAAAATGAGAAAGCTTGTGTAAAGTGCCTAGCATAACACTCAGTAAATGTTACTTGGTGACCTCTCTCACAACCTAGTATCAGAACCTAGTAGAGTGTCTGTATGAAGGCAAAGAGAGAGATCATCGCAATAACAATTTCTCATTGTTCACTTCATCTGGACTTGGAAAGCCTAGAAACCCAGACTGCTCAGGGAAGAATGCTACCAACCAGCCTTTCCTATCCTATGGCATATTGCATCCTTGCTTCCAACTCCCTCTTCAGCCATCCAACATGGAGTTCTCAGCTGTATGAAGGCTTGGGGAAAGACATAGGGAGATATTATCTTTGCCCATAAGGTTCCTGTGTTAGTTTCCAAGGGCTATTGTAATAAAATACCACAAACTTAGTGGATTAAAACTAAGAGAAATTTGTTCTCTCACAGTTTTGGAGTGCAGAAGTCCAAAATCAAGGAGTTTGGAAGGCTTTGTTCACTCCTAAGACTTGAGAAGAGAATCCTTCCTTGCTTCTTCCAGCTTCTGACATTCCTTGGCTTGCGGTAGCATAATCCTAATCTTTTCTCATGGCCTTCTTCTCTGTGTGTCCTTTTGTGTGTGCCTCTCATAAGGACACTCTTCTTGGATTTAGGTGCCCCCCAATCCAATCACCTTGATCCTTATCTTAATTATTTCTTTGAAGACGCTATTTCCAAATAAATTCACATTCTGAGGTTTCCGATGAATAGACATGAATTTTGAGGGGATGCTATTCAATCCACTGCCATGCTTTATATGAAATTAGTTTCTCTGTCAGCTGAAAGGGCCCACAAGAAATGAAACCCCTGTAGCAACAGGCATACCTAGTACCCAGATCTTGATTTCTAATACCATTCTCCAATGAAAGGAATGAGGGCTCCTTGGAGAGTTGGTTGATTCTAGGACCGAAACAGGAAACATACAAGATGATCTTGGAACACCTTGTAGTGCCAGAAAGTAAGAAAGTGCTAACACACACACACACACACACACACACACACACACACACACACACACTGATAGGGGTATGTCAAAGGAGTACAGCACCTATGTGAGTGACCCCAGGTGATACCACTGGAGCAGGTGAACTGAGTCCAGCAAACCCACAGATTTATGAGAAAGAATAAGTCAGGTTGTTTTAAACCAGTAAATTTTGGGATGCTTTATTTTACAGCAATAAATAACAATGACAGATAACTTTTCCTCTTATGAAATTAGTAAAGATAGGCTTTTTAAAATGTTAATGCTGTTCCGAGTACATCAAAATATGGCCAGTCAAAATTAAGATCTACATAATGCCAAATATCAGTAAGATGAGTCAGTAAGATATTCAGATATTCACAAATCGTGAAGCATCTAATTATGGGTTTTCAATCTTTCCACTGTGGGTGACCTCTTTAATGGGTGACAATTTTCAATTTAAAATATCGGTTGCTTTGCCAGTGTATTTGAATAAAGCCTATATTCTTATTTTTCAGTCTAATTTTTTTAATGTAGGGTAAAAGCAAGGCAGCGGTTTCAAGGTTTAATTCCTACAGCTGAGTAAATTTATCTTTTTGACTGACACCCTGAGGAAGTTTCAGCATAAGTATCTTCAAAAGAAAGAATGAAGGCAAACAATGTTAAAATGAAGAACATTTAGGGCACACGGCTTAAAATGTTTTCTTGATTGCCAGAATGGCAGATGGTTAGGTCATTGAGCAGAAGTGAGAGAAGTGAGGTAAGGAATCACTTCCCCACACCACAGAGGAGGAAATGTTCAAAAGACTGGAGATCGGCTGTCTAACGCTGGGGATTTCTGCGAGTTAAAAGGAGATCACGGCATTTTAAAATATTGATTAGAAGAAACTTATTTAATCATTTCATTCTTGACAGAAAAGTAGCAAGTCCATACGTATAAGAAATAACTTGCCTAATACAATTTGGTGGCAACAGAGGAAGTAGGGACCTCAAGAGGCCCCACGATTCACAGGGTGCCTTTTCCATCTCAAAATGTCAGAGGCTACAAATACTGAAGGTTATTTGTTAAACATACGTTATCGGGGGAGGAGCACATTCTCTTTTCAAATCTGCTTTTCTATCTTTTGCTGAATTTATTCTTTCGTTACGTTAAACTCGTAGTTGTGCTTTATCAAACACTAGGCGTGCACACGGATATGTATGAGTATGTATATGAACGCAGTATGTATAAATAAGTCAGTGAGAAGTGTCTGAATGCTGCCTCTTCTTTCCTCATTTTTTTCAATAACCCTCTGAGTTTGGCTTCTACTTCTATCGTTCCTCACTCCATGCGGTCATTACTAACTCCATGGGTAACAAATCTACTGGGCTGGGCTCATCACCTTCTCCTTGACTCTTTTGCATTTTGCACGAGTGCATTCGTTCCTGTCGATCATGTCCTCCTTTTTGAAACTCAGGGTTCATAGTCATCATGACACCAAATCCTCTGTAAGTTCTTTTTCTACTTGTCTTAACTCTTCATCATTCTCCCTTACTGCTCCTCTTCCTCCATTCAATAAATGTTACTGTTCCATTTTTAACCCTGGCCAGACTCATCTTCCACAGCAATATCTTAACTACTTGACCTAAACAGCAGCCTTCCACTGGCAAGTAATGCCCTCCTTTCTTTCTCCACTAACTCAAACGCTGCTCATTTTTCTCAAGACAGTCAAAACACCACGAAACTGGTCTCGTTTATTGAAATTACCAACCCTGCTTTGTACTCCAATAGCACAAACACGTGTCATGTGCTCTCAGAACACAAAAAGTTTCTCTGCTGTAGTGGTTGAGTAGGGGCTCAGGAGCTAAACTGCCTGCTTTTAAATCTTGATTCTTCAACGATTATGCCTCAGCTTCCTCACATGTAAAGTTGATGTAACAGTACTGCTCTCCTATAGAGCACTGAGGAGTAAATGAATTACTATTAGGTAGGTGCAAAAGTAAATGCAGTGTTTGCAATTCTTTTTAACCTTTTAAACCACAATTACTTTTGCACCAGCCTAAGACATATAAGGCATCTAGAACAGTACCTAGGATATATTTTGTTCTCAGTAAATGTTAACTATAAAAATTATTGTAGCATGTTACTATACTGAATTAAAATGATTTATTTACTTGTTTAACTCTGGTACTGGAATATGAATATGGGAGCAACTTTCATTCAACTTTCTATACCCAATTCATACCACAGAGCACATAACAGGCATTTAAAGTGTCTGTTGGTTAAATAGAGTACTTACATGAGAATAAATGGAGAATGAAATAAAGTGATATTGACCTAGGAAAATACTACAGTTGCCCTGGCCAGGCAACTGTATATATAATATACAGTTTGCTGTCTATAATCAAGACTGCAAAACGACCAAAAATAGGAAAGAGAAAGCAATAGTAAAAGACTTCAACTACCTGGAGAGCTGCAAGAGACTACAAATACTAAAAGCAGGGTATCATATAAATAACTGACTTACGTGAAACACAGAGGATAATGGAAGAAATGAGAACTACAAATGTAACTCAGATCAACAAGAACCATTTGGAGATATAAAAATAGACAGGATTTGTGACAAATTAAATTTAACAGATATATTTTGTGGCTATCATAAACTCCCATAGACTGCAATTATTTTGTCTTCTGTCACCTATCCCTTTCTACCTTTCTTTATAATTAAATTACATAAGGGTAACTTCTTCTAGACTATTACTCTTGGAGGGGAAATACCATATCTTCCACATTTTGCCTCTCTCACAGCATGTAATACAGTCCCGTTCACCTAGGAATCAGTTAATATTTGTGGATTGACTAAATAAAAAAGAACTGAGGGGGCAGTATAAATGGAAAAGAAGGGGGCACATGCATGCCAACTTGCTGGTGGAATCTGCAGGATTTAGTAATTTTTAAAATATGCTAGTATAATAGAGAAGAAACAATTAAAAACCTAAAATTCGGGTCTAGGGATTAAGAGAGGCTGGTACTTTTTGTAGGAATCAGATGTAATTTACAGCAACAAGTTTCAGAAGCAAGTAAATGAATGTGGTTCAGACTTGTTGACTGGGGGTGTTTGGTAAAATATCCAAATGGAAAAATCCAGGCTGTGGCTCATTGGATGATTCCAGAGCCCAGGAGAAGATTCTGGACACGAATCAGATGTGAGAGTCAGCTGCACAAAGGTAGGAACTGAAGACAGTGAAGAAGATGAGACTGCCAGAGAGAGCATGAAAAGAAGCAAGAGAAAGCTTCCAAGAATAACACGACAGCAGTAGAAAAGGAAAGGGGAAGAACTGAAGGAGACTGAGGCCAAGTAATGAGATAAGAAGGAAAGGATCTAGTACCGTGAGCATCACAGAAAGAGCCAAAGCGAGAAAGGAATGACTTGAAGGAGTATGTGGTCAACTATGTCTAATGCACCAGGATCAAAGGAAGCTGAGAAAAAGTGAAAAAAAGCCGTTGGTCTTGTGGCGAGCAGGTTCGGGAGCTTCTTGGAGGCAGAGTAGCCACTGTGAAAAGCTAGCACCTCCAAAAGCCATAAGAAAATTAAGTCAATGACTGCAGACCACTTTCAAGAAACTGGAAATGAAGGGAAAGGCCCTAAACACCTACTACTTGTCATCAGAACGAAAGACTAAGTGATCAAACGAACAGGTTCCACCAGGTGTGGATATATGGGACCCGGGAAACAGAAAAGATTCAGATGGACTATCAAGTATCTGACCTAGGAGGGACTTTCAAGACAGCACCCAGCTCAAGCCTCTGCGGTTACCTAGGAAGAATCTCAGAATGTTGCACAGCTAGTTCAAATCACCCAGCAAGTTCATGTCAGGATAGAGATTCAAATGAAGGTCTCTGAGCTCCCTGCTGGGTGATCTTTCCACACATTGCCTTTGCAACATAAACCTTAAGCTTGGCAAATAACAAAAAGAAATGAAACAGTTGATACTTTTCCTTATTCTCCTTCCAGTTACTTCTTCGAGCCTATCTATTATCCCTCATGAAGACACAATGCTCACCCTTCCTAACTGGTCTGTCATAAACTATTGCTTTCCACGGGAAAGGTGGCAAGTAGATGTTTTCCAAGGTTATTGGACAAGGATTTCAAGTTTTCTCTGTCAAACTGACATTCACCTTTGCCATGAATACACAAGACCCCAAGGGGTCAAGTTCACATGTGAAAAGAGGAACCACGTTGATGGAGAAACAGCTTTTCCTCTCGGTTTCATACAGGGAGCATCTACACAGGCAAAGTGGGCTAGAAAAGAGGACTCAGTGATAATCTGGCAGACTCCACAGTGTAAATACCCATCCAGCCACTTGGGCCTCCAGGCAAAGAAACGCATTTTCCCTGATCTTGCCAAGCTCCCTCTGTGCTCCAGGACCTAGGCCTGGGGATTCATGGATCCCAAATGATGGCATTGCCAAGTTGGCATGGACTTATGTGAGGCCTCTGTCCAATAGCACACTGGACTCCATCCTCCCCCCTTTCAGAGTCCTCCACGGCACGAAGGCTATTTGAGAAGGAACACTTCCTCTATGCAGCCACTAAAGGACCATTTAATGCACGACGCTGGTCATGCTGTGTCTGGCGTCTGCCTAAGGCAGAATCACTGGCAGAGGATCCAGATGCTATGGTGGTAGGTGATTGAGCAAAACATGGCCAATTACAGTTCTGCACTTATTAGTTCATGCATTGGCCGCACTTATTGACTGGCTCCAGCCACTTCTACTGGGAGAAGATATTTCTCATCAGTAAGTTACTTGATGCTTTCCTTGGATTGTCTTTTCTAGGAATCGGAGTCTAGACTATGATTTTCAGTACTTTTTCCATAGAAAAGGAGCCTGGAGTATCAGGCATTGTGGACTCTTCTCTGTATGTCCAAATCTCTGGGTAGATCTATAACTGACAACTTCAGTCCAGGGGGAAACTTGGAAATTCAAAATCATATATTTAAAATACTTCTTGAGTTTCTTTGGCCCTCCTACACCTGCCCCAGCTGGAAATATGGCAGTTTTATCAGAAACACACCCATTTTTTTAAGCATGACCATATCAATTCATGCACGAATAAAGGCTCATGGGGCTGCTAACACTTAACCCAGCCACAAGAACAGATTATACCGAAGTATACATTTTTGTCCTCCTTTTCATTTTTGCCCACCCCTCAAAAAAGCCCAGAACCATAACAATATTGGAGACAATCTGGGAAATTTGCCTCTTTACAAAGCTGACACAAACCTTGGTGGACCAATAATATATTCAGCAGCCACCGAGTCAGCAATGCAAAATGGTCTCTGGGTTCAAGGCTATGATACATTAGAATATAATTTGGCTGGAGCTTCTCTCTCTATTATGGAGAACAAATGCATTTTTGAATGACTTGAAGAAGAGGTCATGCTATTACTTTATGATGGATAAACTCAAAGAGGGTCAGAGAGGAGACCCAGTTCAGATAAGCCCCCCGGAAAGTACCTATGCTCTTTCAAATCTAATCCTTTTGTTTTTAGGTCTCTCTCTTCATTTTCAGGGCAGAAAATTTGGCTGCCATCTGGGGATCTGCTTTCAGCTTGTTGGGAGATTTCAAACAACGGCTAAATCTCTTGGTGCCCACTCCAGTTACTCCATCTGTGGAGTACGGAAAATGCCACCTATCTCAGGCTGTAGGTGGCATTTGCTGCTGTTATTGTTGTTGTGGTTGTTAGTTTTTCAAAAGACTGGAGTCTGGCCAATTTTCAAGAGCTTTGAGGTAGCTGGGTGACATGGGTTTTCTTCTTAGCCATACCATGTGCAAAAGATGCCTATGCGCTTAAAGCTTTGTCACCTTCTTCGTCCTTCCCCTTGTCTATTTTATACACAGATTCCTGTCCACAAAAGAACCAAATTAAGTTCCTTGGTAAGGAGGTCAGGTTTCTAATTCTCACAACCAATCAGGCAGGATATTTAGAGAGAAGGCAAATATGCCTTAGATATGCTTAGTGAAACCCTTCCAACCAAATTGCTTAGCCTTGCATTCTATTTGCAGTCTACCCTTTCCTAATTAAACTGGGTTAAAGGACAATTGGGAAAATTGTATAATTACATGAAAAATCAATCTCACTTATTCTGACAGGCTTCGAGTACATTGTTAGATACCAAGCCTAAAAATCAACTATTTTTCCCGTGTTCACATATTTTTACACGTGTGCTATAGGTTGAGCGAGCTTCCAAGTCCAGGTCACAGCAATCCACGTTGGCGTAGAAACCGAGTGGGCTATGAGGGCCAGGTTTAGCCCACTCTATGAACAGTTTCACAGTCCTCAGAGCGAGTCTTGGCTGTACATCCTTCAGCCTCTGCACCAAGTTTCTTTTGCTTGAGAAAGAGTCACAGTCCATCTGCTGTGCAAATACACAAACACAAAACCATCACCCATTTCATTAGGAATTAGTCCCCAACAGGATACAGCAGCCCTTTCACCTTTCAGATGAGGAATGAATGTTGTAATTGTAGATCAAGCTCCTGAGTGAGACCTTTCCTGGGCAATGAATGGAGTCAACCTTGGCTCCGGCAAGCCACAGGGCTAGTGGTGCCTCAGCAAGTTCTGTACCCCATGCAAAAACAATATAAGCCAATGCTTAGCCTACCCTCTATTACACTCTGTTTTTCCACCCCACTGGGGGAGTTGGGTTGCAAGAAATAAAGACTTGAGTGGAGGTGAGGTCACTAATCACTTCCAAATATCCAGCACATCTGTACCAATGCATGGCAACTGATTAGTCTCTCTGTACTTTTTCGTAGCCAGTATTTTAACATTCCATTGATGAACGATAAACATCCTAAAGCATTAGGCTGGCTTCATGGACTGTTGTATTGTTCTTACTATTCTTTTATTAAAAATATTGATCAGATATTACTTTTGTACCTTGGGAGAAGAAAAGAGAATTGAATGCTCTGACATTTTACATGACTTTCTTCCAGGCTTGGTCATGACCAAAGAGATTAAAGAAGAGCAAAATGTAAAACTGAGTCTGATGTGTATGCGTAAAATACCTCTGGACGAGTCTAAAAAGCCTCACAAGAGTGATTGTCTCTGGGAATAGAATTGGGTGCTGGGGGAAAGAGTGCCAATAAAACGTGTACTATCAATGCAGGAGAAGGATGTAGAGGAAGATGAAAAGAAGACAGGTACTGTGGTTTTTAAAGAGATGCAATTTGATTTTACGTAAAACAAAGACACTTCTAATTTCAGACATAGGTAAAACGCCCCCACTGCATTTTTTTTTTTTTGAAAAAAATCAGTCTTCACGGAGATGGCCATTGAGAAAGATAAATTCTAATAACCAGTCTAGAATACAGATTTTTAAACGCCTCATCAACCTCTTTATTTTCTCCCTCTCTGACACAGTCTTTAACAGTCTCTTCTTTCCCTGTTGGGCATATCCATAGAAAAGACACTAGGTTCTATCACACTTCTAATGTTGGTTATCCAAATGGGATTTGTTCTTTCTTCACCTTAGCTCCTCCTTCCGTTAAGTATATATTCTCTTGTATAACTTTCTCAATCCATCTTTCCTAGAGTTTCATTTATGTGATTTACCTATCATTTATTGAGTACTGATTATATTCTCTCCTTAACCTCCTTTATTGAGTTCATGTTAGAGACCAGAGACCATCCTAAGCACTTCACGCGCAGTATCTTGTAATCTTCAGAACAACCTTACTAAGTACTATTATTATCTCCATTTTGCAAATGAGAAAGTCAAATATCAGACAGATGGAATATGTTGCCCCACCCCTCACAGCAACCCAGACCTGCCCACCGAGAGCCCACATACTCAGGTTGCAAAAGTGTTATTCTTTCCTCACCCCTTAATCTTTTTATTCAAATTTCACTTCTTTCTAATTCCTGCTCATTATCTAATGCCCTTATATTATTCTCCGTTTCCTTTTATCCTTACAATTCGACTGTTTACCCTCATCCCTGTGGCACCACCTTTATTTTCATTGCTTGGGTCCAAAATACAATTAGGGAATTATTTTCAGGGCCTCCTTTCCTGCCACTCAGAGTCTAGTAAAGGCACAGCCAGGGTAGCAATAACCATGGGCTATGTATTTGGAAAGGAGGTGATTTACTGCTTATTTACAGCAGTGATATTTAGTAAAATGCTCATCTTCGTCTGTACTTGAAAGTGGTGCTTGTCCCTAAAGATGGGTTACCTGTTATCAAGTATTTTAATAAGGTAGTGAGAAGACAGGGATTGTATTTGACTACACATTAGAGTCTAGCTGGTTTTGTTAATAGAATACTTTGTCCATGAAACTAACTTTTACACTTGAGAGAGATGCAAATGAAAGTTATTATGAACCAATTCTTCTATTTTTAACTTCAAAATATCAAGCTTTGCAAAAATGTTAAGCATAAAAGAGCTGCTCTTGTTTTATTCACACCCCTATATTTCTGCAGTTTGTTACAATTATCATCCTCATCATCATCATTACATAATGGAAAAGGGGAAATTGAAGGGAAAATATCAAGACTCCAAAAGTAAAACATATGTCTGGCCCCCACCACAGTGCCTCATGAACTGTGGATTAAGAAGAAATCAGGTGGTCCTGGAACAAAAGAAAAGCATTTGTAGCTAAAATTCATATTCAAAAGGCTAACTTAAAGGAAGGAAAATTTTTTTATCTAAAGATCAATAGACATGTGGACACACACACACACACACACACACACACACACACACACAAACTCAGCATCCCCTGCGTCAGAAACCTTGCCCAGCAGAGCCAATGGTGGAGACTCAACTGTGTGACATCACTGCATCACGGATAAGATGTGGTAATGAATTCATTGCATGGAATCTATGACCAGAAATTCATCTCGCTCCTCCCGCTTGCCCGCCCCTTTCAGTAAAGCAAGCCAAGTTTGTGTAGCACCACCGTGCTGCTCAGTCTGTGTGCTTAATGCATTCATTAAACAGCAGACTGGAGATGGTTTCCTATGTTTCTCATTATTTAAAAGAACAAGTTAATCTCCCCTTTGGGGGGGGTGGAAGCAGGGGAACTGAAAACCACATGATTCTCTTAAATAGTTCTTCGCCTGGTCCTCTCCTGTTGACAGGTCTGCTTTCATAATTTTATTGTAGTGGCTTTGGAGCGAATTTTAGAGAGGAAGAGTTCATTGATGGAAGGGTGGAAATGAGGAGAAGGAAGATGACGCTGAGGGAAAGAAATCCAGCCGTCTGATATAGGGCACGTCTTTTATCAGATCTGCCTCCTTTCCTCCTCGAGTGCCTATCAGATCACACAAACTGCTCCTGAAGAGCCCTCCATTTACCCTCTCCCCTAATTAAATGTGCACTTCATTAATGTAAATTGGGGGTTTAATGCTCTTGTTGAAATTCTGAAGAAAGTGCTATGGCCTCGAGAAATGCTTAAGCATCATTGCAAATTAGATTAGGGACCAAGAAAGGCAGTAAAATTAGAATGATAATGGCTGATGTGGCTTCCTGACAGGCATGACTATTCAGGGATCAATGGAATGGAGAACAGTTTCCCGAGCCGAAAGGGAAAGGCAGGGACAAACGTCAGCCTACAGATGTGGCTTTTGGAAGCACATTCAATTAGTTTAATTTGGTAAATGGTGGGGATTTAGAGGCTCTCTCGGCCAGTCATACAAGACAAGAATACATTGAAATTTTTTTTCCACTTTTTAACATAAAATAGGATTGGCTTTAGATTTGCATTTCTCGAACAAGAAGATGGAGTGGGGCGGGCTGGGGGGGGGGGTGGAGGGTGCAGGGAAAGTTTCCAAAGTGTTTCACCAACTCTGCTTTTGAAAATGGAAATGACTTTTATAAGCTTGGACTAGAACCTTCCAAACAGTGGGAAAGGAGAGAATAAATGTACGCCTTCTGGTTCTCAGGGAGGCCTTAAATCCTGAACACACCAGGAAGCCAATATGTACCAAAACATGTGGTCAAAAGCTGAGGAGGGGGTGAGGGAGTGTAGGCAGTGAAATACAGTCAAACTCATTCATCATTTTTCACAATAAATGTGTTCTTCATCTTTAAAAAAATAATGCTATCTGTCAGCTATAGGACCCCTTGCGCTCCCTCCCTTCAAAAAGAATTTAATCATATTTTTAAAAGTATTACAAAAGAGGAATATTCACAGTCTTGTTCCACAAATATTCCCCCAAGCACATGCACTTGAGGTTCTGTTCTGAGAACATCAGCACGTACCTCAGCAAACACTCACTGGGTGGATACTCGTTTGGCCTCACTTGGTGAGTGCTAAGTGCCCCTGTTCCTTTTTGTTCCCTTCTGCTAACTGCACCCCACCCCCAAACCACTGGTGTCTTCACTGGAAAATAAATTGGCACTAATCTGGTGACTGGGGACATTTACAGGCAAGACAGCTTCTGTGCACAAAGACCTCCTTCAGGTTTGCAGATTTCGACTACAGGTCCCTCCTTGTGTTCCAAGAATGCTGTCAAGCTCGAGTTGGACCTCCTCCCTGAAGGCGTCTGCATCTTTCGAGAGCGAAGAGGAAGGAGATGATGCGTCAGAAGCTACAGTAAATATTTCCAAATCCCCCAGTGACTCTCAAAGCCTGTTCAACCTCATGAACCAGCCCAGTGATTCATCTCCCACATCCATACGTTCCTTGTTCCTTTTACAGATACACCAAATGTTTGCTAATAAGGTCACCTCTCCCTCTTGTTAACTTAATATTGCAAGACAGCAGTAAGCATAGTAATAGACAAACCCACACAGAAAGGGGAGGGTCACGTGCCCAAAAGGAGAGAGTGATCTCCACATGTAGTGAAAATAAATAAATAGTTTTTATTGTTAAGAATTTGGTAGCTAAGGGTTCTCCTTTCATCATGAGGATGGTGGCAGATCCTTGGTGTTTCAAGCAAATACACAATTTATGGGCTCTATAAGGCCCTATTTCATAAAGACTAGTTGTCTCCTACAAAACATCCAGGGGAGAAGTGGGAAAAAATGCCAGGTAAATTATCCCAATGCAGTTAATACTAATACTAACAGCAATACTGATACTAATACTATCTAACATTTGTATAGTACTTTGCTGTTTTCTAAAAACACAGACAAATCCAATAACTTATTTTATCTATAGCAGAATCTTCTGAGGTAGAAAAGAAATGAATAGTTCTTCTTGTTTTGTAAATGAGGAAAATAAGATTCAAAGGTATTCAGAGTTATTATACAAAGATACAGTCAGTAAATTGCAAAGGAGGAATTTTTTTAGTCTTCTTTTTCTAATAACTTCAATGTTATTAGAAGTTATTAGAAGTTAATGCACCAATTTTGTTGGTGCAAAATTGATAAATAACTATTGAGGAAAATTTTTCTAATAGCACAGAAATGTACAAAGAATAAAATAAAATGCATACCAATAATTACCAGAAATATTTTGCAAACATCCTTTCACATGTCTTTCTTTGCCTAGATTGATAATATTAATGATAATAATAAGAGCTAACACATATTAACTTCTTAAACATCAGGTACTATCCTTGGTATCTGGATATTTGTATTTGTATTTACTCCTTTAACTCTGTGAAGTAGATGTAACTTACAAATGAGAAAAAATGAGGCTTGGAGAGGTAAAGTGATTTGACGAAATTCACTCAACTATGAATATTACTCCTAAAAGGATGATCATACGAATCACATAAGTAGGTAACTTGAGTTTTCACACAATAATACATCACAGACAACTTTCTGTGTGTCTGCCTCACCATGATTCATAGCTACATGTATTGCACTCCACGGCAGTACCATAATTAAGTTAATAAATCCCTGTCGATAGAATTTAGGTTGTTTTAAGTTTTTTCTTTTGTACACTGCTGTGGTGAAATTGTTAGACAAACAATTTAGCGCAAAACTTAGATTTTCTGATTCTTGGTTTTACCGGCTTGCCCTCACTCCACTCCCTCTCCTGTAGCCTTCATAATACGTAGCATGTAAACTCAACAGCTGTTGGCTGGAGGTTTGCAGATTTTCCACTGACAAAAGGTGGCAAAGTATGTTCTCAATTTGTGATCATTGCTTCATATAAACCCATATCTAAGATTCTTCTGCCTCTCTAGGCACTCAGAGAATTGCCTGTAAATACAGTCCAGGCCCCTGAACAATAATGATATGACAATGCAATGAGATGAAACAGAACTATCATTTACTTCCTTCCTGTCATTCTACAAACCAAAGTACTACCAAGGGCTACCAAGCCGTGCACTCAGCCCAGAATGAGGGCTCAAGGAAGGACTCCCAGCACAGGAGGTATCTGGGGAATCCTGAAAGATAAGCTGCAGTTACCCAGGAAAGAGGGAATGGATAGACATTGTAGGTGGAAGTTCTTGTTAGGAAGCTGTGTCCATAAAGCGGTCTTCTCCAGACCCTCTGACCTCCCCCACCACCCTACCCCTTCAGGCCAAAGGGTGGGTGATGACAGTTTTCCACCTGCTAACCTCAAGATACTGAACTATCCTGTTTTCATTTGTCAAAAACTCTACCCAGCCCTTTGTAAGTAGCCCATTATTAAACTCTCTTCCAATTACCCAGTTAGAGTGTGAGATCTGCTTCCTGTCAGGACCCTGACTGATTCAATGCATATATACATAAAAGATTGGACACACGTCTACAGATTTCACAGCCCACCGCCTGCTTGCCTCCCCACACACACATACCCTCATCCCAAAGCACATCTGAAGAGGTGAGAATGAAAATCCTAGCTCCAGAGGAAATGCATAGCTCTGAGGATTGGCCCTATTCCCTTGCTGGCACAAAGATCTCAACAGGACATTTCTCTTCTGGCGCCAGTTAGAAATGTTCAATACCATTTCATTTTAATTTGCAATAAACATGCCTAATTTTATTTTTAATTTCCTAAATAGATTGATTTGGCAAAGCTACTTTGCCAGCTCAAAGGTTAATTTCCTGATTGAAAATGCTAATATGGAATTCATTTTCTCAAACACTGATTCTCCAATTGTGTGAAGTAACTCTTGTTTAGATAAGAATCAGAGAACTGTAGAGATGGGAGGTTCTGTAGACAAGAATCCAAAGGGCTCAACAAAGTTAAAGGTCTTGTCCAATGAGACACAGCTCATTAATAACATCCTTCCCCTCACAGAACCTGGATTGCCTGATTGAGGCAACCATTGTTTGCACTGCAAAAAATATTGCCTCCTAAGAATGATTCCTGGTATTTTGTAAAACTCTTCCTCCATTGACATTCGAACTACTTTGAGATACTGTCTCCATTTTACTTACCATGTCCTGGAAAGAGGTTTAAAAAAAAAAAAAAGAAAAAAAGAAAGAAGGGAGGATGGGAGGGAGGGAGGGAGGAAGAAAGAAAGGAAGAAAGGAAAGAGTAGAGCAAGAAACTTGTGTAACAGTGGCTTCCATGTCCAGACATTGAACAATAGGGAGAAGGGAGTGAGAAGCAGAATTACTTTTACGAATTAATTTGTAATCTGTGACATTTATAGCATTAGAATTTATTATCCAGTATTTGAAAAATAAATCACTTTATTTAAAAGATGATGAAGGGTCATTTGAAATCTGTTTAGCAAAGAGATATTGCCCACCTACTGTGAGTTATGAAACATCCTAGGCACTGCAAAGGATATAAGGTAACAAAGCACAGTTCCAGACTTCAAAGGGTCTGCTGTCTTTAGGAAGAGACAAAAATGTGCAGAAATAATGATAATTCAGCAAGGAATGTGTGAAGTCACAGAACAGGAAGGAGAGTCATTTCAATTCAGTATATCTGAGTTGCATATTAGCAGATGGTTAGAATTTGGGAAGAATGCATCAACTGGGGTGACTGTCAACAAAAGCCTGAAAGGGGAAGTTAAGGAGGACATGAAATCTATCTTCCAGTGAAATACTGCCTCCACCTGCATGGAATATTTAGAAGCATAATACATTTGACTTGTGTACCCTTGTTTTCTGCCTATATGCAGAAATAAGTAAATATACTTCAAATGTCCATATCTATCCATAACCTGGAAATGTATTAGCATAAAATGCTATGACTATCATTAGTATTTTTTTATGTTGTTTTGTGGGGATCTACTGTTATTCACCTGGAATCTCCACACCTTGAGTGTGATTATGTCTTGAGTATTGCTATAAACTGAGTAGGAGAAAGGCAACTCTAACAATGGGGCAACTCAGAAGTTTGCCTATTTACTGCACTCTCTACCATTTATCCAGGGAATAGTCTTATAGGAGGGGCTATTAGATATTTGAAGGTATGCTTTTTAAAAGTAAAAAAAATCGTATCTTGGCTATTGTAAATAATGAACATAGGGATGTGTATATCTTTTTGAGTTAGTGTTTACATATTCTTTGGATTAATACCCAGAAGTGGAATTGATGGATCAGATGATAGTTCTATTCTTAATTTTTTGAGGAACCTCCATAATGTTGTCATAATGACTGCAATAATTTACATTCCCACCAACAGCATAAGAGGGTTCTATTTTCTCCACATCCTCTCCAATACTTATCTCTCTTGTCTTTTGATGACAGCCATTCTAACAGGTGTGAGGTGATATCTCATTGTGGTTTTGATTTGCCTTTTTAACGAATGAATAGATAAAGAAAAAGTGATATATGTAGTCAACACACACATAGGTCAGACAATTAAGAACGATGCTGCTAACTTTTTTTGGTATCAGAGGGATTATTCATTACGAATTGTACCAACTGGACAGTTAACCAAGTTTACTATTTGAAAGTGCTCAAAAGTCTACGTGAAAAAGTTAGGCGACCTGAACTTTTTGCAAACAATTCATGGCTCTTGCATCACGGCTCTTGCACCAGCTCACAGGGCACTATTTGTGAGGGAGTTTTTAGCCAGTCAACAAATCACTGTATCGGAACACCTCCCTACTCACCTGATCTGGCCCCCAATGACTTCTTTCTTTACCCAAAGATAGAGGAAATATGGAAAGGAAGACACTTTGAGGACATTCAGGACATCAAGGGTAATACGATGACAGCTCTGATGGCCATTCCAGAAAGAGTTCCAAAGTCACCTTAAAGGGTGGACTAGGCGCTGGTGTTGGTGCACAGCTTCCCAAGGGGAGTACTTCAAAGGTGACCGTAGTGATATTCAGCAATGAGGTATGTAGCACTTTTTCTAGGATGAGTTCACGAATTTAATTGTCAGACCTCATGGTGTGTGTGTGTGTGTGTGTGTGTGTGTGTAAATGTCTGAGTACAGCCATAAAAAAAAAAAAGATTAAATCTTGCCATTTGTGACAACATGAATGGACTTTGAGGGCATTATGATGAAGAAAGACAAATATTATATGATTTCACTTATATGTGGAATATTAAAAAAAAAGAACAAACAAAACAAAACAAAAACAAATTCATAGACACAGACAACTGATGGGTGGTTACCAGAAGGGAAGGAAGGTGGGGTGGAGGGCAAAATAGATAAAGAGGGCCAATTGTTTGGTGGATGGAAACTAGACTTTTGGTGATGAGCAAAATGTAGTATATACAGAGATGTCAAATAATGTCGCACACCTGAAACTTACATAGCGTTATAACCAATGTTACCTCAATTTAAAAAAAGATGCTATAGGCCGGCCCAGTGGCTCAGGCGGTTGGAGCTCCATGCTCCTAACTCCGAAGGCTGCCGGTTCGATTCCCACATGGGCCAGTGGGCTCTCAACCAGAAGGTTGCCTGTTCGACTCCTCGACTCCCTCAAGGGATGGTGGGCAGCGCCCCCTGCAACTAAGATTGAACATAGCACCTTGAGCTGAGCTGCCACTGAGCTTCCTGATGGCTCAGTTGGTTGGAGTATGTCCTCTCAACCACAAGGTTGCCGGTTCGACTCCAGCAAGGCTGTGCCCCCTGCAAACTAACAATGGCAACTGGACCTGGAGCTGAGCTGCACCTTCCACAACTAAGACTGAAAGGATAACAACTTGACTTGGAAAAAAGTCCTAGAAGTACACACTGCTCCCCAATAAAGTCCTGTTCCCCTTCCCCAATAAAATATTTAATTAAAAAAAAGAAATGCTATAAAGCATCAGAGGTCTAGGGCAGAGGTAGTTGCTAAAGACAGCAAGCAACATGCAGCACAGCTGGAAAAGGACATTCATTCTTGAGTTTCCTGTATATAATGTATAAGTAATTTCATCTTTTACCCCTTACTAACCCCCTCACGAAATGCATGCTCCTCTCCTCTTGGCCAGCCCTCACACCCATGCCCTCTGCATCTCCTGCCGTTTTGAGGAGCTCCCCCATGTCCCAGCTGGGCCTGAATGATTAGGTGTGGCCCTATAGCTCACTCTCACTTATTCAGCTGTTAAAGCAGCTTAAACCCTCATAAGAACATTAACATTTGGGTGCCAATAACAGATTGACCTTTATTCATAAAGTGCAAATAGTTGGAAGTCGAACAGATTGGTTGCCAGCGATTGCCTTTTATGTGCAGTTTAAGGCTTTGATTTCACTCCCCTTTCTTCTTTTAATCTGACATCGCTGGCTTGAATACGGTTTGCACTCTAAGTAAACAGGGCCGGGGGGAGGCCTCTGCTTTTGTAGCACAGTTTGCTTGCGAGGAGAGAAGGATACTGAAGGGCGACTTTAAAAGATTTGCCTTTGGAATTAAATAATCTAAGAATGGATTGGAGCCTCCAAAATTGAATGGAGCTGTTGCAAGAGCTCAGACCTGAACTCGCACAAGAGTCTTTTGCATAAGGGACTATTTATCCAAAACTGGCCATCTAGAGGCAGAATGAGAATGTAAGGATTTATATGAACTCTCTTGAAAGATCACTCACTCCAGGCCTATACAAAAGGGAAACTCAGAACCCCACCGAGCCTACGGATTTGAAATGGTACCACACTGCACTGCTTTGTTACCCCTTCTAGCCAATGGCGAGCATTTTGATGTGTAAGAGTATGAACAGTGGCTGAATCCTTTTAAACAAGTTGTGTTTCTTTAAAGCATTCCAAGGAAATATCTCTTTAGCATAGGCTTTTTAAGATACTCTCCAACACAGCATTCAGTTCTAAATTTTTTTTTCTGATTTATCTTGACAATACTTCACTTTCAACAGCACAGCCTACGCTTTACAGCAAATGGAGAGTCTTTATAGCATTTTTATAGATAGCATGTGTAAATGCAAAGCTTTCCAACAATCAATTGTGCCCATTTAGAAATAATAAAGTTCTTTGTGAGTCAACAGAATGAACACAGGAAATGGAAGGTACGATGCTGTCATGAGTAAAGCTTGACTGTAAGTACAAGGCAATTTTATGTGAAGGTTGGTTCTGTTAGAGCTTTTGCATTACCTCGCAAACATCTTAAATGTATTTTAGGAGCAAAGAAGCATTTGTTTGATCTAGACAATTTTGCATTGTATTGTGTATTAACAACTTTGGCTTTAGAATTAGGGATATCTAGGTTTGTGTCCCAGCCCTCATTAGAAGCTCATTGGTTGTGAGACTTAGAGAACTTGTTTCCAAGCTTCATGTCCTCCTCTGAAATTTATAAGCAACTGTAGCACCAGTATCCGAGGGATGAGTGTCCCATTGAAGCTCTTAACAAAGCTCCTCGGCCCTCAGTAAGTACTCAGTGAAATTTATAGTTATTTTATCAATTTTTAACTTTAGATAGTGTTGCTGTAATACATAGGTCTGTATGTAGAATGGGACGAGAAGAAGTAGAAGTGCTTAGTCAACAGATTGAACTGCCCTAACTGTGGATCCTGTGGTCTTCAGTAAATGATAATTCTCCTAAAAAAAAAAGTGCTTAGTAATGAACCCATCCCACAGTTAACCACAATAAATAGAAACTGCTATTATTATTGTTATTAGTTTACCCTTCCCTGTGCATGGACTGTTCCATGATCTCAAACTACATATCAATGTCATATGGCAAAAAATAGATCTTCTTTTTTTTTTTTTTTTTTTTGCACACACTGATGCTCGGAGCATAATAGTAGATGCAGTGTGAATACTTAATAAATGACACATTGGTTAACACTTTCTCCTCTTTTATGGAAAGCCACCTGCTCCAAAGAGAAAAATATTGGCATTATTTTTCACTCCTTTTCTTTCAGTTCCTTCTTTTAATCTATTACTGAGTCCAATCATTTCCTGCTTGAGAAAATGACCTCTCCTATTCTCCGTTCATACTGTCACCAGGCCAGTCCAGGAATGCCACAGCCTTCTAATGGAGAACATGCTCACTCTGTGTCCTTACCTCCATCTCCACCTGCTTCCAAGCATTCTGCAGACTGATGCTGGGCAAATATTACCCAGACTTCTTTTATGTCACTCTGCAGCAATTCATTCTATGGCCTCCCTCTTCTTCCAGAATTTCCCTAATAGTGATGCAGAAAGTTGTGTGGATAGAAAGAGTTTAAAAAAGAAATAAGAATACTACCTATAGTTCTTTTTTGTTTGTTTGTTTTGTTTTTCTTTTCTTTTTATTAGTTTCAGGTGCACAAGACAAGGTAATACTTAGACATTCATCATTTATGTCCCTCACACTGTGAACCCCCCTCCCCCCATCCACTATCCCTCCGCCCTCGCACCCAGCCATCACATTATATATATGAAATTATAGTTGGCATTCATTATTGTTTAGCTTCTGGTGTACAATGCCATGATCAGGCATCTACAGTATCCCTGAGGTGGTCTCCCAAATGGGACACGTGTCCATCAGATACCCTACAAAATCTTTACAACATTATTGAATACGTTCCCCAAATTAATTTTCAAAAACCCTGGAGCCATCTTGTGGTTACCAACTGTTTTCTAATCCTTTCACCTTCCCCCTTATCCCCACACCCTCGCCCATCCAACAACCCTCAGTTTTTCCTCTTTGTCCCCAAAACTGTTTCTGATTAGTTCATTCACTTATTCTTTTCTTTAGATTCTGCATATAAGTGAGATCATATGGTACTTGTCTTCCTCTTTCTGACTTATTTCACTTAACATAATGTTCTCTAGATCCATCCATGTTGTTGCAAATGGTAAGATTTCTTTTTTCTTTATGGCGGCATAATACTCCATTGTATAAATGTACCACAGTTTCTTAATCCAGTCATCTACCGATACCTATAGTTCTTTGATTCAGAAGGTTTTCCTGAACTCAGAATATCATAAGAAGAGCAAAGCCTTAGCACATTTGCTAACTGGTTAGCCATCTTGTCAGCACGTGCCTGGTTCCAGCCCATGAGAGGGACAGTTTTACAACTTTTGAGTTATATACAATTAAAATAATAATAATAATAATAATAATTATTATTATTATTATTATTATAAATAATAATCTGATTGAAAATGGGCAAAAGACAAACTACATTTTTCCAAAAAAGATATACAAATGGGCAACAGGTGCATAAGAAGGTATTCAACATCTTCAATAATCAGGAAAATACAAATCAAAACCACAATGAGATATCCCCCTCATACCTGTTAGAATGGCTATCATAAAAAAGACAAAAAAAAAACACAAGTGTTGGCAAGGGCATGGAGAAAAGCGAACCCTTGAACACTGTTGGTAGGAATATACATTAGTGCAGCCACTATGAAAACAGTATGGAGGTTCCTCAAAAAATTAAAAATACAACTACCATCAATTGATGATCCAGCAATTCTACTTCTAGGTATTTATCAAAGGAAATGAAAACTAACTCAAAAAGATATCTGTACCCTCATGTTTGTTGCAGATTTACAATAGCCAAGACATGGAGACAATCTACATGTCCATCAATGGATGAATGGATAAAGAAGTTGTGAGCTATGTGTATGTATACACATACACAATTGAACATTATTCAGCCGTTTGCAACAACATAGTTGCCCCTGTTGGGAATTATACTAAGTGAAAGAAGTTAGACAGAGAATGACAAATACTATATGATCTCACTTACATGTGGAATCTAGAATGCCAACTCAGAAATATGGAGTAGATTGGTAGTTGCCAGGGGTTGGAGGAATGAGGGAAATGAGCAAATGTTGGTCAAAAGGTACAAACTTCCAGTTATAAAATGAGTAACTTCTGGGATCTATTGTACAGCATGGTGACTATAGTTGACAGTATTGAATTGTATAATTGAAATGTACTAAGAGAGTAAATCTTAAATGTTCTCACCACACACAAAAAAGATAATTATGTGTGGTAATGGATGTGTTAACTAGTCTTATTGTGGTAATCTTTTAGATAGGTAGATAAATAAATAGATAGATAGATAGATAGATAGATAGATAGATAGATAGATAGATACGTATGTAGGTAGATAGATATAGATAGATAGATAATATTTTATATATGTAATTTATATATATATATAATACACATAAAATCATTATGTTGTATACTTTAAATTTACACAATGTTATAGTTCAATTATAACTCAATAAAACTAGGAGAATCAAAAAAGAGGCTGTGGATGGGTCAGAGCTACAACTAGCGGACAAAGGAAAAAACCCTCAGTTACTGCCGATGCTTTTCTCCAAAATTTCAGTGGACTACGAGTGTCTAACTAGAGAACAATCACAATAGCTTTAGAAATTTCTTGTGGAATCCTGAAACAAAGAGCAGAAAAGAAGGGGAAGTTAAAAATTACACAAAAGCATACAAACATAAAAATAGTAGCACAGAAGGCAAAAAGAAAAAAAATGATGAAGAGATTAAGATGGTAAATTTTATATTACCAAGACAAGTCCCTATTTTTCCAAATCCCCAGAGTTACTCTAAAGACAGGACAAAAGCTGGGGGCAATGAAAAACTTCTTTCAGGTCTCATGCCCACACATCCCCAGATCCAATACTCACCCCAATTCAGCGCAGAGTGTTTATCCTAATTTCTATTTAATTGTTTTTCTCACAGCTCTTCCTTTCATAATCAGAGACTGCAATGCCAACTAGCTCTCAAGTCAAGTCATTTTAATGAGGGAAAGATTTCAAAAAGATTATGGATGGGATTTTAAATGTCTACTGAAATACACACAGAAAAGTCTTCATTGTAAAAAAGGAAATGCTTTAAAAAGTATCTTTAAATAAATCCTCAATAACAGAGACTTGGCAGGCCCAGGGCTGTTACTCGGCCATCCCTGGGAGAGTGGGCGTTTTATGGATTCCAATCTAAGTGTTCGTGCTGACAGGAGTCCCTAATCTATAGTATTGTTCAGTACTTGTGAGAGTCTCATTAATTAGTAGCTGATGAGGTACAAAAGGAGTAAATTTTGCTTCAATTTAATGATGACCTTCATTTTAATTCCATTTCCTTTGTGAAAACCTGGAAATTATATGACTATCCCCAAACACTAGTTTTTAAAAGCTCCTCTAGTCAGGCAAATTGCTTTAATTTCCTGCCCCTTTACTGAATGCAGAGCTACAGTGAACCTAATGTACTTCTGGAAAAAGAACTGACGAAGAAAATTTAGGTTTTTGGACTGTTAGGGAAGTTTTGGCAGAGCATATACAGGAAAAAAATTAAAGGTTTTGGTTTGCATTTATGACAAAGAACAAATCACATAAAATGTCTGAGGATGGCAAAAATAAATTGTTAGAATCATCAAAACAAAAAGCACTTAATGCACCTCGGAGACCTTAAATAACCTAGAGATCAATGCCTAGTACAGAATATATTTTTAATAAATGTTTGTTGAATGAATTCTATTGATGTTACCTTACTGTCAGTACTCTCAGAAAATACTGGTATTTTCAGCCATAATTTTCCTAAATTCAGTTAAGCAGTGGATTCAATATACTGATACTCACAAATGTTGAACAATTAGTTGTGAAAGCAGCCCTTGGCTGCCCAGCAGGGAATAAGGTCTCAGTTGCATTCAGGGAATAAGCCAGAAGGTACAAGGACATTTGAACAGGCAGCTAGCTGCCTGACCACCACTGTGACTTCTCAGATTGCAGATCTCAGCATCCAGGGTTCTCACTTTAGGCCAGCAAGGGGGCCGACTCACTAAAGCAGCTTGGAAGAAATGCAGGCAGGGGGACATTACCATCAGCTCTTTGGACACAGCCACTTTAACAAAGTAAAAACAGTAGTGGCATTTTCTTTTCTTTCTTTCATTTTTTTAATACCAAGTAGTCTGTGCAAAAGACACCTTTCAGCTTCACATCATCCCTGACCACAACTTCCAGGATGGAGTAAGGCGTAGAGATGCACTGAGAATATCAGCATCACACGTTACTTGGAAGTTTTTCAAAACCAAAAGTTAAATTATTTGAAAGCTGAATCAAAGTGTCCTATTTCCTACAATGACCCCTTTATTGCCTTTGTCCACATACCCACACAACATACACACACACACACACACACACACCTGCACATGTCTTACAGATTACTCTTTGGATGAATGAATGAATGAATGAATGAATGAGAGAATGGTTGCTATAACAAATTACAACTGGCCATGGAGTTTATATCACTGGCTGCATTTAGTGTTTACCCAAACCAAATATTTCTAGAGTTATATGGTGAGTGCAGGCGGAAGTGATCTGGGCAGAACAAGACATGACTCTTAAAGCTGTCCTAAACAACTTAGATCTAAAACTCAGAAACACCAGTCTTCCTAACTCTCTAGTTGAAGGAATCAAAGGTGCTCACAACCCAGATGAATTAGACTGTCAGGCCAACTTGGGACTGTGTTGTCCCTTGTCCAGTGTAAAAGAGAGGAAAAGATAGGGTGCCATGGTGGTATTCCAATCTGCTCTAGGAACTGTAAACCGCAACCCTATTTTCCTCTCATCTCCGAGAACATTCCCCATCTCTCTTAGTAATGGATCCAGAACCATTCCAAGAGGTCTTAGAGCAGATTAGTCTTCTGCCTAGTTACTTTCAATTCTGGAAACTTCAAATGGTTATACTTATGTCACTGTTTTCCCTCTCAAAGCCAACTTCACACACACACACACACACACACACACACACACACACACACAAACAGAGGGCCTCATGGTATGACTGAAAAAGAATCTTTTCCTGGCTCAGTTCAAAAGTTAGAGACACACTTATATTACAAGTAAACACCAACAAAAAAAACAAAAAATTTGATCAAAAAATAGACACGGGAACTCAACATACATTTTTCCAAAGACATACAGGTGGCCAATATGTATATGAAAAGGTGTTCAATATCACTAATCATCAAAGAAACACAAATCAAAACCACACTGAGATATCACCTCACACCTGTCAGAATGGTTACTATAAAAAAGATAAGGTTTTCTGGTCAAGATGGCAGAATAGGTAAATGCTGTACTTGCCTCCTCTCATGACCACATCAAAATTACAAGTAAACTACAGAACCATCACTGAGAATTGTCTAAAGTCTACCTGAACTGAAGCCCTACAACTAAGGACATACAGAAGAAGCCACCTCGAGACTGATAGGAGGAGAGGAAATGCTGAATAGCTAGTCAGTCCCACACCCACGTGTGACCACCAAAAATTGGGAGGGATATCTCGTCTGCAGAGGGCTTCCCAGAGGAACAAGGCATCCCAGCCCAATGCCAAGCTCCCCAGCATAGCATTCCAGTGCTGGGGAGAGAAGTCCCTATAATTTCTGGCTGTGAAAACCAGTGGAGATTGTGGCTGGGTGAGATGGAGGGTGGCTCTCCATCTTGAAGGGTCTGCACAGGGACTCACTGACAGACTCACTTGCTCAGAGCTGTAGCACTAGGGCAGCAGTGCAAAAGGTGCCTGGGATATTCGGGGATGAATTGAGTTGTCTGGCTTTAGGACGAGGACTGGAGGGGCAGCTTTCTCCTGGAGAGAGGAGCTGGTAGAAGCCATTGTTGTTTTTGTTGTTGAGCCCCCTCTGACCCAGCATGCAGATGCAGGCAACTCCCATATCTCAGTCTCCATCAACCTGGCTAACACTGTGCTTTGGCCCTGATTCCCTGAGACTACCCCACCCAAATTCCGGGCCCACCCAACCTGTTTCCAGCAATTTTTCCACATAAACGGCTTGTCTTGGCTCATGCTGAAGACTATCCTAATATCTCTCAAAGGTTCACAAAACCCAAACAAGCAGCATCTGGTTTCAGCATACCTCTGGCTGAGCAGCCATAAGCCCAGCACTAGTGACAGCTGGCATCAGTTCACTGCTTGGCCTCTTGAAGCACCTCCCAGAGTGAGCAGAGGTCATCTGTGGATTGCTTTGTGGCTCATGTCAGGTGGCCCTGGGTAGGGCACTGGCTGCAGCTAAACTTGGCCTGCGGTAGTTGCCCTCTCAGGAGGCCTCTGGGCTGGCATGCCTAGTGGCCAGCCTCAGACCCAGCCCAAGCATCACCCAAAGGGTTCACTGGGCAAGTACCAGAGCCCTGCTAACATGAATCCTGCTCCATAGAATCAGTCCCTGCTCCATAGCTCCTCCACTGTAGTCACCACCAGTCCTCACAACTAATCAGCCCAAGGACCAATCCTTTCCATTGACATGAAAATAGCAACTAAGGCTCAACTATAATAGGAGGGAACACACAACCCACACAAGGGATACCCACTTCAGATGATCAGGAAGACTGTGCCACCACGCCCCACAGCACACCTATTACAGAAAGCCACTCTATTAAGACCAGGAGGCATAGCAGCCCTCCCTAACACCGTGTTTCCCTGAAAATAAGACCTAGCCAGACAATCAGCTCTAATGCGTCTGTTGGAGCAAAAATTAATATAAGACCTGGTCTTATTTTACTATAATATAAGACTGGGTAATAATATAATATAATATAATATAATATAATATAATATAATATAATATAATATAATATAATATAATATATTAATGTTTGCTCCAAAAGATGCATTAGAGCTGATATATATATAAAGCTGGCCACTAGGTGTCCCAAATATACATATGGCTATTTAAGGGGCCTCTGGAAGAACATCAAGCATATGAACATTCACATCATAGAGGTATCAGAAGAAGAGAGTGAGAACAAAGAATAAAAAATCTATTTGAAAAAATAATAACAGAAAACTTCCATAACCTGGTAAAGGAAATAGACATACAAGCCCAGTAAGAGCAGAGAGTCCCAAACAAGTTGAACCCAAAGAGGCCCACACCAAGACACATCATAATTAAAATGCCAAAGAATAAAGACAAAGAGAGACTCTTAAAAGCAGCAAGAGAAAAGCAGTTACTTACCTACAAGGAAGCTCCCATAAGACTGTCAGCTATTTCCTCAATAGAAACTTTGCAGGCCAGACGGGATTGGCAGGAAATATTAAAGTGATGAAAAGCAAGATCCTATAACCAAGACTACTCTACCCACAAAGCTATCATTTAGAACAGGGGTGTCCAAACTTTTTTCAACATTTTTCACCAAGGGCCATATGCGGTAAAATACACAAACAGCCGGGCCACTCACTCGAGGTGAAGTTCATATTGCCTCACCTGGTTTATTTAAGTAAACTAAATATATTTTTGGAATTTGCTGTGAGCCAATTAAAAATGGTTTGTGGGCCGCAGTTGGCCCACAGGCCACGGTTTGGACACTCTGATTCAGAATCAAAGGACAGATAAAGAACTTCCCAGGCAAGAAAAAGTTCATCACTGCCAAACCAGAATTACAAGGACTCTTAGAGGGATTTCTTTAAGAAGAACAAACAAACAAAAACCAACTGATAAAAAATATGAATAATAAACTGGCAATAACTACATATCTGTCAACAATTACTTTCAATGTAAATAAATTAAATGCTCCAATCAAAATATAGGGTGGCTGAATGAATAAGAAAACAAGACCCATAATATGCTGCCCACAAGAGACTCACTTCAGATCAAAAGACACACATACACTGAAAGTAAAGGAATGGAAAAAAGATAATTCATGAAAATGGAAAAAAAAATCTGGAGTAGCAATATTATACCAGACAAAATAGACATTAAAACAAAGCATATAACAAGAGACAAACAATAACCTAGGAATCCCATTTCTGGGTATTTATCTGAAGAAACCCAAAATGCTACTTCAAGGGGACGTGTGCATCCATATGTGCATGGCAGCATTGTTTACAGTGGCCAAGATGTGGAGGCGGCCTGGGTATCTGTCAGTGGATGAATGGATAAAGAGCAGGTGGTACATATATACAATGGAATATTGCTCGGCCATGGAAGGGAATGGCTTCTTACCATCTGTGGCGGCCTGGGTGGACCCAGACGGTATTGTGCTGAGTGGAGTATGTCAGACAGAGAAAGACATACAATGTGATTTCACTTATATGTGGGATCTAAAGAACAAAATAAACAATCAAACAAAACAGAAACAAACTCATAGATACAGAGAACAATTTGATGGTTGCCAGATGGGAGGGGGCGATGAAGGTGGGTGAAAAAAAGGACAGCATTAAGAAGTACAAATTGGTTGTTACAAAGTAAAGCATAGGCAATATGGTTAATAATACAGTAATAACTACATATAATGCCAGGTGGATACTAGACTAGTCAGGTGGGTCACTTCTTAAGTTATATAAATGTCTAACTACTATGCTGTACATTTGAAATTAATATAAAATAATATTGAATGTCAACTGTAACTAAAAAATGAAAAAGGCGGGGGGGAGGTGAAGGGGAATAAGAGGTTCAAATTTCTGGGCATAAAACAAATAAGTCATGGAGATGTAAGTTACATACAGCATAGGGAATACAGTCGATAATATTGTGATAACATGGTACAGTGTCAGACGGTTGCTGGCTTATCATGGTGATCATTTATTTAGGTGTATAAATGTTGAATAACTATTGTGTACACCTAAAACCAATATAATATTGTACATTAGCTGTATTTCAATAAAAATCTTAAAAATAAACAAATAAATAAAATTCTCCTTTAAAAAAACAAAAAAATCTCCTTTACAAAACCAATATCACCCCAATAAATTTTTTAAAAAACTGAAAAAAAGATAAGAAATAACAAGCGTTGGCAAGGATGTGGAGAAAATGGGACTCTTGTGCACTGTTGATGAGAATTTAAATTGATAAAGCCACTGTGGAAAACAGGATGGAGTTTCCTCAAAAAATTAAAAGTAGAACTACCATATGATCCAGCAATTCCACTTCTGGGTATTTATCTGAAGAAAATGAAAACACTAATTCGAAAAGATATGTGCACCCCTATGTTCATTATAGCATTCTTTACAATAACCAAGGCACAGAAACAACCTATATGTCCATTGAAAAATTATGGATAAAGAAGATGGGATACATATTGACAATGGAATATTGCTCAGAGATGACAAAGAAGGAAATCTTGCTATTTGTGACAACATGGATGGAATTGGAGGGCATTATGCCAAGTAAAATAAGTCAAACAGAGAAAGACAAATATTGTATGATCTCTCACTTACATATGGAATCTAAAAAAAAAAGGAAAAGAAAGAAAACAAGATACAGAGAACAGATTGTCGGTTCCAGAGGTGAAAGATTTGGGGGCAGGAGAGGTGAAATGAATAAAGGTACTCAAAAGGTACAAACTTCCACTTATAAAACAGGTAAGTTCTGGGAATGTAATGCACAGCACAGTGACTGTAGTTAATACTACTGTATTATATATTTGAAACTTGCTAAGAGAGACCTTAGAAGTTCTTACCACAAGGAAAAGAAATTGTAACTGTGTGTGGTGATGGATGTTAACTAGACTTATGTGGAGATAATTTCACAATATATGCAAATATTGAATCATTATGTTGTATGTGAAATTCATATAATGTTAATTATGTGAAATTAACATAATATCATACTCCAACAATATCTCAAATTTTTTAAAAAGCAAAACAAGTCAACACCATTGGGAAGACTGAAAGAAATCTATCGACCACTCACACTCAAGTACAAATTACTAAAATCCAATTGCTTTCCTCCCTTATGTCAATCTGAAACTTCAGGGGGGAGTTTCTCATGGATGAGTTTTGAGTAGCTAGTCTCAGTAAGCACAAACTGAGTTCAGAGACTATCTTTGCAGTATATGCTCTGTACACAATAAATTTAACAGATATTCTATTTGTTAGAACTATGGGAAACTGGGAATAACAAAATTAACACATATAATGCTTTTATAGCTTCTTCTCTTGCATTTTTTCATTTACTCTTTACACAACTCTGAGGTAGTATTATCACCACCCCCATTCCACAGGTGAGAAAAAGAAATTAAACATGGCTGAGGAGAAGGAGATCTGGACTTTGAAACCCAGATAGAAAAATTCCAAAGCCGGATGTCTTTCACAATGCCAAGGTATCTCTGGGAAAGATAATCCTGAGGTATCTTTGGGAAAGGCATCCCTGTTGTTACATTCTAAGGCATTTGCTACCATCACATGACAAAATTTAAGAAGTAGTGAAGGTGCAGGCCATAGCAGAAGTCCAAATCCCAATGAGAAAAATAAGGGTGATTTCAAACATAAGCAAGTCCTTTCACCTTCCTCTGTCTACTTTTCATTAAGTCTTCCAGAGTAAGAGCAGTATAGCCTTATACCGCTTCCTTCAGTTGGACCATCTTAACAGGTCCTTCCATTCAGCGGATAAACTCTGTCTCCAAACTCTCCAGCACCAGCCTAGGTGGAGCAACCTTCATTGTTTTGATAGCAACCCAGGCTGCTCAGAGCTGGTGAGTCCACAGCTGAAGGCTGCCCCGCCCTGTTCTGTGACCTTGTTTGTGAGACAAGATTCGCCTTGAGCACGTCCAGGGACAGGAGATCCACACTGAGTGCCGGGGAAGGTAATCACAAGAGCTCATGTCTCACGAGGTCCTCCACGTCCCTATGAAGTAGTACTTTCATTAATATCAGTCCCATCTTCAGGGGCAGAACCTGAGACATAGAGAGATTAAGTAATTTTCCCAAAACCACGCAGCTACTAAATGACAGGGCAGGGATTTCATCCCAGCAGCCTGATCCCAGAGTCTGGGTTCTTAACCGAGCACTATCAAAAAACTAAATCACATGATATTTGTCAGGAACCTAGGTGCATGTACCTGAGGTAACCTGAGACTTAAAGGTATATGGCAGTCTTCTATTTGAACAGGATGGGGAAGTGAATGCAGAACTACAGCCCAAAAATAGATGATATAGACATATTGCAACCAAATATAACTTTCAACTTTCTAAATACAGATATATCTGCATTGATTGGGGTGCTTTTAGTTATAAAATTGTAACTCAAATAGCTTAACAAAAAAAAGAAATGATAGGAAACTAGTTCCTTGTAACTATAAAGTAACTGGAAAGTGTAAAGATAAATAGGTATGGCTAGATCCAGGTGTTAAGATGATGTCATAAGCAACCTGTCTCTTTTCTCCATCTCTCCACTCAGTCTCCTTGTCTCTTCATATTGCTTGCAGGCAGTTGGGCAATTGTATTGGACAGCACAGAAAGAACATTTCCATCATCACAGAACGTTCCACTGAATAGCATTGTTTTAAACCTGCCTGAGTCCTAAGCCTACCTTTTCTTTGGGACTCTGTCTTTGATACCCTCAGCTCTATGCCCCACAGCAGATAATGAACCTGACTCCACTCCTGCCCCTGATCTTGACTCCCCAGGGACCTACTTGCCTAGGGAGGGAAATTAGAAAGCAAGCTTATGGTTGATCATTTACATTTGTTCATTTTCTAGCCTAGCAATAGGATGACTTGTTCTAATATTTTAAGGGCCCCTGTGTAAAATTTTCTAGAAAATTATCTGCCTCAATTAAATCCAAATAAATGCTGTCCTATTCTGCAATGCTCTCCTTTCTCTTAGCCCACTGTCCTTCAGAGATATCCGGAGGGAGGGAGGGACAGAGAGGGAGAGGAGGAGAAAGGGAGGGAGGAAGAGAAGGAGGAAGGGAGGGGAGAAGAAAAGAGGGAGGAAGGTAGGAAAAGTGGAAGGAGGGAGGGAGGGACAGAGGGAGGAGAAAGAGAGATCCTCTTGTCAGCAAACTCTTTACTGAAAATATTAATTCCACTAAAAGCATCAAAAGAGCTTTTTTCTCCTCAGAATGAAAAAAAATATAGCTGCATAGCAAAATGGAAGGCTTGAATGAACATTTCAAGTCCTACCTGTCACAAGCCATTAGTTGAATTGCCTAAAGAAATCCCTTGACAAGTATAAGTGCTGTTTTTATGTTAGAGAGCTTCATAATGTTGGCCACAAGAAGAAATTTCTCCACAAAAGCTCCTTCTGTTTAATAAAGTGATTTGTTCCAGTAACAGTGATAATAAAATTGCTGACTTGAAACAGGATTGTTCAACGAAGACCCGAATCCAATTTGCTGGACTAGTATGATTACACTTTTATCTCTGTGTTTACTCATTTATAGAATTGCTACCAGTCTTTTGATATGCAATTAATAGGATTAATGGTTTTCAGGACCAGAAGGCAGGCAGTAAGAGGGAACAGAACCTGTCTCTTAGGTGCCCTGGCAGCTGTGTGTGGCCTCTTCAGGGTTGTGCACCTTGCTGGCTGTGTGCTACACACAGATAGGTTGATTGTCTTGCCTTGTCTTTTAAAATGAGATTTCTTTTTCTAATGAAAATTGTTTTGAATAATTATGTCTATGGTAATTTATGTCTCTCCCTCTGTGAGTTCCTCAGGAAGCCAATGGTACAGCCTCATAGCCCAGGAAAAACAGGTAAAGATTAAAGTAACAGTAACAATTTTCTAAAATTTAACTTTTTGGGTGATCTATGTTCCCCATCTAATCCCATAGGAAAGTTCTTATTACCACTATTTAATAACAGAATGGCTTTAATAACAGAATGAAAAATGTTGACAAACCATGTCATTCACTGCCTAGAAATTTTTGAAGGCTTAAGTTTACACATATTTAAGTTATTTTTGTTATAGTTTTTTTTTAAATCTCTATTGCTTTTGGAGTGGTGCCATCTTAAACCTTCAAAAGGGATTAGTATAATCATATGATACACAAAGTAAGGCTTATTATATATATACTCCTTTTTTATGTGTGGAGATGTTTATTTTATTTTATTATTTGTTTGGTTTCGTTGTTTGTTTTGTTTTTTAACAGATCAAGAAACTAGTAAAAATATATCTAACATGACAGAAGCCAGTGTCTTTATCAGCTACCAGAATATTTTTTATTGAAATACCATGTTTCCAGGAAAATAGGACCTAGCCGGACAATCAGCTCTAATGTGTTTTTTGGAGCAAAAATTAATATATGACCCGGTATTATATTATACTATGTTATATTATATTATATTGCATTATATTATATTATATTATATTATATTATATTATATTATATTATCTTAAGACTGGGTCTTATAGTAAAATAAGACCAGGTCTTATGTTAATTTTTGCTCCAAAAGATGCGTTAGGTTGTCCGCATCTTATATTCAGAGAAACATGACATGTTTGACATGTAACATTCTGTAAATTTAAGGTGTAGAACATGTTGATTTGACACATTTACCTATTGCAATATAATTGCTATTTTCATGTTAGCTACCACCTCTATCATATCACATAATTATCATAAGTGCCATCAATAGATGAATGAATAAAGAAGATGGGGTATATACATACAGTGGAATATTATTCAGCCACAAGAAAGCTACCAGAATATTTTAAGACCAGACCTTGATCATTTTTATCAGACACTGGTGTCTGCCTGGGTTCCTAGTAAAAAGAGCATAGCGTAAGGCATGTCATAGTGTTAATGTTTTATTGAGAGTACAAACACAGGGAAGAAAGAGTGAGGTGAACAAAACTGAAGCTAGGCAAAAAAAAGGGGAAAGCATATATAAGGTGGTATATTACCAAGTTGACACAGCATCACTGGTAGCTTAGTCATGCTGGATCCAGCTATAGAAAGGGTAACGGGAACATTGTGTCTTAGAAGTCTGTCAGAGGGAAGAAGGGAGAGCAAATGTCCACTGGCTCCTTTCCGTCACCACATTTCGTTGGCCAGTGTTCCTTCATTGGGGTATTGACAACCAGATGTTTCCCAACCAGATGGGCTCAATGGAGAACATGTTGGAGACCAGTGCTCATCCATAAGGAAGGCTAAGACAACCCTGGGAATTAGAAAATGAGGCTGTTGCAGCTATAGTTTTACAGTCACAGGAACAGTATGAGCTGTCACCAGAGTTGATCTGGCTGGGAAGCTCGGAAAATAGCCAATGGCTGGGGGAAGGGGACAATTAGATGGGACAAAGCAGATCTGAAATGATGTATAAACAGAGTCTAGTACAACTGCCAAGTTAAATCTATTCTGAAGAGCTGTTTCCACAATAAAGAGAAACATTTTCCTCTGGTCTTGATCAAATGTATCAAAATGTTTTTCGTATATTCTAAAATGGCATTTCCTAAATGCATTAAGTGGAGTGTTTACATAACTGTAGCTGGGTTTCACCTGCTTTCACTTCAAATATGTGATCCATGTAGTCAAGAAACTCTCCCAAGATAAAAACAGGGATGACTAAGTTAGTTATTCACCTATTACCTCAGGGCCTTGAATGTGGTAGAAACTACTATTAGAAATTATTTGTTGAATGAATGAAAGAGTGAATGGTCAGCCAATTAGCCCAAGGCAATCTACCTTTCCAGCCACACCCTCATCCCAGCTCTGCCCATGTTTACTGATGACCAAGACACTAAAAATGTAATTTCACCTTAAAAAGAATATTCCAGAGTCTAACAATGGCTTTTCCATTCTCACATTTTAGTGGAGATCGGGTCAAATATTTTCTACTAGCCTCGAGTCACTGCTCTAGTCCTTTGGCAAGTTTGCTTCTTTAATTGCCACATCTTCAGTTGTAATTTTGGTATCACAATATTAGTAGGAAAACTTTTTTTTATATTTTGTATACCTTTCCATAAAGTGACTACAGTGCCATGTATCTGACCTTCATCAACCACTGAACAATTTCAAAATATTTTGGGGGTGTGGGGGATATGCTCTTAGTGTCTTCTCCAATTGGTGAAGTTCTTTATTCCAACATAGACGGTGACAATAGTCACTGTGATAGTTAGTGATAGTTAGTGTCTGGAAATCTTATTTGTCTGGGGACAAGAGAAGCCAAATGTACCAGAAGTTCACTATTTTTTTTTATATATGCAGATAATTCTCCCTTTGCATGGTAGTGTAGAACCATAAAAAAGCTCTTTCTAACTGAAACTATGCAAAGCAACCTTAATATCAACAAGAAAAATCATGATGGTCCCATTACATAAAAATAAATTGTCTAATTGTTAAAAACTGTCTTGTTGTAAGTTATAAACATATCATAAATTGAAAAAATAGTATAACTAATATTTATTTAGTACACTAATTTAAAACATTAGAAGCATTGTGTTTTATTCCTTTGTAAAAAATAAATAAAAAACTCAGTAAAAATAGTTTTGCAATACTTAACTACTTTTTCTCATACACTGTACACGTTAGCATCTTTTCTGTCTTGATAAATTGTCATATTCCTGTCTAAGTATAAATCATCTTCTTTTTTCTTAGATCATCTTGTAATCTTTTATCCTTTGTGATGTGAAATATCTCCAAGAGTACCTTTCATGTGCAATTTTTGCCAACATCACTTCATCCAGTACATGTCTGTCCTTTTCATCACAACCACTTTCCTCATTTATATTGATAGAAGTTGGCTTTCTCTAAAGTTCTTCTGGCTGCACATTCAGAGTCTCTTGAATAAGGACAGTGTCAACATTCTCTCAGTCAGTTATTTCTTCTATAACTCCATTTAAGTTTGATTTGAATTTAAAGCATTATCACTTTTCATTTCAACAAACAATTTCATGTTTCTTGGCCAATTTCCTCTTTCGATTACTTTTGTAAAATGCCACATAGTTTTGTTAGTCTCTCAAATTCACTATGCAGCTGCCCCTTGGAGGGTATCTTGTTTACCACTTGATCTCTGGCACCCAGCATGATACCTGGTACATAGTGAGTATGTAGGAAATATTTAACAAATGAAAAAAAAGACAAGGAGGCAATACGACAACACATTTTGTTGTCTGTGCATGAGCTGAATAACAGATGCTCAATGACCACAAACTGACAGAATTTGAAAAAATGATGTGATTGGTCATTGATCATGATACATATCTGTTATCTATATAGTGATTGGTGGACTGAAGAAATAGTAGTGAAGGTTGCTTGCAGTTAATACACCATAGTAACTAAAATTTGAACCATGTTGTTAGGTATTACTACTGTTTAAGTAAATCATAATAACTGAAAGCTGTTCATATCAGAATCTGGCAAGGTGAGGACTGCTTAATATTTGATATCCACACTTTCTGGAGTTAGTAAGAAAACCTAGTTAACTATCACAAGCTGAAAGGAATCTGTTACCATCTTGGCCAAGAGATACCCAAAGGAACTAAAGAACATATATGATTTTTTTATACATATATGTATAGGTATCCACAAGGGACTGTGCCTAAATTTGTGGAATACAGTGGTTAAATGTATATGTTTTGGAATCTGACAGAACTGAGTTCAAACGTTATTCAATCTCTTACAAACTCAATTTCCTCATATGTAAAATCCTATCTCAAAGAACTTTTGTGAGGACTAAGTGAGATAACATATGTAATATTTTTAGTATAGTGTCTGGTCCATAATAGAGGGTCATTAAATGGTGTTAATAGCAGTAAAAATTATGGAGGTCAGTGATGTGCTGTTGGGTACTTGAAAGAACAATGAAATACAGAACTTTTTAAAAGAATAGAACCAGAGAAATGAAGTGGGAAAACTTGAGCTTTCCAGAAGCTTATTATTGTATAATACTATAATGAACTTATAGAACATTTACTCTGAAAATGTAGAACTTTAAATAGGTCAAAATACCTCCAATTTAGGAAAAAATGAGCTTTGATGCCCATCCGTGCCAAGTCATGGTGCCAAAAAAGCATTTATGTCTCTGTTGTGAGCTTTATCCAACATCCATTTACCAGTTCCTAGCTTGCAAATTCAATTGCTCTAGGATTGGGATTTGAACAGCAAAATTGGCAAAATTTTTAGCTTAATAAATTGGAGCTGCCAGCATGATAGCACAATTGTAAAAAGTTCGGCTTGCCCATTTCACGAGCTTGCCATGAATTTACCTTTAAGCAAATTGACTTTCATTAACCATCTCAATGCCACACACATTTGGGAAATTTGAAGGGACCATATACTGATTAAGGCAGATTAAATTTCCTTAGATTAAATTATAAAAATGAGGAGTATTATTGAAACAATTGAAAAGCCTCTGACCTTTACCACTGTGTTCTTAAACTATGTTCTATGGAACATCCGTGTTCATTGTGATGTAATACGTTTTTCTCAGATAAAAGGGGGTTTTATGGTCATGAATTCATATAGTCACATTAACATTCTAAAAACAGAGAATCACAGCAGTTTGAAAAAAAAGCTTTTTAGATTAACCACATTTCCCAAATATGTTGACCCTGAAACACTTTTTTAAAAAAAAGAAATCTATTGCTTTCTCACAAATATAGTGTTTCATGTAACAGTTTTTAAAAGCCACACAAAAAGTATAAATGAACTAGAGATTCACATCATTACATGATTTACATCATGAGACACTGAAGACATTTAATAGTATGTCTGTGCTATATCCCTGAACACCCACATATTTTGGAAATGAAGTTCAGGTAGCTTTCAGCAGCAATTCACAAAATGACCCACAAGTTTACCTAAAATGGTTTGTTCCTGATACAAGTTCTCCCTTTACTTCATTCCATTTTGTTGTCCACAGTGGACCATGCTATATTTCTTCAGAACCACTTTTCTAATTGGGTAGAGTTTCTTGCTCAGTCATCTTAACTGGTCCTCTAATACAATTCATCAACAAGAAAACAATTTTCAACTCCCATGATGAACTCCTAGTTCTGTGTTGAGAGGAACACAACAGATATGATATATCGGGGGTGCCAGAAAAACGTATACACATTTTAAGAGATGTTATCTATATATTACTTTTCGAAGTTGAATTGAATTACAGTAGCAATGTGTAATTGCAGAAGTCAAACGTGACTTGCATTCATCTTTTGTTATTGATATATATTACTACAATTTTAACACAGTTTTCTCCTTTCTTAAAATGTGTATATATTTTTTGACATCTTCTGTATATATGGTTGGACACAAGGGCCCTTATAATTTATCAGGAGAAGCAGAATTACTATATATATATATATATATATATATATATATATATATATATATATACACACACACACACACACACACACACATATATACCAATTAGAAAATAACTCCAAAGATTTTTCAATAGGGCAAAGATCAACATACGCTGGGATATTGATCAACATACTGGAGAAGACTTTGTGGAGGAGACGGACTTGAGCATATGAATAGGATGTAGAAAAGTGGCAAGGGAGAAGGGAAAAGATTTTAGACAAAGGGGAAATCATGACCAAAGTCAAATGGCAGGAAGAAGTATTTGGATTCCGGAGGGGATGTGCAAAACACAAACAAAAAAACGGGTATAGAAGTCTTCCTGTAGCGGAAAGCTCATGTTATACTAGGAAAGAAATAAGATAGGCTAAATACAGGGTGCTCTATACAGTGGAAAATTCTGACCATAAGATTAAGGAGTTGGAGTTGTTTTGTTAAGGACAAGGTCATAAATTTTAACCTTTTGATAAAATAATCAAATGAGTGTTTTAGAAAGATTTGTCTTGATTCTCACATAGAAAGGTTGGAGAAAGAGGAAGAAACCAAAGGCCAGGACTGAAGTTAGAATACTATTGAAGTAATTCATGTGTTGAGGCTCTTGACATAAGAATGAAATAAGAATAAAAAAAGAAAATGTGAGTCCATAAATTTGAAGGCACAAACAATTAGATTTGGTGCAAGAAAAGAATAGAGTTGATAGTCTAGAAAGATGGGTGATTCTAAGAATTAAGTTTTGGGGAAAGAAGATGAATATTTATTAAGCAGGAAATAAGAAAGCATCTTTTCCATAGCTTTCTAGTATCGTCTTCCATAATATAACCTCAATTTATGTATCCTACATTACTTTCCACTACTCAATCATCAATTCAACAATTATTTTATGCGTACCCGTTATATGCCAAGCAATATTCTAGATGCTGAGGAAATATGATGTGGAGTACACAGTTTGAGGCAAAGGGTGGAGATGGGTGAGGGATATGTAAATAAATAGAGAATGTGAAATTTCTCAATATGTTCCCTATTTTCAGATAAGAGGGGATAGATACTAATATTGATAAAGAGTTCCTACTATGCACCAGATCTTTTAGATTCATCTAACTTGATTTCTAGATCACCACAAAGAAGTAGATAACATTATTCCCATTTTTCTTGACCAAAATAACCACCTCTGAGGTTTCCACCAAACAGAACCACTGAGGACACCAACAATATGAAAATCCCCTGGAAAATATTGCTTCCTCTGGAAAATATTGCTTCCTTTCTTGACACAACTACCAGGGATTCCTAGATGGATAGCAGGGATCCTTCATTATGAGAAGAACAAGACTTGCTTTGGTCCTTCAAGGCTGCAAACATTCTACCCCACAACCAAGACCCACCTACCAGATTTCAAGGATTTTAAGATGCATATATTTTTTCATACTTTAACATTTTGAAGTCAAAACAATCGAAGAGGTATCATATTCTTCTGGCAAAGAAGGATCCCTTTCACATAGCCAGGGGTCCTTGATATCTACGTCTAAAGAGAAATCAATGGTCTGCTTCATGTTAATGTTTTGCTACTATTTTTGTGATGTTTTCCCATCATGGAGGTTGCAATTTGCATCCCAATGAACTGTCACCTTAACGATTTTTTAAAAAGCAACCATAAAATTGTATTAAAAGATTTCGTTTCCAACCCACATTTTATCATCTCTAATTCATTGAATACAAGCAAGAAAATGTTTCCTTAATAAATAGGAATCATTCTTCAAGTACTAAACATTACTTTTAGGAAAGTATTATAATTATTGTGTCATCAGGGGTTTTTTTGTTAGCTTTAAAATGTGTTCCTTTTATAGTGGTTTGCTCATAAAATTAGTGATAAGATAGTCTTTGGTATTTAAACCTTCTCTCTATATATATTAAATAAAATTAGAACACTGTGGCCAAAACCAATTTAACCCCAAAAGTTTCATTCCAAACAAAGTGAGAAATAGATATTAGCAATTGTCCACTCTGGGAATTGTCAGATCGAATGAGCCTAAGAGTAGAGTAGCAGCTTGACGCGTCTAGATTTTACTGTACAGGTAGCCAACTCAGCTTTTTAGGTTTTGTCTCCATGCCAGTGTTTTTGCTTGGCATGACTTCAAGGGCCCTATGTGTCCAATCCAAGGCAGCCCCCTTCAGGATACGTGAGCCAAGCAAACTGCATGCAAACCAGGCTGGGTCTTGGAATCAGTTTACATGGGCATGTTGTCAGAGAAAGATGTTTATGTGTGTGAGAGTCTTCAAGGACTGAATAGAAAGATCAGAAGCAAGGTTAAGCAGAATGGGACTGGGAAGAATTCCACATGTCCTTAGAGGACAGGCAGAGGATAAAAGAAGGTACAGTAGGGAGGCAAAAACAGAAGTGCATTCTTCACAGTCTGGCTGGCAAGCCCCGCAACAGTGCCATTCTTCAAACAAAACCTCCCTTGGCCTCAGATCCTGCACTGGTCATGCCAGCTCTATTGATTTACATAAAACCTTCAAGACTTTGATCAGCTACCAAAATGCAAACATTTTAAGCGATGCCCCAAAGAAGCTTGTTTAAAAAACAGTTGATGTAAGGGTTTAAAACAGTCCATTAACAATCTCATGTAGAAATGTGTATACATATATGCCCAGTCGTGCATGCTTCTATGCAAAAGAACATTTTTTATAGTTTATTAACAATGCCATGTACTTATTACACATATTCACTTCAAGTCCAAGGAAACGTTCTTTATCGGCAAATCTAAAGTCAAAAATATAAAATTAAACTCTTCTTTCACTGAACCTCACATTCATTCCCACCCAAAAACGGAAAAAGGAAATCATACTCTACCCAACCATCAGAGGTAAAAAGGGTGATTTATAGTTGGGTAGATTCAGACCATAAATTCTTCCACAGGGTAGAATTTTAGGATATGAATTAATCACATAATTTTAGAGGCTTGTACTATCCCAATGATTCCTTCTAATTCTTTACTTATTATTGACTGTCCCAATGCTTGTCAATCTGATAAGTACCCAGTAAATTATTATAATAAAATAGCTGCTAAAAATAATGCCCCAATATAGATATTAAATGCCGGGCTCTCTGGCCCCTTAGGTTTTGCTCAACCTGACAAATTGACTCAGTGAGCTAGCATGAGAGAGCTGGCAAGATTTCGAACTATGAAATAGGCAGCCAGGAGGTTTAATAGTGTGGCTTCTGTACTTTAAAGAAATTACTAAATAATATTTGTCTGCCTTGAGTCATTTGGACCCTCTTTCTGGACCTGGTGAGTGTAAAGAGCTCTATTTTATAAAAATATTCACTTAATCCCTTCTAATAGAATAATAGCACCCTGGATCCAAACTATTGCTTTAAAAAAAAAAAAAAAACGACTCACTGGTCCAGTTTTCCCTAACAAACTCACTATGGTTATACAGGCTTATAACAGGATGATAGCGACCAGAGACGGTCAGCTGACTTTCAGCTAAGGCTTCCTCCAGCTGGAAAGCCAGACAGCAGGAGAGCCACTTCCTAATTTAGAGTGATGCATTAGCCTGAGAAAGCAGGGCAAGGGGCAGCACAATTTCAGTTCTTTCATCTTCAAAAGAAGAATTCTAAACACTGTTCTATCTCCGTGACTTCCAGCCCTTAAGTTCCAATTGATCCCAAGCCCAGTGTGTTCTGCACTGAAGTTCAGGACTAAGAAGAACTAAGAAATTTTAAAACACAGACCATTGCTGGCCTACAAATAATACAGGCCTTTCTCAGCTCTTTACTGAAAAAACTGCTTCTAGAATTAGCTAAGCCCTCTCTGAATCTCACATGGAAGAAAAGTACCCTCCAGACTACCAAACACTAGGCTCAACCAGGGTCTTCCTTCTGTCAGTTTAGGTTCTCCTACCCTGATTCAGCAACATGACTCCCCATTCACTCTCATACTTCCCCCTGAGCAAACTTCCTCAAAGCCCCCTTCCTGGTATTCTGTAGTTTCTAATGCTATTACCCATGCTTAGGAGCATGAGTGTGTACAACCCCCTCCTTCATTTTAGCATTTACAAAGCCTTCCCTCATTAAATGTAAATGAAGTGTTGTGTAACTCTATTTAATCAGCAACCTACACAAGCCCCCTTAAAAATAGACAGGCAAAGAGATACAGAGTCAAACTTCTTTGAGAAAGGCAGTACGATAAAGTGATTCAAGGTGCCAGTTCTGGAGTCAGGCAAACCTGGCTTACAGTCCAGCACAGCTCCTATCAGCAGGGTGGCTCTGGGCACATACAGATGCTCCACGACTTACAATGGGGTTACATCCCAATAAACCATCGTAGTTGAAAATACTGTTTAAGTTGAAGATGCATTTAATGTACCTCGCCTACTGAACATCATCGCTTAGCCTAGCCTACCTCAGGCATGCTCAGAACACTGACATTAGCCTACAGTTGGATAAAATCATCTAACACGATGAATACTGAATATACTATAGAGTATTGGTTGCTTACCCTCGTGATCACAAGGCTGACTGGGAGCTGTGGCTCACTGCAACTGCCCAGCATCAGGAGAGAGTTTTGGGTACCACATGTTGCAAGTACAGTTTCTATTGGATGAATATCACTTTTGCACCATCGTAAAGTGAAAAAATTGTAAGTCAAACCATCGTCAATCTGGGACTGTCTGTACTACATCTGTTTGAGCTCCTCTGTTTTCATTTACAATTTACATGTAAAGGAAGTACCTCACAGATTATGGCAGATTAAACATTATATGTAAAAAGAATCTAGAATTATGTCCACACAAAAACCTGTATATGGACATTTGTAGCAGCTTTATTCTTAATTGCCCAAACTAGGAAGCAACCAAGATGTCCTCCAGTAGATGATTGAATAAACTGTGATACATCCAGACCATTAAATATTATTCGGCACTAAAAAAAAATAAGCTATCAAGCAATGAAAAGACATGGAAGAAACTTAAATGCACATTACTAAGTGAAAGAAGCCAATTTGAAAAGGCTATGTACTGATAAAGGTCTAATATCAAAAACATAATGTATAAAGAACTAATACAACTCAACAACAAAAAGCAAACAATTTAATTTAAAAATGGGCAGAGGACACAAACAGAAACTTCTCCCAAGAAGACATACATGAATATATGATAAAATATATGAAAAAATACTCAACTTCATTAGCTATTAGGGAATTGCAAATCAAAACCACAATGAGATATCACCTCACCCCCTTTAGAATGCCTATCATCAATAAGACAAATAGTAACAAGTGTTGGAGAGGCTGTGGAGAAAAAGGAACCCTCATACACTGTTGGTGGGAATGCAGACTGGTGCAGCCGCTATGGAAGGCAGTGTGGAGGTTTCTCAAAAAATTACGAATAGAATTACCATATGACCCATCAATCCCTCTCCTGGGTAAATACCCAAAAAATCTGAAAACATTTATCTGTAAAGATATATGTGCTTCAATGTTCATTGCAGCTTTATTTATGGTGGCCAAGACATGGAAACAACTAAAATGTCCTTAGATAGATGATTGGATAGAGAAGATGTGGTATATATACACAATGGAATACTACTCTGCCATAAGAAAAGATGAAATAGTGCCATTTGCAACATGGATAGATCTTGAGATTATTAGGCTAAGCGAAATAAGTCAGATAGAAAAAGTCAAAAACCATATGACTTCACTGATATGTGAGATATAAAACTGAAAGCAACAAAGGAACAAGACAAACAAATAAGAAACAAAAACTCATAGACACAGACAATAGGTTAGTGGTTACCAGAGGGTAAGGGGGGAGGGAGGATAGTAGAAGAGGGTAAAGGGGGTCAAATATACGGTAATGGGAAGAGAATTGACTCTGGGTGGTGAACACGCAATGTGATATATAGATGATGTGTTACAGAATTGTACACCTGAAATCTATGTAATTTTACTAACCATTGTCAGCCCAATAAATTCAATTAAGAAAGAAAGAAAGAAAGAAAGAAAGAAAGAAAGAAAGAAAGAAAGAAAGAAAGAAAGAAAGAAAGAAAGAAAGAAAGAAAGAAAAATAAAAAAGAAAAGGTTATGTACTGTGCAATTTCAACCACAGTTGTCCCCAACTGCCCAGATGTGACTCTCATTTCTGCCACTCTTGCTCTCCCACCTGCAGGCTAGTGGTTGGAAGCCCAGGAAGGGTGAGTGCAGAGGGCACTGAGCAGGACACTTGCAGTTGTACTATGAGCCTCAAGGGGTTTGTGTGAGACTTAAATAAGCTAGTACACAAAAGGGCACAGAGTCGCTCCTAGACAGAGTGGGCGCTTCTTCAGCTATTGTCGTTGGAATACGCCAGAGGTACTCGACAAAGTTTCACTGTGCTAACGTGAACATCAGCTATGCACCAGCCATTTGACATGTTATCCATTTAATTCTCACCACAACCCTAAGAAGAACTGTTATCCCCATTTTGCACAACAAATGAGAAAATAAACTCAGGAGGCAGAATAAATTAATGTTCAATACCTAAATCCATGCTGAAATTTAAAAGTATCTAACAACAATAATACAAATTACATTTTATTTTCTGTATGATAAACAACAGAGAATCAACTATTTTATTTTCATTGTGACTCAAACAGTGGACATCATTTCAGGAAATTGTGAATAAAGTTTGTTTACCTATTTTTCTGTGAATTTGGAAGTCTATAAGAATACCCTCATGAATGTACTAGGGATAGGAATCTAAGCTAATATGATCACTTCAATTAAGTCTCAGATCATTAGAGTCCAACCAGTATTATTCTCTTACAATCAAAGTTCCTTGAGTTAAAGTAACAGAAACATCAAACTTGCGTAAACAAACAACAACAAAAAAGTAAAGGAAAAAAAATATTTCTTTAAAAAAAACACAAAAACAATCAGAACCCTGGGGAGGGAAGACAGCCATGCCCCAGGGGACCAGAACCAGTATCTAAAGCTGGCAGGATGGCAGCAAGCATTCTCTCAGCTACCTCCATCCTTGTAGAGCATCACGTAATCCCCTGTCTCTGCTTCTCTCTGCTTCATCCTTCTTTGCTGATCAATTTTCTCTGCTTCTCGAAGCTCATCACCATCCACAGCTCCTTATTCAGAGCATTCAAGCTACTGACCCAGGCTGAGACCAGAAATCTCAAGATTTTATGTGTGTGCGCGCACACACACACACACAACACACGCACACACACTCACACACATTCCCCGGGTAAACCTAAACAGCTATCATAAGCCTCTAGCAAAGTGAATTGTTGCTGTTTTGCCATATCTCTAATTTAGGAAATTCTGAGTGTATCTGAAGGGGAGTTCCCAAGCATGTACAGTAAAAACAGAAATGAAGGAAAAAGATTTTGAAATCGGACACATTGAGCTCCCAGAAAATTGCCTCTAAGCAGCAGCTGAACAAGAGGCTGAGCATGGGCCTTTATGTGAGGCTTAATCAGATGGTGATGAGGGAGGGTCCTTGACAGCTAGCAAGCCATCCAGCCCCGCCAGGAGCCCCGGGAATAGAGAGCAGTCTGCTGTAGCATTCTCTCACAATGGCCTGGCAGAAATGGATGGTCCACACAGGGAAGGATCAATTGTAAAAAGTGGAATTAGTCATTCTAAATCATGCAGCTGTGGTCGAAGGGAGCTCTTCTAAAAATCATTAAACAATCATGTATTCCTATTGATTTATTCAAAATACCTTGAGGGAAAGCAGATTAAACACAAGGTAAAAGTAAGCTAATGCAGATTAAATGGATGAAGGATGGGCCGAGAGTTCCCTAGGTAGTTTTTGTACTAATGAGAGGAAAATTATATGTACACTATTACCAGGATAAAAGGGTCTATTAGAGGTCTTTTGCTTGACATATTTATGTATTTCAAATACTAAGTAGCATAGTGAATTAGGTTTACTCTGGACATTTGTTATTTTTATTGCATCTCCAAAGTGATAAACAGAGTTCTCTGTTGAGGGCAGGGTGCCGCCTCACTCTGGGACACCCTGCCTGAACAGACACACCCCGATGCCACTGGGAGTCCTTGGATGTCATTTATTAACATGCCCAGTGCAATTTGACTGCAAGGACAGGCCTTTAAAATCCCAGAGCAAAATGTATAACCCAGAATTGGAAATGAGCAGCAGCACTCACGATGTCGTTCCCTGGGCCACATTTGAAGATGTCCTTTCTTCCTCAAGTGGGATTTATTCAAATACTTTATCACATAAGAAAACCAGAAAGGTGATGTATATGTTACATGTCATTCTCATGTGTGGGAGATACGACAAGGGTTATAATCCACCAAGGAAGAGACTGTAGCAGAGAAATGGTCATTGAGGGGCCCAAGAACACACAGCTAGTGAGGATTCGATTTAAGACCTCAGATTTTTCTCTCCCCAGTTCAGATTTTTTTCTGCTGTATTGTGTACCACGGAAAGTGCATCTGTGGCCCACTATTTAACGAAAAAGATTATTAACACTAAATTCCTTAAATGTTTAAACCCAAAGTGATTGCTCCCCACAAACCAGTCCCATACTTCATGTTCCTCACTCCCACTATCATCCTTAGTTTAGTCAACTAGGAAAACACATCATTCTCCCATTACCCCTCTGGTCCAAAGCAAGAAAATTTTAGCTGTTGTCCTTGCTTCCATTCTTTCCTCCCCCAAATCCATTCTGCATGCCTGCCAGCTCAGTCTTTCTAAAATACTGTTTTTATTATACTGTTCCCTATTCAGAAACTCTAGAAAGGCGTCATGGAAGGCTGAGATTTGGGCTGGTTTTAAGCGAGATGACTTGTAAATGATGCTTTTCTGCTTGGTGGAGCTTGTGATGACTTCAATCCTGAGTGGCTGGGTCAAAAGGACTGTCAAGAAGGTTGTGTGGTTGGAGCAGAAGCTGAAAGCTCAGGAGGTAGAAGGAAAGAAAGATTAACCAGAAGGCATGTAAGGTGAACAGAACACAAGGGGTAAGTCTGGGTGTTAATGACAAGTCATGCAATGTGGATGACATCACTGGCAAACTCCAACTAGAACGGGTAGGAACATTAACCTCGCTGCAGTCCATAGTAATGACTTGAACCAGCAAATATAAAGATACAGCATTGGTTCTTAACTCCACAAATACTCAGGCCCACTCAGACCTCTGGATCAATAATCGTCAGGGGAGAAACCCACAGTACATGGTTTTAGAAAACTCCACATATTTTGATGCACAGCCAGGTTGAAAGCCTTTATCTATTACATTAGACTCCTTCTATTAGCCAACTGCACTCGTAAAAATTCATTTACTATTTGACTGAACTCCATGTTTCATCTACATCACATATTTCCTTATAGACTCTCTACATATCTCCAAGCAGCTCCTCTTATCTACAGAACAGATATAACCATATGCCTGTGCATGGATAAGTGAGAAAACGAGAGAAATTGCCTAGTCTTGCTATGAGCTTAAATGTCACATTTCTTGCCGCCTACTTGTGTTTTTTTATATGTTTTGTGTGTTGGAACTAAAATCTGAAGCAGTAATGGCATCTTGCATTTTCATAGCACTTAAATTCTATAGGTAAATTTATTTAGTCATTGTTACAGTCTATGAGAAAGGCAAAGGATATTATGAGTCCTAATTTGCTAATGGGGAAACTGAGATTCAGTGATACTGAAAGACTTGTTCATAGTTACATGAGTAGGTAGTAACAGAACGTAGACTAGACCCCTCTCTTCGGAATTTAGTCATCTGATGTTCTTTTCCTTTAAAGCATCGTCATTTTTTAAGAAACTGGACACAACTCTGGAAAAAAATCCCATTCTAAACTATGATAAATATTTTCAATATTCACATCTAGATTTCATCAAAAATTTAAACACAGATTAATAGCAATAGGATATGCCCCTCAATATAACATTTTGGTAAAGTATTAGTACTTTGCTAAGGTATTAAAAAGATAAAAATTTCAAGCTGCATATATGTACTAGGAATTAATGGTGCTATCACTCATTTCCAGATCTGTTCTGTGCTTTTTGGATATCAGCACACACACACACACACACACACACACACACACACACACACACACACACACACTGGCCATTATACCATCTAAAATTATCTTGAACAAATCTAGATAGCAGAATCAAAGATCTAAGAAATGTCTGTTTGGTAAAAACTGCTTAAATACCAAAGCACTCACAGAGAAAGCAGAATATTGTCCTAATGCACATCAGCGATGCTGCAAACCACAAATTGTAGTCCATTCTGGTACCTTTAAGATAACATCCTAGTCCCCAAATCATAACATCACAATCTGGGTTGCAATACTAATCAAAAGGATAAGCAATATGACTTCCTGTCACATTTTGTAATGGAGAAAAAGCTTTCAAAATGTCCAATTCAAGATGAAGCATCAGAGGAAAAACTTCTTAGTGCAGGACGTCCTACACAGTTGACAGTGTCTTTTGTCCTCTTCCTGGGGGGACAATTTCACTATGATCATGTAAGTCCGGGACAAGAAAGGGCTTTCTGCTTACTGAAAATGAGTTCTATTCACAACTGTGCTTTTTCAGAGTTTGGCTGTCCACATTTTCTTGGACGCTGTTAGAGTTATAAAATAAACACTTCCAAGATTGTTTTCTTAAAAGTCAGTCCAACATAAAATAAAATGAAAAGAACTTTTCTGAGTCTTCAGTTCAACATGGGTGCATTTAACTAGGAACATACCTTTTTCTTCCTCTCTTTGAACTTCTTCAGACTGATCTTTGTTTTTCAAAGTCTCAACACTGGCTCATTCCACTGGAGACTTCTGTTGGATGGCTGGCTCCATCCTAAACTCTTGGACAACATTTGGATGTCAGTTATTTATTTAAGATCTGAATTCAGGCAAATACTGAGACAGGTGTTTAGGAACTCGAGCAGTAGTTGAGTAATTATAGAGTTTAAACTAGAAGGAACATAAGAAGGTCACATGATCTAGCCAGCAGCTTTCCAGCAGATAAGGTACTACTATCCCATTTTACAGCCAGGACACCTGAGGTCCTGAAGGTGTAGAAGAAATAAGTTCATTTGTTAATAGATGCACACTTATTTAGGAGAGAGGGGACAAAGGAGAATGAGGTGGAGGAAAATTGGATCCCAACTTGCCTGCTTTTCAAAAGTGCACTCCTTCCACTGCATATGGAACTCCTAGTATCACCTACCTACTACACTATATATTCAATCCTAAAACTATAGCAAAGTGGTTAACAACTTGGATTCTTTTTTTTTTAATTAAAGTTTATTGGGGTGACAATTGTTAGTAAAGTTACATAGATTTCAGGTGTACAATTCTGTAATACATCATCTATATATCACATTGTGTGTTCACCACCCAGAGTCAGTTCTCCTTCCATCACCATATATTTGCTCCCCCTTTACCCTCATCTACCACCCTTTCCCCCCTTACCCTCTGGTAACCTCTAAACTATTGTCTATGTCTATGAGTTTTTGTTTCTCATTTGTTTGTCTTGTTCTTTTGTTGTTTTCAGTTTTATATACCACATATCAGTGAAGTCATGTGGTTCTTGACTTTTTCTGTCTGATTTACTTCGCTTAGCATTATAATCTCAAGGTCCATCCATGAACAACTTGGATTCTAATCTAATCCCTGAGGCCTAGGTTTGAAGCCTGTTTCTTCCATCCACTGGGCATAAAAATAAGCAAGTTACTTTATCAAGTGAGAAAAATATACAGTAGATATCTCATAGAGATAGGGTGAGAATTAAATAGCAGACTGCATAAAAAGTGTTTATCCCAAAGTCTAGCACATGGTAAAATATTAGCTACTGTTACAAATCAACAGTTATAATCTGCTTGCCAAGAGTTCCTTTATAGTGGTATTTGGAAGTTTCTGATAGCTCTAAGATACGAACAACTGAGGGCCTTCAGACAGATAAGAAGGAAAGGGAAAAGAGAAAAGGTTTTTCATACAGTAAGTTAGCATGAGCTTCTAAGAAAACAGGCTCAGCTGAGTCCTGGCAGAGAATCCAGAAAGGCTTTACTTGCTTTAATGAGTCATATGAACATGGGTGGACTTAACACAAAGCTAATGAAGTTTATTTGCAGAGTTTCTCAAAATGCATGGGCTCCTCCAAAGCCTTGCCAGGGACCCTAGCAATACCTTCAAGGACCAGTTTGATATTTTCTCTTAAACCTTCTCCCCTGATTTATATAAGCTTCGGGCCTCCCCAAACTGAAATGTGCTCTTGCAGTGGTGTCCTGTTTAACTCCTCACAAATCACACGAAGCCAAAGCTGGTATAACGTCAGGCAGGTATCTTCTTGATTTGGCTTTTCTGTTTTTCAGGAGCCTTAGTACCAGCCCTTGGGTTCTGGGGAAAGTGTCGGGTTACTGTACTACAGTCCCAGAAACTAGATGGTTCCTTCCAGGAATGTTAAAACCCATAGCCTGGGCATAGTTCCAGGGGACCGTTTGTAGTTCTGCATCAGGCGACTCAATGACCTAAAGACAAATTTCAAAATCCACCCAAAGAATTTGAAGATGTGCCATTGGTTCACTTAATGACCCCTATTGAAGAATTAAAATGGGCCATCATGTGGATCCTGGCCAAAAGAGATACTCCTTCCTGAGGAAAAAGTGGTTTCAACACCATAATGGCATTAAATACACAAGGCTTGTGCAGGTGAAACTATACCTAAATTTGTTTCTTCCTTATATTCCTTATATTCCTTCTATTACCCTACTCTCTGACATCATGGTTTGATCATCACTTTCCGAGAAGGGACATAAGGGAATAACTACATATTTACTAAATTTTCACATTTTGAGCAAAGCATTATGACAGCACTGTATTTATATATTATGTCATTTCATCATCACCACCCTCAGAAGTACTGCATTTCACAGAGGAAGAGACAGATGCAAAGAGAAGCAGGGAAAGATAGTGAGTGAGAGAACTAGAATTCCAAACTCAAAATAAAAACTGAAAACCTAGACATCAAAAGTTAAGTTGGTTTCTTGGATTTTATTGACTTACGGTATATCCTTTATTACCAAGAGCAGCAACATAAAAAGGAGTTGAGGAAAGGAAAACTATGAGGGGACTAAAATGACTTCTTCCCTCACTCTCCTTGATAATCTGGACGCTACTCCTTAAAATCATCTACCACATTGGAGTAGAGATAGGCAAGAAGGTGAGAAAGCAAGGGGAAGAAAAATAAAGCAGGAAGGAAGAAGGGAAAAAGAAAGAAAAATGACGTGATGGAATTTCAACAATGGTTTGCACTTCCCTAGAGTGGTGGTATCCCGAAGTCTAAAACTAATTTTAATAAACAATGAAATCGCACTTAAACACTGTAGTGGATTACCTAAACTGGCGAGACCCGAGTTCAAACTCTGGTTCCAATTGGACAAGTTACTTCACCTCTCTAAGCTTCAATTTCCTCACATGAAACTTGTGATTAAAGCAGTGCCTACTGCATAGAGTTGTTGAAGGATGACATGTGTTTTTGCCTGCAAAGCACTTTCAAAAGTGCCTGGATAATAGTAAACACTCAATAAATGTTAGCAGTTATAATGCTATGAAGGAATTCACAACTTGGCCATCATTCCTTTTATCAATGAAAACTAACATAATGCAAGCTTTCATTCACTCATTTATTCATCCTACAAAGTTTAATGTGCACAGCCTGAGTGCTGGGGACACAGCATGAAGAACACAGACCCAGTCCCTGCCTTCTTGGAGCTCATAGTCTAAAGCAGTCTTTATTCCACCCAAAATGCATTTTTTTAAAAAAATAACTGTTTTATTTTTTTTAGTGTCACTCAGATGGACTTCTTTGTGAAAACTCCCTTAGCTGATGGTGCCCAATTGCTTTAAAAGCACCCAGTAGATCTCTGCCCACTTCAGAATGGTCTTTAATAAAGGTTTATAAAAGCTCAACAGGGTACAAACAACTGCATGCAGTTATTTCTTAGTTAATCCTTTAGAGATAAGTCTACTTGTTAAGTGTCAGGATAGAGTGTCTAACAGGGGGGAGGAAAAGCCTCAATTTGTATTGGCTCATGTGTTTCATATTGCCTCATGAGCCTCAGCTCTTTATTTTCAAGGAAGTGTCATTGAAGAGACATCTTTGTGTCATCTAACATGTGTTTGGTGATTACTTTATCTGTAAGTGGTGCAGATCATACTAAACGATTGCTTCCTCTGTCTAGTTAAAGCTGACAGGGTTGTCACTACTTCAGTGATAGATTCAACACCCCAGCTTCTTTTCACAAATCTGTCTTATTCTATATCAGAGAAATATGGACAGTTTGAGAATAGATTTAGCCAGCAGTAGACAATGGATTCAATATCATATTCTTAGAGTTAATATCAGAAAAGGAAGGTTTACTTAAAGTTGGCTTTCCTCTATCCCATAGCCCAGAACTTGTTCTCTTCTTACAATGTTGAAATGGTTAATTTAGTCAACTATTTAATGCTAATTTTTTTAAAGTGTGTCATGGAAGACAGTTGTATTTCTTCCTCCCTCAATTTCTCCACTCCTTCCAGATAACAGATTTGAATTCCAGCAATGACCTCTGGGGTAAATATTCCTACCTTAATGAGAAAGTTTGACTGTAGTGATGGGAATTTCTAGACAGGATAGATAGAAAATCTAGCCATTGAGTACATTATTTGGATTAATGATTTTCTTAAATAAAAAGATATTCTTAAATAAAAAGTATACAGCCAGAGTTACTACTACTAACAGAAAAGAAAATGCTTGGAAAATATTTGAAAGACGTATTTTATTATACTATCCTCTTCTTGTTTGGAATTAGTTGGAATCCAAGCATTCCTCCTCAAAGTCATTTAATTACCTCTCCTGTTTGAAGGTAAGGACAATGCTCAGCTTCTAATACACGCTAGCGTATCACGTAGTTTCTTTTTTGTTGACGAAAGAGTAATTCTAGGTACTGGCATCCATTGATTTTGTGGTTCTGCTAGGCTTTAATTCCATCATTTAGTCCCCACCTTGGGGGAAAAATGATTGATGGGTTAAAATAAGATAAACAAGATCTTGGCAAAGAAATATATTGGAAAAGGTCAGAGCCTCAGTAGAATTATGTACCTCGTGCTAAGAAGGGAAGGAGACAAGGAAGTTGCTGCAGCAGTTGGAACGGGAATAGGAATGGTCAGTCAACCAATCAGCAATGAACAATGAAAAGGTCAGGCTACTTTTGAACATTACCATGTCTTTCACAGGCTAAAGTGAGCATTAAAATTCGGAAGTCTTCCGTGCTTCCCAAAGTTTAGCAAGAACCAAAAATGGCATCACACCAAGATTGTGATGATATTTAGAAATGATTTGTACATCTGGTGGTAAATATGAGGTCATCCTTGGAGCACTGCCATCAACCTGGTCACACTTGCCACTGGCCCCCACACACCCCCAATCCTTCCCCTCTCACTTCATGCATATCCATGGTACAGCTGCCTGATAAATCAGACAGAATTCTTCAAAAGGCCCCTGAGGGGCTGACAATCACAATAAATACTACAAGTTTGTCCTCACACAGACCTTTCTTCAGAAGGCCTTCTAGGCTAGCCAGTTTAATTGTTATGACTGCTCTTTTCTTTCTCTCATATGGGATTGATGAAGCACAGTGGCTTTCCTGGGGTCACCCAGCAGGATGGGTTCCCCACCAGAAGTTTCCATACTGCCTAGAGAACCAATGATGTCGCAGAGTGGGGCTCCATAGGAGCCAACAAAAATATGTCAGTGGATTTTACAAAGGACTTCTTAATAAAGCAGCAAAATCCATTTCTGTACCAAGTCATTTTAGCGGGCTATGCTGTTATTTCAGTGGTTCCTACTAACACCAAAATCAACCAAAAGGGAAACTAAATTTTGTAGCGTTTATGGTATGGATAATCCTAAGTGGTGATTAACTGAATTGGGAAACAAGATCCTCTTTACCATTTATGCTCTTCTTAAGCCAATAACAATCAGTATGCGTTCTCCTAACACAGTGGTTCTCAATCAGGGGAAATTTTGCTCAGCAGGGGACGTTAGGCAATGTCTAGAGACATTTTTGATTATGACAAATGGGAGAAAAGGTGCTACTGAACCTTTGCCTGGGGACCAATGCTGCTGCTAACCATCCTACAATGCACAGGACAGCCCCCCTACAACAAAGAGTTATTTAGTCAATGTCAATCGTACCAAGATTGAGATTCCCAAACCAGGAAGCAGAGATGAGCACTGGGCCTGAAAAGAGAGAAACTAATGAAAGTCATTTATGGAGTGTCAGCATCCGCGGGTTTCTTCTTCCCATCTTTATGGTAAACCCTCCAACTTCTATTACATTTATCTGTATTTCTAAAGCATAGGTACAAATATTTTGGTTTTTGTTGTTTTCCACTTAATGATAAAAATGGTATCATGCTGTATATAATCTTTGGAAACTTACATTTTTGCTCCAAATTATATTGCTGGGATTCATCTATTTTTGTGGCCAGCTTCAGGTCATTCATTTGACTGCTACGTACTGTTCTATTGTACAAATGAGCTACCAAGTATTTTGATGAATATTCAGGTTGTCTGCAGGTGTTTGCTCCTAGGAACAGCACTTCTATAAACATTTTTTATAAAACTCATGGTGTGCATATACGTTTTTCTTTTTTGTAAATAAATACAGGTAGGCAGAGAGATGGAAAAGTATTGGGATTATATATACCCAGAGGTTAACAGTGATTAGCTCTATGTTGTGAAAATATTAATAATTCTAATAATATCATAATAATGATTTTCTTCTTTTCTTTATTTATATTTTCTATTTTTCCTACAATGAACATGTATCTTTTCTGTAATATGAAGAAAATTTTTGCTAAAAAGCTAGGAGATTGGCATTGTTTTAAACAATTAGAAAAGCTAAATATACACAAATATCTGTAAAACTGATATGACACTATTATAAAATATCTCAAGTTTAGCCTAATCCAATCTACAGAATATTCATGAATTTGTTGTTTTGTTTAATTTAAAGGTAGACTTTAACCAAAGTAATGAGTACACCTAGGTTAACCCAATTTCTGAATTTGCCCAAATGATACATAAAGTCAAAAGTAGGACTTAAACTATACACAAACTAAAAACTAAAAGACAGTAAGTAATGGCAAGATAGGTGTCAAAAAACCAAAGACGAGCAACCCTGTGCTTATCAAGGTCCTTACAGATAATTAAAATGTCAACTCTATCTCAATAAAACTGAGGTGGGGCGATCCGTTTTCCTACTGTAGGAAGAAAAAAGCTGCTTGGACTTGCTGCGAAAAATATAGATAAGTGATAAAATGTGAAAGTAAACTTTAAATGATCAAAGAAATAAAAACTGGTACTAATAACAACAACAAAAGTTTGTTTTTCTTCCTCCTCCCCCAAAAAGCCACTGTAAACACTATATCATCCTCAAGTTTCTGGTCTGACCATTCACGATTAAACCTGTTTATCATAAATCGTAACATATTTCCAGTCTCTGTTAACAGGGCATGGCTGAGGGGTGATGGGGTAACTTCTGTGTAACTACACTGTGGAGGGGGGACACTTGCTGCCTTGCTGCTGCCTCCCATTGACAGAAAAGGCAACAGCTCTTTGGAGGAGTGTCTATTCAGGTCCTCTGCCAATTTTTTAATTGGATTGTTTGTCTGTTGTTGTTGAGTTGTATGAGTTCCTTATATATTTTTGATATTAGTCCCTTATTGAAGGCATTGTTTGCAAATAACTTTTCTTCTCCCATTTGGTTGGTTGCCTCTTTGTTTTCTCGATGGTTTCTTTTGCTGTGCAGAAGTTTTTAGTTTGATATAGTGCCATTCACTTACTTTACCTTTTACTTCCCTTGCCTTTGAGGTCAAATTCATAAAATCCTCTTTGAACCCAAGGTCCATAAGTTTAGTACCTATGTTTTCTTCTATGTAGTTTATTGCTTCAGGTCCATTTTGAGTTAATTTTGGTACGTGGTGACAGATAGTAGTCCACTTTCATTCTTTTGCACGTGGCTTTTCCAATTTTCCCAGCACCATTTATGGAAGAGGCTTTCTTTTTACTATTGTATGTTTTTGGCTCCTTTGTCAAAAATTATCTATCCATATTTATTTCTGGGTGTTCTTTTGTTTTTAAAGATTTTATTGGGAGAAGAGGAACATGACTTTATTGGGGAACAGTTGTATTTCCTGGACTTTATTGGGGAACAGTGTGCTTTTCCTGGGACCCATCAGCTCCAAATCCAATTGTTTTTGTTTTTTTTTTAATTAATTTATTTATTTATTAGTTTCAGGTGTACAAAACAAGGTAATACTTAGACGTTCATCATTTATATCCCTCATACTGTGAACCCCCCTCCCCCCATCCACTATCCCTCCGACCTCACACTGAACCATCACATTACATATATGAAATTATAGTTGGCATTCATTAATGTTTAGCTTCTGGTGTACAATGCCATGATCAGGTATCCACAGTATCCCTGAGGTGGTCTCCCAAATAGGACGCATGTCCATCGAATACCCAACAAAATCTTTACAACATTATAGAATACCTTCCACAAATTAATTTTCAAAAAAACCCTGAGGCCATCTTGTGGTTACCAGCTGCTTCCAAATCCCTTCACCTTTCCCCTTATCCCCAACCCCCTCCCACACACCCATCTAACCACTCTCGGTTTTTTCTCTGCGTCCCCAAAACTGTCTCTGATTAGTTCATTCACATAGTCTTTTCTTTAGATTCCATATATAAGTGAGATCATATGGTACTTGTCTTTCTCTTTCTGACTTATTTCACTTAACATAATGTTCTCTAGATCCATCCATGTTGCTGCAAATGATAAGATTTCTTTCTTCTTTATGGCTGCGTAATACTCCATTGTATAAATGTACCACAGCTTCTTAATCCAGTCATCGACCGATGGGCATTTCGGTTGTTTCCATATCTTGGCTATTGTGTAAAGTGCTGCAATAAACATCGGAGTGCATACAGATTTTTGAATTGGAGTTTTGGATTTCTCCGGGTAGATGCCTAGGAGTGGAATTACTGGATCATAGGGTAGTTCCATTTTCAGATTCCTGAGATACCTCCATACTGTTTTCCATAGTGGCTGCACTAATCTGCAGTCCCACCAACAGTGCACTAGCGTTCCCTTTTCTCCACATCCGCGCCAGCATTTGTTGTTTGTTGATTTATTGATAATAGCTATTTTGACTGGAGTGAGGTGGTATCTCATTGTGGTTTTTATTTGCATTTCTCTGATGGTTAGTGAGGTTGAGCATTTCTTCATATGTCTTCTTGCCTTCTGTATGTCCTTTTTAGAGAAATGTCTCCCCAAGTCCTCTGCCCATTTTTTAATTGGGTTGTTTGTTTTTTTGGAGTTGAGTTGAGTAAGTTTTTTATAGATTTGTGATATTAATCCCTTATCAGATATATCATTGGCAAATATCTTTTCCCATACAGTAGGATCCCTTTTTGTTTTATTGATGGTTTCCTTTGCTGTGAAAAAACTTTTTAGTTTGATGTAATCCCACATGTTTATTTTTTCTCTTACTTCGCTCGCGTGAGGGGATATATCAGTGAAAATCTTACTCCGGGTAATGTCCATGAAGTTTCTTCCTATATTTTCTTCTAGATATTTTATGGTTTCAGATCTTACATTTAAGTCTTTAAGCCATTTTGAATTTGTTTTTGTATATGGTGTAAGGAGGTGGTCCAGCTTCATTTTCTTGCATGTGTCTGTCCAGGTTTCCCAACACCACTTATTGAACAGACTGTCTTTACCCCATCGTACATTCTTGCTTCCATTGTCGTAGATTAGATGGGCATATAGGCATGGATTTACGTCTGGACTCTCTATTCTGTTCCATTGATCTATGTATCTATTTTTATGCCAGTACCATGTTGTTTTGATTACTGTAGCCTTGTAGTATAGTTTGAAATCAGGTATCGTTATACCTCCCACTTTGTTCTTATTTCTCAAGATTGCTGAGGCTATCCGGGGTCTTTTATGGTCCCATATAAATTTTAGGATTATATGTTCTATTTCTGTGAAAAACGTCGTTGGTAGTTTGATAGGAATTGCGTTGAATATGTATATTGCCTTAGGCAGTATGGACATTTTAACTATATTAATTCTTCCTATCCATGAACATGGAATATGTTTCCATCTATTTATGTCTTCTTTCATTTCTTTCTTCAGTGTTGTATAATTTTCTGAGTACCGATCCTTTACATCTTTGGTTAGATTTATTCCCAGATATTTTATAGTCTTTGGAGCAATTGTAAATGGAATTGTTTTTTTAATTTCTCCTTCTGCTATTTTATCATTGGTATATACAAATGCAACTGATTTCTGAATATTAATTTTATATCCTGCTACTTTACTAAATTCATCGATCAGTTCTAATAGTTTCTTGGTGGAGTCTTTAGGGTTCTCTATATATAGTATCATATCATCTGCATATAATGATAATTTTACTTCCTCCTTACCAATTTGGATGCCTTTTATTTCTTTCTCTTGTCTGATTGCTGTGGCTAGAACTTCCAGTACTATGTTGAATAGAAGTGGAGAAAGTGGGCAACCTTGTCTTGTTCCTGATCTTAGGGGGAATGGTTTTAGCTTTTCCCCATTGAGTATGATGTTAGCTGTGGGTTTGTCATATATGGCCTTTATTATGTTAAGATATGATCCCTCTATTCCCACTTTCTTAAGGGTTTTTATCATAAAAGGTTGCTGTATTTTATCAAATGCTTTTTCTGCATCTATTGATATGATCATGTGATTTTTATTTTTCATTTTGTTAATGTGGTGTATCACATTAATTGATTTGCGGATGTTGAACCACCCCTGCATACCAGGGATGAATCCCACTTGATCATGGTGTATGATCTTTTTAATGTATTGCTGAATTCTGTTTGCTAATAATTTGTTGAGAATTTTTGCATCTATGTTCATTAGAGATATCGGCCTGTAGTTTTCTTTCTTTGTGGTGTCTTTGTCTGCTTTTGGGATCAGGGTGATAGTGGCTTCGTAAAAAGTGTTTGGGAGTCTTCCTTCCTTCTGGATTTTTTGGAAGAGCTTGAGGAGAATAGGTGATAATTCTTTTTTGAACGTTTTGAAAAATTCACCTGTAAAGCCATCTGGTCCAGGGCTTTTGTTTGTTGGGAGTCCAAATCCAATTGTTGTCCTTTCAATCTTAGTTGTGGAAGGCGCAGCTCAGCTCCAAGTCCAGTTGCCATTATTCAATCTTAGTTTCAGGGGGCACAGCCCACCATCCCTTGTGGGAGTCGAACCGGCAATCTTGTGGTTGAGAGCACGTGCTCCAACCCATTGAGCCATCTGGCGTCCTGGGAGCTCAGTGGCAGCTCGTTGCCTTCATTCTAGTTGTGGAGGATGCAGCTCGCTGGCCCATGTGGGAATCGAACCAGCAATCCTGTTGCCCAGAGCTCACACTCTAACTAGCTGAGCCACCCGTCCACCCCTATTTCTGGGTTTTCAATTCTATTCCATTGGTCTGTGTACCTGCTTTTCTGCCAATACCATGTTGATTTGATTATTGTTGCTCTACAGTACAAGCTGATGTCAGGGAATGCGATACCTCCAGCATTATACTGATGGCCAATAGACAGATGAAAAGATGCTCAACATCACTAATCATCAGAGAAATGCAAATAAAAACCACAATGAGACATCACCTCACACCTGTTAGAATGGCTATAATCAACAAGACAAATAATAACAAGTGTTGGAGAGGCTGTGGAGAAAAAGGAACCCTCATACACTGTTGGTGGGAATGCAGACTGGTGCAGCCATTATGGAAGGCAGTGTGGAACTTTCTCAAAAAATTAAGACTACAATTACCATATGAGCGAGCAATCCCTCTCCTGGGTGTATACACAAAACATTTGGAAACATTTATCCATAAGGATCTATGTCCTCCAATGTTTATTGAAGCATTATTTATCATGGCCAAGACATGGAAACAACCAAAGTGTCCTTTGATAGATGATTGGATAAAGAAGCTGTAGAATATATACACAATGGAATACCATTCTGCCATAAGAAAAGATTAAATAGGACCCTTTGCGACAACATGGATGGAACTTAAGATTATTATGCTAAGCGAAATAAGTCAGACAGAAAAAGTCGAGAACCATATGACTTCACTGATATGTGGGATTTAAAACTGAAAGCAACAAAGGAACAAGAAAAATAAAGAAAGAAACAAAAACTCATAGACACAGACAATAGTTTAGTGGTTACCAGAGGGTAAGTGGGGAGCGGGGCCGTAGATGAGGGTAAAGAGGGTCAAATGGATGGAAGGAGAACTGACTCTGGGTGGTGAACACACAATGTGAAATATAGATGATGTAATACAGAATTGTACACCTGAAATCTATGTAACTTTACTAACAATTATCACCCCAATAAATTTTAATTAAAAACAAAGGCAACAACTGACCTCAGAGAGGAAAGCTGGGATGGAGGCTATGTCCTCAAACCATTAATCAAGAGAGAATAGAGAAATGGTTCAACTTGTCCAAGTCCCTCTCCTTGCTCCCATAAAAAGAAATATCACCCTTTTCTAATTTTGTCAGAGAAAATACAGGTGAAGGCCTGAATGAACTGCATTTTTTTTTTTAATTTTCCATCTCATTTTTCCTGAGTGGAGAAAATCTCTATGCTTACCTCAATGTCAAAGGATTGTTTTTTCCTTTCTATATTACAGAGCCAGCACCCCTACTGTGTACAGTGGTTGGAATTGTGTGATCTGACAGTGGAACAAGAAATGTCATGTAATACAAGAAAAAAAGTGGTGTGAGGGGATGCAGAAAGGAAGAGAGGGGCATAGCAGTGTGACTAACTGTGGCAACAATTCATCTTGAAAGCCCAAAAGTTTCTCCTTCATAGAAAATGCCAGTCCCACTGGAAGCCAGAAACTATAAAGAGTATAAGCTACTGTCAAGTATGCTTCTTTTTTGTCACTGGAGAGAAAAAGACAGGTGGCAAGCCTCCTGTTCATGCTTCTTCATGACGCAGCCTAACTGTGCACACAGGCTCATGCAGAAAGACAGAACTGCAGGCTGAAGAGATACGGAACACAGAGAAACTCACAGTGTTTGCCAGAGGTCTTAAGGGGATCTTCTATTTCATTCCGTAGTAATGCCCTTTTTGTTGACAAAAGTAAATTGATGATAGTCAACAGGGAAGCATTTGGTGGAAAAATTCTGTTGACCCTTCTCAGATTGAATTTGACCACAGAACAGGATACCAGCAGTTGCAGAAATGATAGATTATTGTAATGACTGCCAGAATGGCCTTTTGGCATGTTTAAATGGCAATAAATTTCACCAGGAAGAAGGCAATTTTACTACTTTAGAGCAGTAAGGAAACACAGTGTTTAAGGTGTAAATAAATCATGGGTCATTAACAGCAAGCATATTCTGTCCATGGTGCAATGCTCAATCAGTGGCTATTCATATTTAATTTAATTATGTGCATTTACTTAGCCAATTATGCTTTTTTCGTTCCAGGTCACAGACTTCTCAGGCTGACAATTTTACTCTCTTCCTGTCTCCCTTATGTCCATAAACACAGCCCTAGTTTCTCCCTCGTTTTTCCTTCCACAGGTACATAAATACGATCTCGGTAGTTCAATAACGCTAGCTCACTGAATAGCCTACTGAGATGATTAAATTAGAGACTGATCTGCTATGTGGTCTTTGCCTTGGCTCCAAAATCCCCTCCGTCCCTCGCTCATTAATCTGGCTCGGTTCTTCACTGAACTCTGCCATTAAAGGAGGAGGGAGAGAGAGAGGTGTGCAATGAAGTTTGACATTTCCTCAAAAATGATTGTATTAAAACCCACTTACATTTATAGCTCCATCTCATTTGAGAATGTTAATAAGTTGCAGTTTCATCAAGAGAAAGGTATTAGGATCTAATCAAGTCAAAGGCTTGCTCACACTGGTATGGACTGTGTTTCTGAAGCATCACTTTAAAAGGTCGCTTTTAAATACAGCTTTAAGGTGATAATTAACAAAGTTTATTAATAACAATCTGCTTGTGGACCATTTAAAACATTTGGGGTCCATCTCCAGTATCAGTTTCAGGCCAAATTCATCTCACTTCCAGCTGTGTCAGTTCTGACCACAGGAGCAGATTTCAGGGCACATACCCGCCCACATCAGGCAGGTCAATAGCGTGATACAGAAACAAATTAGTGTTGGCTTGGGTGGGCAAAACAAGCACAATCTCTCCAAAAGCCTCATTTTATATTAAGCATGGCGCGAACTGTCCTTTCTCAATATGACAGAAAGGATAGTCTGGGTGATTAGTCCCAAGCCTCGCTGTTACCTCTAAAACCAAGCACCTAAATTTCTTTCTGCTGGCTTTGTGTTTCCTGGAACATTTACTGAGACCACATTGGAAAGCTTTTCTGTTCCTATAATTTTGTAAACGACCAGGAATGTACCAGTAGCCCCAACCACCTTCAGGCCAAAAACATCATCATGTTTATCTCAGATCATCCCTGAGAACTACTGCAACTCTAAGCAGCTCCTGTGTGGAATGGAGAATACAGGGGTGTACACCACATTGAATTACCGACCATCCCAGAGTACATGTGATTGGCATCCCAGGTGGAGACAAAAGAGAAAATATAAGAAGATATTAAATAAAACAAGCCACCAGCAGAAGTTTAAGAAAGCAAAATATGAAGGGTTGGGTTGAAAAGATGGGGAGATATAGCAAGAGAAAAGAATAATGTAGGAGTTTGAAGTTTTTAGAACATGATCTATCAATTGTCTTATTTTACAGATGATAAAGGACAAACCTAAAAATCTGAGTGGCTTTTTCAAGGTTCACAGAGTTTGATGACAAACTAGGACTAGAATGAGGACTTACGACTGCTAATTCTACTATCCCAGCGGACTAGTATTCCAGGAAGGGCAAACCACTGAAAGTGGTCAAACTGCAGCAGGGATCAGAAGACCTATGGACCAGCTGCGATCGGGGTCCACACCCAAGAGCCTGAGAAAACCTGCAGGTGTCCTCACTTCACCCCTTCGTATGAGGTTCTGTGCTCACAATTCCTGAAAACAAAGGTCTAGTGTGTTTGGGTTGCAGGAGTGGGAATGCACAGTTGTCTAAGTCCACATGTCAGTTTCCAAGGCCCAGGCTCACTTTTGTCACTATTGCAAGAGAGATAAAAAGAATACTGGGGAGAGCAGGGTATTTTTAGACTACAGGGCCAAGGTTATCTGGCTCTGGCTAAGATAAATGTGAAGGGTTAGAACCTTGCCAGTTTTCACTGCAGTTAGTCAAGTTGACCACATGTGAGGAAGATGGAATTTTTATAGAAGCTGTCAACATTTAAAAGCACATAGTCAGGTGTAGCGATAAGTCAAACCTCCCGTGTTTTTAATGGACTTGCCTCCCATCCTCACTTCCCCAGTTGATGATAGCCTTATCTCTTAGTGCTTAGTTGATGCTAAATCTATCCCCAGTCAGGCAGACCAAGGGGAAGTCTGCTTGCGCTCCCTTTGTTTACCATTTCTGGCTAAGCTAATTGGAGGTTAGTGAAACTGTCCCCGCACAGGGTAATCATGAGCACAGGGAAGGTAATGGTGTTGGTGGTGATGGTGATGATGATGACAATGTCGCTGATGCCAGCAGACACGGTAGATGCAGTCTGCTGTCTCTACTTACTTACGGGGGCTAACCTAGTCAAGCAAATAGCCTGAGATAAGATGTAAATGAAGGAACTTGAGTCAATAAATGACTGTTTACTTCACATTGTGAATAAATATGGTGGCCATAAGATAAAAAAGAAAAAAAAACTTCATTTTCTTTCTGTTTGATTTCTACTTGGTTGACTTTATGATGTGCTTATTTCGTCAGGTTGATCAGGTATAATTAGTATGTCTTTCTAACAAAGATTAATAACTCCTCGGGTCAACAAAGGGCAATTCAGTGTGGAGACTTATTTATTTGATCTTGTGCTGTTAGTCATATGCATGGTCATCGACGCCCATCTACACCACAGCAACGAGGGAGAAAAACCAGTCCATTCAAGTGTAGGTAAGAGACCCTTAACTTTAAAACTAATTGTCCTTATACAATACTTCCGGGAAAGGGTTGTTTTACATAGGCTTTGAGAAGATAACATCTACTGAGCAATTTACACATACGAGACACTATGCCATGTGGTTTATGTGCATTATTTGTTTTCCATTTCTTACATTAAGCCTATGAGAGAAGTATGGGGGGAAAAAATCTTCTTCCTCACCCAATATCCACTCTCCTTTTTGTCCTCAGCACTAGAACCCTAATTTTATTCATGGTGACAATATTGCTTGCTAAAAAGACATTTCTCAGCTTCCTTTGTAGCTAGGAAAGGTCATGGGAAATTTTTCTAACCAATGAAAATCGTGCAGCATTGTTGTTTGGGATTTCAGAGATAGTTTCTTAAAGAAAATTTTCACTGATTTTCCTCTTTTCCCATTTCCTCCTTCCATCCTAAAACCAGATGTGATGACAATACCTACAGCAGTCATCTTGGATCATGCGTGCGTATGCTAGAAGAAGGTAGAAGCCTAGATCATTCTTCACATCTCTTACATGGAGAGAAATGAAGTTTCATCTTTCTTAAGCTACTGATCTTTTGGATGTTCTATTCTATATAACCCAACCTCACCTAGTATAATAGATAAATAATATCATCCCCATTACAGAGATTAGGAAACTGAGATTAGTAAGTGGCAGAGTTGGAATTTGAACCCAGGTTGTCTGATCCTGGAACCTCTATTGTTAATACTATATTGCTTATTAAGAGCAATCAAAATCACAGCTTCCTACCCTTACTCCTTGCACTCTTCACTAGAGTCATTTGGGATTTGTTTCAATTCTTCAAACTAACCTGGTCCTGTTCTATCTTGATTTAGACATTCACATATGTCATTTTCTTTGACTAAAAAGCAGTTCTCCCTGTTCTTTACCCGGATAATACCTAATTCAGTTTTTAAACATCACTTTCTCTGAAAAAAAACAAAACAAACAGAAACTCTCCTGATCCCTGTAGGCTTGTTATGTTTCCCTCCAATATACCGTCATAGTTCTCTCCTCGCTCAGTACTTAACACTCTGTTAAAGCTCAATAGATGTGAAGAAAGGCGTTGTGTCTTCCCCGGTTATCTCATTCACTATTAGGTAGAACAGTGTTTGGTGCCTATACAGGGCAAAGAATAGTGCGTGTTCCTACTAGCTAACCTAGAAAACTTCATAATTCAATGAATTGGGCAGAGTATTCAGACGTGTCTTGCTCTAATAGCTAGAAATAATTGGTCAGAAACTAGATATGGCTCTGGTCCTACTAATACATCTTGAAAGTAAGATGCAATTTTAACTTGTGTCCCAGAACAAAGTTCAACAATAGTTTTATATCTGGCATCAAATCAAAGAGTGCCAAGTATGCAAAAAAGGCACAAAAATATAACCCATAATGAAGAGGGAAAAAAATCAATTAAGTGAAATTGACCCAGAGGTTAGAATTAACAGGCAAAAGCATTAAAACAGTTTTGTAATCATCCAAAATTTAAGTGGACATAGTTAAGACATAGATATTTTTACTCAAATTTGGCCTGTCAAGATGAAAACTACAGTGCCTAAAGTAATTTTTTTAAAAAAATACATGGGATTAATGGCAGAGTAGATGTTACAAAAGAATATATTAATGAAGCTAAAGAGAGAGACATTAACTTTCCAAAAGGAAATACAGAGAGAAAAATAATCTTTAAAAATGAAAAGACCAGTGAACATGAATAACATTAAGTAGCCTAGTATATGTGTAATTAGTGATCTCAAAGGAGAAGGAGAACAGAAAAAATATTTCAAGAAATAATGGCACAAATAATTTCCAAGTTTTATGAAACCTATAAATCCAAACATCCAAGAAGCTCAATGAAACACAAGCCCAAGAAACATGAAGAAAACTACACGAAGGCACATCATAATCAAACTGCTCAAAACCAATCATAAAGAGATAACCTTAAAGGCACCCAAAGGAAAAAAAGGTCACCTCCCATTCAGAAGAAAAAAAGATAAGGATGATGGTGATTTCTTGTAGGAAACAATACAAGGAGGAAAACAGCAATATCTTTACAGTACTGACAGGAAAAAAATGCTGTCAACCTAGAATTCTATACCAGCAAAATGTATTTCAAAAATGAAGGTTAAACAAATGCTTTTTTATATGTACAAAAGGTAATATAATTCATCATTAGCAGACTCACACTACAAAAAATGTTAAAGGGATTCCTTTGGACAGAAAGAAAACGATCATCATTGGCTATGTGGATCTACATAAAGGAATAAAGAGCATAAGGAATGGTAACTACATGTGTAAACATATGACTTTTTCCTTATGATAGAAATCTCTTTAAAAGATAACTGGCTGTTGAAACAAAATATAAAAACAATGTATTGTGGGGTTTATAACATACGTAAAGTCAAACTTCTGACAATAGAAAAGGTGAGAAGGGGAGAAATGGAAGTACTATTGTAAGGATCTTTGACTGTACATGAACTGGTATAATATTACTTGAAGGTGGCCTGTGATAAAGTAAATATGTATGCTCTAAATGCCAAAGCAAGCATTAAAATGAGAAAACAAAGAATTATACCTAATAACCCAAAAAAGATAAAATTAAATCTTAAAAAATACTTAAGCGAAAATAAATCAGAAAAAGAGGGGAAAAGAGGAACAAAGTACAGGACCAAAGAATGATAGGTTTAAACATAATCATATCAATAATAGCATAAAATGTAAATAGTTTAAACACTGCAAACATTATTGAATTTGATTAAAATGGAAAAAACCTAACTACACGCTTCTACAAGAAACACACTTTAAACATAAAGATAAAAATAGGTTAAAAGAAAAAAGATGGAAAAAGATATACAATGAATACATAAAGCAAAAACTAAAATAAAAGCTAGGGTAGATGAGTAGATATATTCATATATTGACAAAGCTGATTTGAGAGCAAAGAATATTAGCAGGAATAAAAAAGATTATTTCATAATAATGAAAGGCTCAAGTCATCAAGATGACATAACAATCCTAAATGTTTATGTACCTAATAACATTGCTTAAAAATATATGAAGCAAAAACTGTGAGAATTGCAAGGAGAAACAGACAAATCCATGATTATAGTTGGAGATGTCAATATCCTTACTTCAATAATTGATAAAATAAGTAGAAAAACAGTGAGGATATGGAACACCTGAATAGTCCAACTTGACGTAATTCACAGTTATAAAATAATCCTCTCAACAATTGAAAAATACTCACTTTTTAGAGGGAAAAAAATGGCGGCGTGAGGTGAGCCTCTGTAACGCTCCCCTGGAATTTACAACGAATCGGACAACAATAACTCCACAAAGGACTCCTTGCACAGCAGACAGGCAAGACGAAGAGGCCCACTACTGAATTCACCTCCAGGTGGGTGAATCACGTGAGCGGGGGAGGAGGGAGAGGAGAAGTGAGGAGATGGAGCCGCGCGGGCGCAGGACGCAGACCTAGCTCAGTGCTCCATGCTCACTGCATCCCGGAACTACCGCAGCTGTGGGAGAGGGAAGGACTCGGACTGCTAGGGCTCTGCTTACGGCCCACAGGCTGAGGAGGCAGCTCATAGCACGGCTGAACTCAACGCTCCTGGCAGCAAAGACTGAGGGAAGAGGGCTGAAATCGGTGGTTTAAGCCCTCACTGCCGAGCGGAGAACGGAAGCCATAGGCATGGAGACTAGCCGCCCCCTCCCTACCCTCCCAAAGCTCGCCCCGCCCCCACCTGCCCGGTGCTAAAGCGATAAAGTAGCAGTGTCGGATCAAAGGACAGAATATTTGCTGCTCTGAGAACTGCGGACCGCAGACACAGATTCGCAGCTCAACTAGTTCCGGCAAAGGGCAGGGAGCTGTGGAAGCAGGACTGGCTGTGGTGGTGGTCGCCGCCATTGCTCTGGGCCACCTCTCACAACTCACCCCGCCCCTGGCCCCACCTATCTGGGCGGATCCCTGCAGGAGTAAACAGAACTGCTGAAACATACGGGCTCTGAATCTGGTGCAGAAAGCGCTTTGGAACTTCAAAAGCTCTTCGCATACCTATCAACCTGTTGCAGAAGCCACTCCTGTAGATGTCTAGGAAGAGAAATAGTAAATCAGTGATTGCCATGAATAACCAAGGCAACAAGATAGCTCAGAAAGAAAGTGAAAAGTCTCCAGAAAAGGAACTTAGAGATATGGACATTTGTGATTTAAATGACAGAGAATTCAAGATCGCAATTCTGAAAAAACTGAACGAGATGCAAGAAAACACAGAAAGGCAGTTTAATGAACTCAGAAACACAATCAAAGAACAACATGAGCATTTTACAAAAGAGATTGAAATCTTGAAAAAGAACCAAATAGAATTTCTGGAGATTAAGAACTCAATTGAAGAAATTAACAATAAAATATCCAGCTTAGGTAGTAGAGTTGACCAGATGGAGGAAAGAATCAGTGACATCAAATATAGGAACCTGGAATTGACACAGAGGGAAGAAGAAAGAGACTTGAGACTTAAAAGAAATGAAAGAACTCTACAAGAACTTTCTGACTCCATCAGCAAGAGCAATATAAGAATAATGGGCATACCAGAAGGAGAAGAAAGAGGGAAGGGAACAGAGAATATATTCAAACAAATCGTCGATGAGAACTTCCCAAACTTGTGGAAAGAACTGGATCCTCGAATCCAAGAAGCAAATAGAACACCTAATTACCTCAATCCCAACAGGCCTTCACCAAGGCACATTGTATTGAAGCTGTCTAAAATCAATGACAAAGAAAGAATCCTCAAGGCAGCCAGGGAAAAGAAGACGGTAACTTACAAAGGAAAGCCCATTAGATTATCATCAGATTTTTCAGCAGAAACTCCACAAGCTAGGAGGGAATGGAACCAAATATTCAAACTATTGAAAGAGAGAAATTATGAGCCAAGAATAATATATCCAGCAAAGATCTCCTTTAGATATGAAGGAGGAATAAAGACCTTTCCAGACATCCAGAAGCTGAGGGAATTTTCTAATACACGACCTGCACTACAAGAAATACTAAAGGAGGCTATTAGACCACCATCAACAGGGACAACTTGTGGCAACCGAAACATAAAAAGGGGGAGTGTAAAGGCCTGAACTGGAATATGGGAATAGAGAAAGTAAGCGTACTGAAGAAACTGGAATACTCTAAATATCAAACTTTCTTTTACATAAACTCAAGGGTAACCACTCAAAAAAACATCCAAATCTGAAATATATACTGTAATAAAAGAAGAAACAGAGGGAAACGTCATAGAATACCACCACACAGAAATAACAGACAACAACAAAAAGGCAAAGAAACAATGGAGACACAGCCTTACCAGAAAACTAAAGACAGAATGACAGGAAATCCTCACATATCAATAATCACCCTAAATGTAAACGGACTGAACTCACCAATAAAGAGACACAGAGTAGCAGATTGGATCAAAAAACTAAACCCAACCATATGCTGCCTACAAGAGACACATCTCAGCTACAAGGACAAGCATAGACTCAAAGTGAAAGGGTGAAAATTGACACTCCAAGCAAATGGCACCCAGAGAAAATCAGGTGTAGCCATAATGATTTCCGATGAAACAGACTTCAGGGTGAAAAAGATAACAAGAGACAAAGATGGACATTTCATAATGGTAAAGGGGACTATACAACAAGAAGACATAACAGTCATCAATATGTATGCCCCCAATCAGGGAGCACCGAAATATACCAAGCAACTACTAACAGAACTAAAGGGAGAAATTGACCAAAACACAATTATACTAGGGGACTTAAATACATCATTGACAGCTATGGATAGATCATCCAAACAGAAGATAAATAACGAAATCGCAGCCCTAAATGACACATTAGATGAATTGGACATAATTGACATATATAGAGCACTTCATCCTAAAACATCAGACTATACATTCTTTTCTAGTGTACATGGAACATTCTCAAGGATAGACCATATATTGGGACACAAAATCAGCCTCAGCAAATTTAAGATTGAAATCATACCAAGCATATTCTCTGATCACAAAGCTTTGAAATTGGATATCAACTGCAAAAAGAAAGCAGGAAAAAACACAAATACATGGAGATTAAACAACATACTTTTAAAGAATGACTGGGTCAAAGAAGAAATTAGAGGAGAGCTCAAAAGATACATAGAAACAAATGACAATGAAAATACATCCTACCAAAATTTTTGGGATGCCGCGAAAGCAGTTTTAAGAGGGAAATTTATATCATTACAGGCCTATCTCAAGAAACAAGAAAAATCCCAAATAAATTACCTCATGATACACCTTAAAAAACTAGAAAAAGAAGAACAAGCGAAACCCAAGGTCAGCAGAAGAAAGGAAATAACAAAAATCAGAGCAGAACTAAATGAAATAGAGAACAAAAAGACAATAGAAAAAATTAATGTGACAAACAGCTGGTTCTTTGAAAAGATTAACAAAATCGACAAACCCTTGGCTAGACTCACTAAGATAAAAAGAGAGAAGACACTAATTAACAAAATCAGAAATGAAAAAGGAGAAGTTATCACGGACACCACAGAAAAACAAAGGATTATCCAAGAATACTATGAAGGACTATATGCCACCAAATTTAATAACTTAGAAGAAATGGACAAGTTCTTAGAAACATATAGCCTTCCAAGGCTGAATCATGAAGAACTGGAAAATCTTAACAGGCCGATCACCAGTAACGAAATTGAATCAGTCATCAAAAACCTTCCCAAAATCAAAAGTCCTGGACCAGATGGCTTCACCAGTGAATTCTACCAAACCTTCAAAGAGGATCTAATACCAATCCTGCTCAAACTCTTCCAAAAAATTGAAGAAGAGTCAGTACTCCCTAACTCATTTTATGAGGCCAACATTACCCTGATATCAAAACCTGGTAAGGACAACACAAAAAAAGAAAACTACAGACCTATATTCCTGATGAATACAGATGCTAAAATCCTAAACAAAATTCTAGCAAATCGAATACAACAATGCATTAAAAAGATTATTCATCACGACCAAGTGGGGTTCATCCCCGGGGCACAAGGATGGTTCAACATTCGCAAATCCATCAATGTGATACATCACATAAACAAAATAAAGGACAAAAATCATATGATTCTATCAATTGATGCAGAAAAAGCATTTGATAAGATACAACATCCATTTATGATTAAAACACTTACTAAAATTGGTATAGAAGGAAAATACCTCAACATAATAAAGGCCATATACGACAAGCCCTCAGCTAATCTCATAATTAATGGTGAAAAGCTGAAGCCCTTTGCTCTACGTTCAGGAACACAACAAGGTTGTCCCCTATCACCACTGCTTTTCAACATAGTGTTGGAAGTCCTCGCCAGAGCTATCAGGCAAGAGAAAGAAATAAAAGGCATCCAAATTGGGAATGAAGAAGTTAAATTGTCACTCTTTGCAGATGACATGATGGTATATATAGAAAACCCTAAAGACTCCACCAAAAAGCTATTAGAAACAATCAATGAATACAGTAAAGTTGCTGGCTACAAAATCAACGTACAAAAGTCCATTGCTTTCCTATATACCAACAATGGAATCTCAGAAAAAGAGATAGAAAAAACAATTCCTTTTGCAATTGCAACAAAAAGAATAAAATACCTAGGAATAAACTTAACCAAGGATGTGAAGGATTTATATGCTGAAAACTATAAGACATTTTTGAAAGAAATTGAAGAAGACACAAAGAAATGGAAAGACATTCCGTGCTCATGGATTGGAAGAATCAACATAGTTAAAATGGCCATATTACCCAAAGCCATATACAGATTTAATGCAATCCCCATTAAATTCCCAATGGCAGTTTTTAAAGAAATAGAAAAAAAAAATCTTCAGATTTGTTTGGAACCAGAAAAGACCCCGAATAGCCAAAGCAATATTTAAAAAAAAGAACAATACTGGAGGTATCACACTCCCTGATTTTTGCTTGTACTACAGGGCTACAATAATCAAAACAGCTTGGTATTGGCGGAAAAACAGACACATAGACCAATGGAATAGAATTGAGAACCCAGAAATAAAACCACATAAATATGGACAGATAATTTTTGACAAAGAAGCTAAAAACATACAATGTTTTTAATAAATGGTGCTGGCAGAATTGGATAGCTACGTGCAAAAGAATGAAACTGGACTGCTATCTGTCACCATGTACCAGAATTAATTCAAAATGGATCAAAGACTTAAGCATAAGACCTGACACAATAAACTGCATTGAAGAAAACATAGGTACTAAACTTATGGACCTTGGGTTCAAAGAGCATTTTATGAATCTGACTCCAAAGGCAATGGAAGTAAAAACTAAAATAAACAAATGGGATTATATGAAACTGAAAAGCTTCTGCACAGCAAAAGAAACTATTGACAAAATAATGAGGCAACCAACTGAATGGGAGAAGATTTTCGCAAACAGTTCCTCTGATAAGGGGCTAATATCCAAAATATACAAGGAACTCATGAAACTCAACAACAAAAAAACAAACAACCCAATTGAAAAATGGACAGAGGACCTGAAGAGACATTTCTCCAAAGAGGATATACAAATGGCAAATAGACATATGAAAAAATGCTCAACATCGCTAATCATCAGAGAAATGCAAATGAAAACCACAATGAGATTTCACCTCACCCCAGTCAGAATGGCTTTCATCAACAAAACAAATAGTAACAAGTGTTGGAGAGGCTGTGGAGAAAAAGGAACTCTCATACACTGTTGGTGGGAATGCAGACTGGTGCAGCCGCTATGGAAGGCAGTGTGGAGGTTCCTCAAGAAATTACGAATAGAATTACCATATGACCCAGCAATCGCTCTCCTGGGTATCTACCCCAAAAATTTTAAAGCATTTCTCTATAGAGACACGTGTACTCCAATGTTCATTGCAGCTTTGTTTACGGTGGCCAAGACATGGAAACAACCAAAATGTCCTTTGATAGATGAATGGATAAAGAAGTTGTGGTACATATACACAATGGAATACTATTCGGTGTTAAGGAAAGATGATATAGGAGCATTTGTGACAACATGGATGGATCTTGAGAGTATAATGCTAAGTGAAATAAGTCAGACAGAAAAAGCAGAGAACCCTATGATTTCACTGATATGTGGTATATAAACCAAAAAGAACAAGACAAACAAATGAGAAACAAAAACTCATAGACACAGACAATAATTTAGTGGTTACCAGAGGGTAAGGGGGTGGGCGGTGGGTGATGAGGGTAAAGGGGATCAAATATATGGTGATGGAAGGAGAACTGACTCTGGGTGGTAAACACACAATGGGATTTATAGACGATGTAATACAGAATTGTACACCAGAAATCTATGTAAATTTACTAACAATTGTCACCCCAATAAATTTACCACAGAACATTTACCAAGGTGGGGACAGGAATGGGGGGATTTAAAAAGGCACAAGAAAATTTCTGGATGCGATGGACACATCTATTATCTTGATTATGGTGATGGTTTAATAGGTGCATATACTCGTATATGTATATGTCAAAACATATCAAATTATAAATTTTAAATGTATATTGTTCATCATACATCAATAAAGTCATTTTTAAATAGAGATACATATAGATATATGTATAGGGATTAGAGACAGAGATAGAGACAGAGATGGGGATGGGGAGGTACAAGGGAAGGTGAAGGAGGCGGAGTCAGAGGGAGAGGGAGAGAGAGGACAGAGAGCGATAGCAGTCCTCTTTTCTCTGGATTGATCCTGACATAAAGGGTAATGTTAACCTGTATATCTTTAAATTGTCTGGTGTATGAAATTCTCTATCCTAGACTCCATGAGTAATCCCGTAAACTATTTTCTCACTAACTCCCTTTCCCACATTAATTTTGCTAAGAATTTACCTTACAAATCTCCAACAGATTATTTCTATAATCTCCCATCTTCAGTCTAGCTCTGCAGTGAGGCCACAGAGTACTGCTGCTGAAAATCCCCACCTGTGTGCACAGGTGTCAGATTCCTGCTTTCCAATCCTCACTTTAAGACTATGCTTTTTTTCTTCCATGTACATTCTGCTTTTTCCATCTGGAATGTTTACCTGGTAACTCTTCAGAAAACCTCTATGATATTACTTCTACCAAGAAGCTTTCCCTGATCCCTGCCAAAGCCAGAGGGGGTAATCCCTCCAGGCTCTAGGCTACTGTACCTATTATCATTCTTATTATACTATATTGAAGATCATATATATGTGTGTGTATAATTTTATACTACATATAGTATTTTATATTGTATCATTATGTATAGTTTCATATATCCATATATATGTGCATATATATTTATTTCCCTTCCTTATACTCCTTGAGAGCCAGGACAACATCTTATAACATAGTACTTGGCACACAGTAGGTGCTCAATAAATGATTGTTAAATTGAATTGAATTGATTATTTTTACCACTGCCACACCAAAAGCTTTCTGGAGAAATCAAGTACTAGAAAGTGAGGCACTAAATATTCATGAAGTTGACTCCACCTCTCAGTGTGGCTATACATAACAGGTATAATTTTAAAATCTGAATGAATAATTAGTAGGAGTCCTTAGAAAAGAAAACAATATATATTCAAGAGATAAATTCTTGCTCCAATTTAAAAATATAGAAATTTCCTTTCTTTCCAAATATTTACTTAACAAATTCCTAAACTTAAAAAATTCATTAATTATACAAAAGTTTCCTCCATCTTCGTCAACTTATACTACCCAGTCCCCAATGTTTGTTTGTTTGTTTTCTTGGAGGGGGAATAATACCCTTATATAAGTCTGTTGGTGATCTGTTGGAGTGTCTCTTCAGCTGGATTGTCCCATTTCTCCTCCTGGGGTTACAGTGAGTCCCTGAACACAATAGGCTCTTGTTCAACCCTTGTCAATCCTTCACTGGGTTCAAAACCACAGTCCTGAGTATTGCAGGGTTTGAACCCCAAACTGGCTTTGGGGCTGGTTGCCTGGGTTTGAATCCCAGACCTACCATGTAATGGCTGTGTGACCTTGAACAACTTACTCAACTTCTCTATACCTTAGTTGTTTAGTAAGCAGTCAATAGATGTTATCTGCTATAGTCAGCACCCAATAAACATGAATTAAATAAATGAGTGGTGGCTCTTGAATAAGAGTAAGCAGGTCCTATATAGTTTGATTTGAGGGATTTAAGTAGGGTTTTCCTACCTCAAAAATATTTCACAAGTCCTAAAATTCCACCATTAGAAAAACACATTATTTTGAGTTAAACTGAACTCTTTGCCTGAGGTCTTTTTTTTTTTTTTATCTTTGTTAAATTTATTGGGGTTGTTGCAGAATCCAAGACTGGAAAGAACCCAAGGGGCACTCAGAGAGCTAGGAGAGTCAGCTTTATTAGGCCAGCGGACTCAGCGGCATGCTTCCCAAAAGACTGAGCCCCTAGCAAGGTTTTGAGCAGGTTTTTATGGGTTGGGGATTTCCTTGAGTCGGGGAAGGGGTAGGTGTCATCTGGTGATTGACTCAAGGTGTGACTTGAAGAGGGTTATGTGGAAGTGGGCTGGGGCTTAGGCTGGGGACTTCTCTCTCGGCTCGGGCCACCATTTTAGCTCAGTTCCAGGTGGCAGGGAACCATTTAAAGGTCAGTTTCCCCATCAGGGTGACATTGGTTACTAAAATTACATAGGTTTCAATTATACAGTTCTATAATACATCATCTATATATTGCATTGTGTGCTCACCACCCAGAGTCAGTTCTCCTTCTGTCACCATATATTGACCGCCTTTACCCTCTTCTACCACCCCTTGCCCCCCTCCTTACCATCTGGTAACCACTAAACTGTTGTCTGTGTCTATGAGTTTTTGTTTGTTTGTCTTGTTCATGTGTTGCTTTCAGTTTTATATCCCACATATGAGTGAAACCATATAGTTCTTGACTTTTTCTGTCTGACTTAGTTTGCTTAGCATGATAATCTCAAGATCTATGCAGGCTGTTGCAAATGGCAGTATTTCATCTTTTCTTGTGGCCAGGCAATATTCCATTAGTGTATATGTACCACATCTTCCTTATCCAATCATCTATCAAAGGACACTGGTTATTTCCATGTCTTGGCCACCATGAATAATGCTGCAGTGAGCATAGGGGTACGTATATCTTTACAAGTGCATATTTTCAGATTTTTGGAGTAGATACCCAAAAGAGGATTGCTGGGTCGTATGGTAATTATATTTATTTTTTTAAGGAAACTCCATACTATTTTCAATAGTGGCTTTTTCAGCAGTTAGGAGTAACACGTCATAATCATCAACATAATTTTAAACATTGTTGCTATGTTGTGCCAATTAGTCTTCACAACCATCCTATGAGCTCAGGACTCATTATTTCCATTTTATAAGTATGGAAAATGGAACACAAAAAGAAACTTTGTCCAAAGACAAAAAGCAAGACAGTGGTATAGAGCTAGGATTTGAACCCAGGCGGTCTGACCCCTGTGACTACACTTGGAGGCACCATGTCTATCAGTCATTCATTCATGACATAAATAGCTTTTGTCTCCATGTACCAGAATCCATGCCAGGATCCAGACATAAGGGCACTAGGCAGGAAGCAGAGTGCATCCTGAAAAAGCATGGCAAAGAAACAGAAGGGGAAAGCGGTTGGAAAGTATCAGAGATGAAGGAAGAGTCCTATCTTTGCTTATCTCACAGGTTTACCACTAGTGGTAAAACTTGAAATTCCTGCATAGGATTGGCTTTTTCTTTTGTCATGTGCCTCGCCTCTTTCAGTGTAGCCTCTGGAACTTGTTTGCCCAACTAAAGGCTGTTTCCATCACTTACAACCTGGGCAAGTGTCTATCAACCTCTCAGAGTTTCACTTCTAAAACAGAGATTTAAAGTCTTACAGCCTGCCTGATTGGATCTGTTGGGAGAATTGAATGAATGAGTCCATGCAGATAAAGCACTTTTCTGTTGTTCCCCAAACAACTTCTAGAAAATTTGGTTCTGACAGCCCATTTGGTTAATGACCTGAAAGGCTTTGCCCAATCAGGCTAATTCCAAGACTAAAGAAAAGAATTTCCTCCTGCTGCTTTCTCCCTGAGAAAAGGGGACAATGCGCAGTTCCCAAAAGACTTCTTAAAAAACAGATAAAAAATTGTTTGCCTAGGGGATGAGTCTTTTAAAAATGAAAAAACGTCTGATCCCCCTGGTCCAAACCCATCCTCAGGCCAAATATTTTCCTCCACGCAGCTGTTTGGAATTATAGTAATAGTTATCTTTGGTTGACTGACTTGAGGATCTAGGAGCTATGAGCACATTCATTTAAAATTAAAAGGAAAAATTTTTTTTCTAAAATCCTTACTGCAATACCGGTTCCAAAAGACTTCTTAAATTCAAAATCAAGCTCAATTAAATTTCATATCTAGTTCCATTCGATCTCAGCCTTAAACTTATGCTTTATTCATCTATTATTTATATCAATAATTATTTTTATATTCACTATTTTTATTTCTGTTTATTGTTTATTTATAGCTCACTCATCATGCAATATTAATCAAGCTATAACACCAGCTCTGATGGAAAAGTGGACTCCTTTTTCATTTACCTTTATAAATATTTCAAACTGTTAGTCAAAATGCACAATTCCTTCATTTTTATATAAGCTCTTTGATGTGCTAATTTATGAAGTACTACAAACTCTTTGCTACGGGTCCCAAAATAAGTGCTTAATATCATTGGCCCCAAACTTCTCTGCATATAAGATATTCATATGTAGAAATATGTCACTGATTATGCTGCAACTAAAAATAGGCCTCCCAAGAAAGCTAGAGGGCATATAAATAGTGTGTTTGAGAAAACCACTGAGTCACAGACCAAATAGAAGAAGCAACTGCCATACTACCAGTAATTTAGAAAATTTGGTTTGTATTTATCTCTGTGTTGACTCTAAATCTCATTTAATGCTATACTCAATCCAAGCATCATAGAGTACTATTATAGAGATGGGAAATTCCAGTCACTTCAGGAACAAATGATTATTGAACAATGCACTTCATAATTTTATAAAAAATTATCTGTGTATTGGTCTCTACTCCTAGAATGTGAATTTCTTTAACACATAGACTATGCATAGTTTTTTAAATGAATGAGTTCTGTAGCCAATCAAAAAGTCAGTCACTAACAATAGGGTTGTATATAAAAAATCATATCTTAGGGGTAGATCAAAACTACACAAAGGTTTGTTTTACTCAAAACTACCTAAAAAGAGCCAATCCATCCTTCAGTTACAAGTACCCTAAGACTCTATACTTCATCATTCTATAATAAGAAAATCAGTGCTCAAACTATACTACAAAGCTACAATAACCAAAATAGTATGATAGTGGCACAAAAATAGATATATAAATCAATGGACTAGAACAGAAAGCCCAAAATAAATCCTTGCTTATATGGCCAATTAATCCATGACGAAAAAAGTAAGAATATACAATGAGGTAAAGAAAGTCTATTCAACAAGCAGTGTTGGAAAACTAGATATATACTTTTTTTAAGTGAAATTGGACTACTTTCTTACACCATATACAAAAATAAATTCAAAATGGATTAAAGACTTAAATGTAGGACCTTAAACCATACAACTTCTAGAAGAAAATATAGGCAGGAAACTTTTTGAAATCGGTCTCAGCGATATCTTTTCAGATATGTCTTCTCAGGCAAGGGCAACAAATGCAACCACATCAAACTAAAACGTTTCTGCACAGCAAAGGAAACCATCAACAAAAAGAAAAGACAACTTACTGAATGGGAGAAGGTATTCACTAATGATATATCTAAAAGGGGTTAATATTCAAAATATATAAGGAATTTATACAGCTTAACACCAAAAAAAAAAAAAAATCCAATTTAAAAATGAGCAGAAGACCTGAATAGATGTTACTCCAAAGGGTACATACAAAGAGGACAACAAACATATGAAAAGATGCTCAACTTCACTAATCATCGGAGAAACGCAAATTAAAACTTCAATGAGATACCACCTCACACCTGGCTATCATCAATAAACCCACAAGTGTTGATAGGGATGTGAAGATAAAGGAACCCTCGACACTGTAGGTGGGGTTGCATATTGTTGCAGGCACCATGGAAAACATTATGGAGATTCCTCAAAAAGCAAACACATAGAGCTGCCATATGACCCGGCAATGCCACTTCCAGGTATTTATCCAAAGAAAACAAAAACACTCATTCAAAGACACATGCACGCCTATGTTTCCTGCAGCAGCATTTACAATAGCCAAGATATAGAAGCAACCTAGGTGTCCACCAATAGATGGATGGATAAAGAAGATGTGGTCCTTATGTATAATGGAATATTACACAGCCATAAAAAGAATGAAATTTTGCCCTTTGAGACAATATGGATGGACCTAGAGGGTGTTATATTAAGTGAAACAGTGAGAGACAAATACTGTATGATTTCACTTATATGTGGAAGCTAATTAAACAAATGGATGGACAAACAAAACAGAAACAGTCCCAGAGATACAGAGAACAAGTTAATGGTTGCCAAAGGGGAAGCGGATGAGAGAATAGGTGAAAAGGAATAAAATAAAATAATTAAATAATTTAATTTAATTTAAATATAGACTAAATAATTGAAGAAATGACTCATAAAATAGGTACTGTAAAAAAATAAGTGCTCATTTAATGAGAACTTACCATGTGAAAGGCCTATTTCCAAGTGCATTGCATTTTCATAAATATGTTGCCATTTACAACAACCCTATGAAATAGATTTTATCCCTGTTTTCTTGCAAATTTGCTTTGCAAGTTTTACTTTTTTTACTAAGATATTATTTTTCCTGATAAATAAACAATATAAGTGACATCTCAAGATTTTAAACAATTCACTTCTACTATCTTCCCTCCCCCTTTGCCCTCTGGTCTATGTCTGTGTCTATGAGTTTGTGTTTCTTTTTTTGTTTGTCTTGTTCCTTTGTTGCTTTCAGTTTTCTATCCCACACATCAGTGAAGTCATATGGTTCTCAACTTTTTCTGATTGACTTATTTCAAAGTCAAATATATGTTGAGGAAAGGAAAACTGACTCTGGGTGGTGAACACACAATGTGATATATAGATGATGTATTACAGAATTGTACACTTGAAATCTATGTAATTTTACTAGCCATTGTCACCCCAATAATTTTATTTAAAAACAGAACAACAAAGAAAGCACAATAAAACAAAATTAATTAATTTACTCTATAAGAAAAAAAGATTTCAAACAATTCATGTAAGTCATGTATCCCCTTCTCAGGAGAAATTACAAAATAATTCTCATTTCAGGGGCAGGGTCTGTTCCAGCTAAATACTACTTCATTGCATCATGGTTTTGGTTGTCGGACACTAGGGGATTATTTTATTCTTACTATAAACCCTCTCACTTTCTCTTTACTAGATTTCTTATCTCCCTTTTGCCCAACTCTTGACTGTATGACTTTTTCATTAGGAAACAGACAGGTAAATGGGAAAAAGTTAAACCCCACATCTATCCTTTTCAAATATTTTTCACCATTTCACATTAGTCTTACACTTTCGTTGAACTGTTTGGAACACACCTGGTTCATTTGACACCAAAAAAGTTCATCCTAGCTGGCATATTCAATAATTAGCATTGTATAGTGTACGATTCTAAAAATAATTCTTTTTACTTAAAATTGCCTGTATAGAATTTAACCAGGAGTTTAGAAAGGAAGTTTTAATAATGACTATGAACTGACAATTATCCTAGATAACCAGAACCTACCATGTTTCCCCCAAAATAAGACCTAACCAGACCATCAGCTCTAATGCATCTTTTGCAGCAAAAATTAATGTAAGACCGGGTCTTATTTTAATATAATATAAGACCGGGTCTTATAATACGATATAATATAATATAATATAACAATATAATATAATATACCAGGTATAACATAATATAACATATACCAGGTGTTATATAATATAAGACCAGGTCTTATATAAATTTTTGCTCTAAAAGATGCATTAGAACTGATGGTCCGGCTAGGTCTTATTTTGGGGGAAACACGATAGAACAATACCTGACACTGGTAGGCACGCATTAAATATTTTTTGAATGAGTGAATATTCTATTACCTGTGATTCTAATATCCCCTGCCAAGGCTGTCTTCCTTTGTACCACTAATCAAGACAAATTCCAATCACAGTCTTATTACATGGCCCTTAAATTAGCAAGTGTGTACAACAACCAGAAAGGCTGTCATTGCTTGAAAGGATAAAAGGGGCCTGGCTGCCAGGCCCACCACGTGAGTGTTTGCAGGAACACAAATGGCTTAGTCTCTGGGATGAGAATAGAGAAAAGAAGTTAGAAAATATATTCCCCCCTTCATGGACAGTGATCCAGTACCTTTTTTAGCCACAAATCCCCAAGGACAAGCATTAATTTAAAAGGTCATTGCAGAAAATCTTCAGGAGAGAATATTAAAACTAGCTACAGGGAGAAAACACTTACAACTCTTCGTATTATTTGACTTTTTCTCCTACGTAACAATCGCCTATAAACTTACAAAGAAACCAAGGGATAATGCTAAAAACAAGACAGTATATAAAATTTTATTCTGCATTTATCCTTAACATGGTCTCTTACAATTAATACTTTAAACTATTGGTATTTAAGTAAATTGTGGTGTGATGTCTTTCCTTCAAGTTGTCATTTTATAATAATTGGCCTTGCCTATTGATAGCCAAATATGAAGTAGAATAGAAGGAATTTTTTTCTTAATTAATGTTTATTGGGGTGACAATTGTTAGTAAAGTTACATAGATTACAGGTGTACAATTCTGTAATACATCATATAGATATCCCATTGTGTGTTCACCACCGAGAGTCAGTTCTCTTTCCATCACCATGTATTTGATCCCCTTTACCCTCATAGGAGGCTTTATTTTATTTTTAAAGCACTCACTAACTGTAGAATACTCCGCCCCAAATAAAATATTTCAGAGTTGATTCCATTTCTAAGGTAAAAAAAAAAAAAAGGAAACCTCTAAGTACTGATTTATTCTTTTCTCTCTGATGACAAAAGCTAAATTAGTCTAAAAATTATGAGTATTGCATCTGTAGCATACTCCTGTGTTATAACTACCCCACCTCTTTAATCAATTTGCTATTCCAAAGTGGAAAATGATTTAGGAAAAGCTGTCAGAGACAACAGGAGAGAAAGAGAATCTAATCTGGATAAGTTATTAAGAAAACTGCTTCTTTGAGTCTTTAACATTTAAACTGTCTATGGAGATTTAGAAATGAAGGTGATGGGAGGGCAGGGAGATGGGGGCAGGTGTGGGGGCTAGAAAACGGACTAGATGCCGCCAGTGGCACTGTCTAGTTCTACAACAAATGGAGGGGGAAGAAGAATAGGGAAGTTACATGTCAAGGGATAAAGAGAAAAAGCAGCAGAGACAGGTGGCAAAAAGAACAACTATGAGACACAGGCATGAATAAGGGAAAAGACAAAGAACATGAAAAGTGGAGGAAAGGGAAAAGAGAAGTAGAGAAGGGGTCATAAAAAGAGAGGGAGCACAGAAGGGCCTACAGGGAAGAATGAAAAGAAGAGAAACAGAGAAACAGAACAGCCTCTCCATCATCAGCGTTGCCTTCTTCATGTTCATCTCTTTTTTTTTCAGATGGCACACTGACAGAAGATTAATTCAAGTCAGCTGCTGAAAATAATTATTGCATTATGGGAGCAGTAATCATTATTTAGAACATGATTAAATATGTCTGCACCTATTGACTCTGCCTATGATTTATGTATTTGTTTAGTCAATAGTCTAATGTAAATGATGTAATTAATTATAGATGGTGGTGTCAGGTCATTGGTGAAAACAATCTGAAGAGAACAAGGGCTCTGTTTTTTTCATGACAGATGCAGAGGGGGGAGTGGGCTGAGTTGAGGGAATTCCAGGGGAACTTTTTCACGTGTGAATGGCGGCTTGGATCTCAATTTGCATGTTGTCTTTCTGTTGTTCAGCCTTCGTTTAGAAATTGAAATAACTTGTTAAGCAAAGGGGAAGGGAGCACATGATTGCCAAGAGGACGCCTGGGACTTGGGCGGGTGAGGAGGTAAAGAGCCAGCTGCTCCCTAACACAGGGGAGCATGGCACCATCATTTACCGCTTCATAAAATTAAATGTTTTCCAAATTAAATCAGTAGGCAGTGTGCAGGAGGCCTACTATCTCTAATAACAATTTTTCAATCAATATTAGGGGTCTTGCCGGTATGAAATCTGAGCTGAGAAAGTTAGCACAGGTTGGGGAGGGCACACTGGGGGGGAGCAAAGGAAAGGAGGTGGGAACAAGGTTGGAGTACTGAAGCTTTCAATCAAACCAAACGTTTAGAAAATATAGATATATATGCATGGTGGATTCGCCATCACTGTGAGTCTATTCCCCGTAGATTTTTCTCTTAACTGATAATTCGGTCAGTCACATTCCTCAGAGGGAGGTCATAGGTCACCCTAGCCCCTGTCAGGCCTCAGAGAAACCATTTCCATTTTAATGCCACAGCTATAATCTATCAAAGATGTGATGTACAAGATACAATGAATTTAAGTGGTCTTCATATATCACGGAGCTTTCATGCCTTCACCTGGGTAATAGTCTGAATTACTCTCCCTACCTCACAATCTGTCACCCCCAGTAAAATAACTGCCATGGTGGTGTTAATGGCAGATTTGTCCAAATTGGGGCTACAGTAGCCAAAGTCATTCTACATCATAAACTTTAGCATTCAGTACCTAGCCTGGAAAGGGCCCATAGCTTAAATTTTTTTCTGGTACTAATTCTACAGAGAGGTACTGCTCATGTTTTTATTTATAAGGGCTAAAATAAATCTAGCTGCGGCCGCATACAGTCTGCCTTCTCCATTTTTCTGTATCTAGTCCTCTAGTCCCCTCTCTTCCAACCCTATCTAATCTGACCTGTCACTTTTCCCCGAAAGGTATCTAATAGACATAGATCTCTTCCTTAGACAATAAACATAGCAGAGTTCAGAGGACTCAGCTCATAGTTATTGACCTTCTCTGCAACTCCACTATTAACCCTTCTTATTTTACCACTGTGTAGTAAAAGTCCTCTAATTTTACCACTAAGTAATAAATGTTACCAACACATACATCACATGCCTAACCTCTCCCTGCCTGTGAAACTAGTGTCCTACAAAACACTCCAGAGGCGTAGGTCTCCAGTGTCCCCCTTATTCAAGCTTCATGCATCCCTCTCTGCTGCTATTGTGGGGTTTTTTTAATTTTAATTTATTTTTCAATTACAGTTGACATACAATATTACATTAGTTTCAGGGGTACAATATAATGATTAGCCATCTATATATCTTCCAAAGTGATCACCCGGATAAGTCTAGCATCCACCTGGCACCACGCATAGTTATTACAATATTATTGACTATATTCCCTATGCTGTGCTTTACATCCCTGTGATTCTATTCTTTTCATGAGTTCCATGGTCTACCATCACCAAAATCCAACCTACTATTTTATTTGCAACCTTTAGATCAAGGGATAGAGACCGGGATTTGGACCCAGTGTCTGAAATTTGGCAGAAATACTATAAAGAGATGCTCTCTGTAATAACCTGGACAATATTTGCCATCCCATCAATGAATCCATGATGGGACTGTAGTATAATGGTTGATCATTTAGGTACTAAAATCCCTGGGATCAGACCAAGAAAGACTTAGGTTAGATTAGTTGGCTACAGGTGCTCATCTCACTAAAGCTCCTGGATAAACATCTTATAAGAATATACCACCTATGTAGGAGATACACAATATTGAGAGGGGACCTTGGTTTCTGTGCATTAGTCTAACATGATAAAAATATATATATGCTAAAGAAATCTTCCAGAAAAGAGGTGGTTCCTTTTATTCATAGGTCACCTAGTACTTGAGCCACCCAAGGCTTATAATTAGTAATCACAGGTAAATGTATAAAGACTGTTAGTTTTTTAAGAGGACTCTGCTTCTAAACCATTTATAGCCTTTCTTACCTCGTTCTTCATATATGAAAGCTGGGGCCATTAGGACCTATAGATATTTACCTCTCAAGGCTGAGATAAGGATTAACGAAGTAAGGTTTATAAAATGTCCTGGGCCACTCACTCTTTCCACAGGCTATGGATTCCTAGAAATGGAGGCAAAGCTATCTAGAAAGCTGATGGCTTGGTTAAAAGGCCAAAAAGTCAATAGAATTGAAATTATTTAGGAACAGTTCAGACAGAACACGGAGCAGCAATTATTTCTTCAGGTTTCAGACTGTTTGTGTTGAGCAATAACAAAAGAGTCTGCCCTTCCGCTTCTGATAGTGCTTTCATTAAGGTAAACAGTATATTATTCATGCTGAGGGTTTCTCCAGCAGCCTCTGTTTGTTTCCACTTTATCTGGGCTTCTTTGCAGTGAATTGTACACTCAGGAGATGTAAATTAGAAATATGCTCCCAGCCAGTAAAAATCCGTGAAAGCCTTTCAGTTCAGTTGGAAAGAAATGTAGTAAAATCAGGTCAAAAGAATATTCTAGCAAGGTTCTTGAACCACCATAGAGCAGACTTTACTGGACTCTCCAGCCTGTTCATGAGGCATGTTTGTAAGCCCATATCGTACAAACATGTACAGTGAAAGGATGGTCTCACTTGTACAGAGTCCCATCTCAGCAGACCCCTGAAGAGAGAGCATAGATGTCCCAAGGAATCACTTTGCCATAATTCTACACACCTTTTGGCCTAAAAGATTCTTTGGATTATTATAAATAGATATTTTTTAAATCACTTAGCTCAATTCTCCTCTAAAAGAAACTAGAACTTGCATAAAGACTCTCAAAAAGTTTTCCTAAAGATACAGACTGATTTTTCTAAGTAATTGACTTCACTTCCCTAAAATGGATATACTTGAACAAAGAGTAAGCAAATTGTGTGGCTAAATATTTAGAAAACCATCATAGAATCCCAAAGAAAGTAATGAAAATGTCTATCTGGGAAACACCTGTCCATCTCCCCCAACTCCCACCAAGGACAAGGTTTCAAAAGATAACACGGTGTGTGCTGATAACACTCAGGTTTCCTAACGTTGTCCCTTTTCCTGTGGGAAAACACCTTGTAAAACGGGATGGAAGCAAGGCTTTGCTGACCCCTTGTTTGCACACTTTGGTAGTTTACAAAGCTCTTCCTAGGCATTTAGAGTCATATCAGCGAAAATCCTGCCACCCTTCTTCTCCCAAAAAGTTTTTAGCAAGAATCAAAGCTCTGCGCTAGTTCAAAACCCTTGGCTATGTCCCTTAAATTGGTGTTGCTCAAATTTCAGTGCATATAAAATAGAATTGCCAGGTAAAAGACAGGCTGCACAGTTCAATTTGAATTTCAGATCAATAATAGTTTTTTGGTTTTGTTTGTTTGCTTTTTTTATTGGGGAATACTGGGGAACAGTGTGTTTTTCTAGGATGTCAAGCCGTTGTTTTTCAATCTAGTTGTGGGCGGCACGCAGCTCGCTCCAAGTCAAGTTGTTGTTTTCAATCTAGTAGTTGTGGAGGGCACAGCTCACTGGCCCATGTGGGACTCGAACCAGCGACCTTGGCGTTATAAGCACCGTGCTCTAACCAAGGAGCAAACCTGTCACCCACCGGTGGCTCAGCTTCAGGCTCAAGCCATTGTTTTTCAATCTAGTTGTGGAGGGCGCAGCTCACTGGCCCATGTGGGAATCGAACCAGCAACCTTGGTAAGAGCTCTAACCAACTGAGCCATCCGGCTGCCCCAATAATAGATTTTTAGTAGAAATATGTTCCCAAAATTGCATGGATGTACGTATACTTTAAAAATGTTGTTTGTCTGAAATTCAGATTTAACTGAGTGTCCTGGGTTTTTGTGTTCGCTTGTTTTTTGTGTGTGTTTTGTTTTCTTTGCTAAATCTAGCAACCCTAGAATAAGAATTACCTAGGAAGTTTACTTTACAATGTAGACTCTCAGTCCCCAAATCCGTAAATTGGATTTCATAGTTCTATGGTGGGGTCAGGAAATCTTATTTTTTCAAGTAAGCACTCTGGATGATCCTAGCACAAGCAGACTTAAAACCACCCTTCGAGAAACACTTCTTAAATGGTGGAATGTCCCCTGATGTTCCTTCATATATCAGCAGCAAAATGTTTCAAATTTAAAGGTGTTAGTTATTACAACTTTGTCTTGGGAAATCTAATATGTTTGCCCACTCTTATAAAATCCCAAAGATAGATAGAGTCCTTGATCTTCCAGAGGGGATAAGCACAAACAATATGAATTTCTGTCAAGGGATAAATGGAGCCTATTACCTCTTACTGGTAATTTTCCTTTTTCACATATAAAATAAACTGATTTTTGTTGCCGTATTTCTTTTGCAACTTGGGTATTATTTACAATAAATTGAATCCTTTCCGGGCTTGACATATTACACTGATCTATGACTTTGCTTTCATTTTGTCCTGTTAACTAGAAACCCACTTCATCATGAAATATGTTCCTCACACTTTCCCCCCATAGTGAGTAAAAACATTGATAAAGCATCATAAATTGTAGGTCATTTCTCAAATGCTTCCTGTTACAGTGAGGATTGGGAGAAGGAAAAGTAAGCACTGATCAATGGCCACTTGATAAAATTTATGCTGAATGTATGGACAGAAAAGCAATGGATGTATTAGAAGCCGCCTTGTAAGATGCTTGTCTCACATTCAGACTTCATTCTTTACTCCACAATGCCAAAAGTAATTCAGCCTTCCTCTCTCTAGCAATCTATTCCCGCCCCCAAAATAAATTAATTAATGTAAACTTCTAACGATGATTTTTGCCTAAGTCACCTAGATAATTGAAAAGGAAGTAATATGCCTAGGCTACCAGGATAGTTACTCAGTCCTCTCCTTTATTCTGTGTAAATCTTGGGTACATGTTGTTGATTAAAGCCTAATTTGTACCATAGATGAGAAAAAACACTGATCCCAGAACACACAATATCACCAATGTAATGACCAATGTGCCATTTACTGTGAGAGAGAGAGAGAGAGAGAGAGAGAGAAGAGATAGGAGGAGTGGGAGGGAGAGGGAGACGAGAAAACGTAGGAAAAAAGGGAAAGAGAAGGATAAGGTCCTTTAAAACCTATTTCAGCTAAACTGTTTCCCATGTTCTTTCTCTAAAACATCATAAGTATAGGTCTCAAATATCTGAGATCCTTCAATATTCCAAGGAATCAATACTATTCTTTGCCATAGCACAATAGCCACTTTATCAACCTCTCCTCCCCTAGAAGTTGTGCCTTAATAACATTAAAATGTTCTTTATAAGTAAATTCAACTATGAAAATAAGTACTCACCAATAGGCTTAGTAACACAATGACTTGGAATACTCAGTCCTAAGCCCTGCAGTGTTTAGGGTCGCATATGCCTTCACGCAAGAGGCTGAGTATTTCTCTTCCAACTCTTCTCAGCCGCATATTGAGGAAAATGAACCTGCCTCTCAGGATTGGTATGAAGAATAGCTTATAAAAATGAGTGCAAAACCCTTTGCAAATACAAATGCTGTATGAATGCTAAGTAATAATAAAGATCTGTATGAATGCCATGAAACAGCCCAACTTCCAGGTGCTTTTTCAAACTGGACACTAACCATTTAAGATTCATCCATCATTCACCTTCAGGCATCCCTTTCTTTATGAAAACATAAAATGGGCTGTCTGCATTGCAAGAAAATGGAAAAACTGAATTTCAAAGCATATGAGCCCATATACCTTGGCCATTTGAAGTAATGGGTTATGTTATTTAGTTAATAAAGATAATGCTCAGGAAGTAATTAAGGGGCAAAAATACCAGTTACCATTATGATTTTGTTTTCTGCTCAGAGGGCACAGAATTCTAGCTGCAAGTAGATTTTGGAGACATCATAAAGATAGGTGGCACAGCCAGTGTCACAATGTATGTATAGTCATTATGCCTGTTCCTAACTCCTCCAAGAAGTCACTTGTCAGGAATCCCCAAGCATTGTCTATACGTTGGAAGACAGGGGGCGGGGAGAGATACGGTGTTCATAAGCAACATGACAGTGATAACTGTTATCCTGCAGCCGATTGCAGCAGGAACAGAGGGAGGGAGGTGGGGGAGGAAACAGGGAGGGAGGAGAGAGGGAGGGGAGAGGGAGGAAGCGAAAAAGGGAGGAAGAAACTTCGCCAGCAAACCATTTCCTCCGAAGACATGATTCACTAACATTTGATTTGACAAGTTGTAGGCACTCCTAACATTATTTTTTTCCCCTTTGCTGTTCATTTGGGGAGCAAAGATTTATTGCCTCTCCTGAAAAGGACAAGGGATGCACTGGAACTAAGAATTAATAGGGTTTCTTTTCCCCATTGCCCATCTTTATAGAAAAGAACTACCACTTGACTAGATTCTTAATTCTTTTTTGTTCCAAAAAACAGTGAAGTCTTTACAATATTAAATAAAATTTAGAAGCAGAAGGCAACAGTACTCAGGTTGTGGGGCAATGGGAGGCAATCCATTTAAAAGTCAAATCCTCTTCCCATGTGAAGTTTCCTTTCCAGTCAGTCAATCCAGCCCCTGTCACTGGATTGCCCTCCTCTTTAAATGCACTGTGCATAAATCTGCCATACATATGAGCCATATTGTATATGGGTTTGCACCGAATACACACTAAAAAAAATTATGGAAGATTTCATTCATAAAATACCAAGCAATTATTGTTTAGTAAAACAAAGGGCAAAAAGAGGCTGGCTCCCAGTCTGCACAGATATTGTTAGGTATCTAATGAAGTGTTCTATGAAACAAAAATCAGCCAGGAGAGCCAGCAACTCAGCTGCATCACGTTTTATTCCTGGGTGCAAAAGAACATAGTGTTTGTTTTCTCCCTGATGGTAGGTAAGTGGGTCTAAAGAGAAACTCAAAGAGAAACGTAAAGCTTGTTCAACACACAGCATATGAAACTAATTTTTATGAGTACCCTCATGTTTTATCGCCAGTGAAGATAGGAATAACCCCCTGATCTATGCATATTATATGCATACACATCCTTTTAAAGTAGTCCTAGCTCTGGCTGTTAAAATGGCAGACAGTCCCTCAGCATTTCCATCACAAAACCTGATTTTCAGAAATTTATAATGAAACTGAAGATGTTCTTTCTTCAGGGTGAAGTGAGATTCACCAGGTCTCATCTCAAAGCACAATTTTGCTTTCAGTTTTCTGGGAAGTTTGGTTTGATTATTATCAAGTTAGGAAAATGCAAAAATAAATAAGTCAAAGCTTACAGGGACCTGGTTTTTCCACCCCTTTTTTAAAAACCCTCGTGGAGTTTTCCAATAGCTGGGTTATCTGAACTGACATTTACTCCAAAATATGGATTTCTTTCTTAAAATGGCTGCAACTTTGACATTTAAAGATTGGTTATTACACATGCATAGAAGCTGCTTCTCCAAAAGATACTTGGCAGTACTGTGCAATATTGTATGTATCACGCATACTTAATGCCCACTTTCCAAATGACCCTCTCCTATTGCTGGGAGGAGGAAATAGCTTTTAACAGGAATGACAAATATATTACCAATTCAATTATTGCTTTATTATATTGCACTCATTAAAGATTGCTTGAAGAGTAGCATAGATTGTGCAAAAATTACTTAATTTCATGCATCATTTTAAAAGTAATTATTTACTTCCAAATTAATATTGGCTGAAAGACCTTAAATACCCTGCCACTGAAGACTCCTGGAAAACTACAGTGGTGATTCTTTACAGGGTCAGAAGCATAAAAGAAAATAATTAAGAACAGGATAATGTCTAATAAGCATTCACAGAATGAATGATTATCCAAAGAAAAAATAATATTCTACATGTTCCACAATGTGTTTCAAAATGCACAATTTCAATCAAGTCTAAATAGGTTCATTTAAGAAAGAAAATGTAATTCATTCTGACTCTCATCTGCATGGTATTTCTTTCCCTTAATAAAAATGCTTATATAACACATTGGTAAATATATGTATTTACAAGTTGTGTTTAGAAAGTGTGATCACGAAGTTTTGCTTTTTTTTTTACTTGTTTTAAATTAAATTTATTGGGGTGTCATTGGTTAGTAAAATAAGTTTCAAGTGTACATTTCTATGATATATCATCTATATATTGGATTGCATGTTCACCTCCCAGAGTCAGTTCTCCTTCCATCACCATATATTTGACCCCCTTTTCCCTGTTCTACCCTCTCATCACCCCCTTATCCTGTGGTAATCACTAAACTGTTGTCTGTATCTATGAGTTTTTGTTTATTCGTATGTTTGTCTTGTTCATTTGTTGCTTTCATTATATATCCAACATAAGAGTGAATGATTCTCGACTTTTTCTGTCTGACTTATTTCACTTAGCATGATAATCTCAAGATCCATCCATGTTGTCACAAATGGTCCTATATCATCTTTTCTTATCACTGAGTAATATTCCATTGTGTATATGTACCACATCTTCTTTATTCAATCAAAAAAAAAGCTTTTGCACAGTCATTTGAATATCATCACTATGACAGATCCAAATCATTTTAGGAGCAGACAAATCTTTTGAAACAGACAAAGACATGACTAGTCAAGACTTCCAAATGAGCCTCACATAAGAGTTTTGGTTTGACTATAGACCAATTAAACTGGTTTGGTTTGTTTTTCCTATGACCTTTAAGTCCAAGCTGAAAGCAACATAAAAAAAAGAGTATGGAAAAATGTTTTGTTCAATGAAAACATGATTAAAACATGTGACTTTTTTCAATTTGTGAAACCAACATTACATGTCTTTACAGACCAAATACTGTGCTAGGTGCCAAGATCACAAAGATACCAGTCATGTTCTCAAAGTTCTTATGGTCTACAATGAATAAATTTTGATTTTGTTTCAGTTAGTATTCAAACTTAATCATATCTACAACATGTACATCTAGCCTACTGACATGTACTCATGAAACTATAAAAGTTAGACAAAAGACATTTCAGTTCTCGTTTCTGTTCAACCAACAACTGAATGAGTCTTTGGGAGGGTAGAGACAAAGGCAGAAAGGTGCCTGTAGCATCAGTTAAAAAATCTGTCAAGAGACTATATGTTTTTTCAGCTATCTGTACTAAATATACCTTGTAAGACTGTTCAACTGCTTAACCACAACATAATTGATAAAAATAATATAAAATTCTGAAAAATTTTCGAATTACAATGCATTTTAGCATACTTTTCTCCCTCTTTTGATCATTATATTAAGTCTGAGATAGGGAGGGTGTGTGTGTATTATCCTTATTTTCTAAATAAAGAAACTGCCGTTGGAGAGACTAACCACACAGTTAGGAAGTGATGATTGTGGGGCTAGTCAGGAGTATAGAAACAATAAGAAATAATCATAATGGGACTTAAATGCAAATTTTTCTGAAGTTTTGATTGTCAATAAATCTTTTTAAAATTCCAACAAATTTGTATGTTTTTTCTTCCCTTCAGTAGCTGAGGCTATTATTTACTGCCATAATTAAATCAGCCAAAACACGTGGCAGGCGATATTTCTGATGGTCTTAGAAACTGGTTGAGTAGTAACCAGTTTAATTTCACAGTAATGTTTAGGCATTACAACAGGGGTGTCAAAACTGCGGCCCGCAGGCCAACTGCAGGCCACAATCCATTGTTAATTGGCTCTCAGCAAATTCCAAAAATATATTTAGTTTACTTAAATAAACCAGGTGAGGCAATACGTACTTCATCTCGAGTGAGTGGCCCGGCTGTTTGTGTATTTTACCACATATGGCCCTTGGTAAAAAACGTTGAAAAAAAGTTTGGACACCCCTGCATTAAAACAACAAAAAATACAGATCAACTTTGCTGCCATCTGAGTTTTTCTGCCATCAAAGTAAAATAAAACCAAGACATTTGTTGTTGAGGTAAAGAGGGTGTCTGAGTGCTTGAATCACCAGGAGAGGCTATCTATCTATATAGGAGTAAAAAATGGTTTTGATAATATGCCTAATCTCCATGTTTCTCTGCCTGTGTACCTCACCACTGAAATGCACAGCAGGGTATAATTAAAGCAATGAATAAGTGCAGTGAATTAAAATAAAGAAAATGATCCGTTTGCCTCCGATTTTTCTTGATTTTGCTCTGTAATAGAAGAGAGGCAGATCATTTATCTCTCTGGAGAGGACACATGGCTGCATTATATATTTAACATACAGAAATGGAGTGATCATAGCTATACAAAGAGTGTGGTTTACAGTATAGAATTTAGAGCACTGAAAAGAACTTAGAGTCACATCCTGGACTCTAGACCTCCTTCCACCACCTTCTGTGTGACCTTGATGAAATCACCTCTCAGCCTTAGTTTCCCTACTGGAGAAAACAAAATGTGAATAATAATAACATCCTGCTAGCTCAGGGGCATAACAAAGTGAAAGCATTTTGCAAACTATGCAAAGGACTCTACACACATGTGAGGTATCAATTTTAAGGTATTATTATTGTTATTTTCATGATCACAGGGGATTTTTTTTTAATGTAGGTTTTTAAATGCCTGAGAAAATGGGGCAGTCACAGAACCATGACTTTAAACAAACTTTATTTGGGCGCATGACTGACTGGCAATTGTGTGCAATCATTTTAGCTGTCACAGGCCCAGAGAAATGTGGGAGAGCTCTTCCATGAAATGTTTATATTTCATAAACAAAATGATGTGCTTAACAGTCAGAGCGATGGGAGGGTTCCGGCTAATGCATTTTCCAATGTGTGAGGCAGATTATTAATGCGCTCCAGTAGCTGTTAATTTCAGTTTGCCGGAATGATTTATGGGGAGGTAAAGGAGAGAGACATAATCTAATTGAGATCAGAATCACTGTTCTAGCAGCAAAGCACCAGCATGGACCTTAGGCACAGCAGAATGATTAATATCTAATAAGCAAATAATCCGTTAAATTATTATCAACATTACTTGTGACAACTCTTTTGTTGGCAAATGAAAGAGCAAAAAGGAAAAAAGAAACAAAAGATCTAAAAATCACCACTCTCTCTAATGCGTAATAGTATAAAGGCAGATTTGTCAGAGCAAGGGTGATGGGGATTGTGATGGGCTCCACTATTATGATCAATTTTAAGTACACTGAGGAGGCATTTTTACCAAGACACGAATGACAATTGAACACCTGGAGCAAGATCACTCTTCAGAAACAAAATAAATAACACCAGTTTCCAAAGTGTGGCTCCTTTTACATGGATAAAGAGATGGAAAATAAAATGATGGTTACTAGGGTCTGGAGGGAGAAGGAAACAGGGAGTTGTTCAATAGGTAGTGTGAGTTTTGGAGGATGAAAAAGTTTTGGAGATGGATGGTGGTGGTGGTTGCACAACAATGTGAATGTACTTAATGCCACTGAAACATATATTGTAAATTTTATGTACATTTTACCACATTAAAAAAAATAAAAATAAAAGGAGCTGGTGTGAGAGGGGCTCTTTACCTTTCCTTTTTGGGCTCTACATTTAATTACCTCCATAGTGGTGGGGTACTGGCATACTTACGACAGGGGTTACAGGTAATGAGAAGGTGTGGTAAGAGGAGCCACACTTTGGAAAATTCACATTGTTGTGCAACCACCACCACCATCCATCTCCAAAACTTTTTCATCCTCCAAAACTCACACTACCTATTGAACAACTCCCTGTTTCCTTCTCCCTCCAGCCCCTAGCAACCATCATTTTATTTTCCATCTCTTTGAATTTGATACGTATAAGTGGAATCACACAATATTTTTTCTTTTTACTTAGCATAATGTCCTCAAGGTTCATGCATGTTGCAGTATGTGTTAGAATTTCCTTCCTTTTTAAGGCTGAATTCTATGTATATACATTTTGTTTATCCCTTCATCTGTTGATTTCATATATATCCTGCATATATATATATATATATATATATATATATATATATATATATACACACATGTATATGCATATATATGCATATATATACATATATATGCATATATATGTATATATATATATATATATATGGCTTCAGGATAATGACTTCATTTCTTTCGGATATATATGCAAAAGTGGGATTGATGGATCATAAGGTAGTTCCAGCTTTAATATTTTGAGAGAGCTCCATACTGTTTTCCATAGTGACTATATCAGCTTACACACTCACTAACAGTGCACAAGGATTCTCTTTTCTCTGCATTCTTGCTAGTATTTGATACTTCTTGTCTTTTTTTATAGCCATTCTAACAAGTATGAGGTGATATCTCATTGTGGTTTTGATTTGCGTTTCCCTGATGATTAATGATGTTGAACCCCTTTCCATGTACCTGTTTTTCCATGCAGAAAAAATATCTATTTAGGTCTTTGCCCGTTTTTTAATGTGGGTATTTGTTTTTTGCCACTGATTTGTATGAGTTCCTTATATATTTAGATGTTAACCTTTTATCAGATATGTGGTTTGCAAACATTTTCTCGCATTCCATAGATTGTCTTTTCATTTTGTTGATAATTTCCTGTGCTGTGCGGCTTTTTGTTTGATGTGGTCCCATTTGTTTATTTTTGTTTTTGTTGCTCTTGCTCTTGGGGTCAAAATGAAAAAATCATTGCCAAGACTGATGTCAAAAATTTACTCCCTATGTTTTCTTCCAGGAGTTTTACATAATGTCAAGTTTTACATTCAAGTCTTAATCTATTTTGAATTGATTTTGGTATACAGTATAAGGTGTAATATGTCCAATTTCATTCTTTTGCATGTGACTATCCAGTTTTCCCAGCACCATTTAAAAAGACTGTCCTTTCCCCATTGTACATTCTTGGTTCCTTTGTCTTAAATTAATTGAGCCGATATGTATGAGTTTATTTCTGTGCTCTTTGTTCTGTTATCTGTGTGTGTTTTTATGCCAATACCAAACTGTTTTGATTACTATAACTTTGCATTATAGTTTGAAATCTGGAAGCATGATGCCTCCAGCTTTTTACTTCTTTCTCAAGATTGCTCTGGCTATTTTTGGTGTTTTATGGTTGCATACAAATTTTAGGATTGTCTTTTGCTATTTCTATTAAATAATGCCTTTGGAATTTTTATAGGAGTTACATTGAATCTATAGATCACTTTGGGTAATGTTTTAACAATATTTTAACAATATTAATTCTTCCACTCCACAATCACAGGATATCTTTCCATTTAGGTGTGCTTTATTTATGTTCTTTCATCAATGTCTTATAGTGTTTAGTGTTCAGATCTTGTATCTTATTGGTTAAATTTCCTGCTTTCACAGTCTCAGAGATATAGAGAAAACACTGAGGGTTGCCAGATGGGAGGGGGGTGGAAATGGGGGAGAGGGTGAGGGAATTAGAAAGCACAATCGGAAACCACAAAATTGCCACAGGGATACGAAGGACAGTTTAGGGAATATAATCAGTAATGTTGTAAAGATTTTGTAAGGCATCTGATAGACACTTGTCTTATTGGGGAGACCACTTCATGGATGGTGTAGATGTCTGACCACTGCAGTGTACACCTGAAGCTGAAGATGAATAGTGACAGGAGCCGGCTGTGGTTTAATATACATATATATATATGTGTATTATATATATGTGTGTCTGTATATATATAATATATATACATATATACATATATAATATAATATATATACATATATAATATAATATATATACATATATACATGTATACATGTATATATGTGTATATTCACTGAATGTTGAGTGCAGCGCAGGAAATGGGCTCAGTGGAACTGTGGTGGCTGTGTGCAATGTCAGAGGGTGGTAGATTGGGGGAGGGGGGTTGTCACTCTGTGAGGGGTGTAAATGTCTAACTATTACATGGTTTTGTACACCTGAAACTAATAATAATAATAATAATAATAATAATAAAATATTTCCTGCTTTCAATTCTTTTGGGTTTGTACCAAGAAGCAGAATTGCTAGATCATATGGTAATTCAATTTTTAATTTTTGGAGGAACTGCCATACAGTTTTCCATAGCATCTGCACCACTTTACATTTCTACCAGCATTGCACAAGTTTCCAGTTTCTCCATATTCTCACCAACATTTGTTCTTTTTGCATTTTTGTTTTTGCTTTTGTTTTTATAATAGCTATCCTAATGGGTGTGAAGTAGTTTTAAACAGAACAATTTTTTTAATCTGGCTACGTTATTTCCAAAGAACGCAGTAAAAGTTATTTTAGTCTTGGGCCTGCTCAGGGACTTTTATTTTCTCTGTAGTACAACATGTATTCAGCATCTACATTATGACAAGCATAGACCTCATGGGATACGCATCAACTAGCTGAGGTGGCAACACCATACTGAAATGAGTAAAGAACAGGAAAAGAGGCCCTAGAGGGTGCAGAAAAGAGTGTGTGCATTTGAGCAGGTACAATGCACAGAAAGCCTCTTCCACTATAAACCAGAGGCCCAAAACCTATTATTAAGAAGAATTCTCATGCACACCTCAAGCCTTACTTCATTTTCCTCTACTTCTTCTTTAGCAATTCCATCTGGACTGTTATGTCTCCATGATTAATCATGGCTGTTTGAAGCAACATGCCATTGCTTTCTCCATCTCCTGATCCATCTCCTGCTCCTGACCACAAATCTAAATCAATAGACTTCCTTGGTGAAACAATTAAACCCTCACTGCATGAGTGTAAAATATCTAAAATCTGTTAAGAACGACTCAGCCACCCAGGACCCTGTTGGCTCTAACTTCTTGTCCCCCACCGTATTATCAACATTCTCTGCAGTATGGACTAAGTCATATCTCTTCTCGTTGCCTCAATTTCTTCTTTCATAAAATGGGAGCAGCAGAATTAAGTCTCTGACTATAAAACCTAATCTGGAGACAGCATCTTGTTTTTAGATTTTAAGATGCCTCTAATTAATGTTATAATTAGCATTAAAGCTAATGTTGGTAATCTAAGAATTTATTAGCCCAAGGGAAACATTAATAGATATAGGATAATGAGAGACCTAGCAAAGAATGGACAACTAAGTATTCGGGACTTTTTTTTTATATAATATATCAATTCCTTCCCAAGCATCAAAAATCACCATAAAGTGTCTAATTAGGTAATACTACCAAAGAGCTGTTTGAAATTATTTACCAACAATTTGATTTGCCTTTAAAGATTTTATTAAATCTCAAGCAGAACAGTAGAGAAATAATATCTACATTTCTAATGAGAGTAGAATTGACCATGCAAGAACTTTCAAGTATTCCCATTATAAAATCTTACTCTGCTATACCCTTTAGAAATATCTCCAGAAATTATGATAGTGTATTTCAACATTTTTTCCTGAAATTTATCACATAGGGTGATTGTCTATCAAGAATACCAGAAAAGGATGTATCTCTCTTCTCTGCACTCAAATTCCATGTTACAAAAACAAAAATGGTGCTAAATTTTTTCAAAGAGCAGTTCTCTTAAGAAACTCATTCAAAACTCTCTAGATGTACAGTTAGGAAACCAGTCAAATAGATACCCAAACTTCCAGGCAATCTCTCCATTCCCACTTAGCATGTGGAACTCCCATTCCTCAGGATCCTTGAATAATCCAGGGAGACATGTCTTCTTCACAATCACCAAAGAATTGAAGTTGAAAATAATATCTAAGGCAGTGTGGAGGTTTCTCAAGAAATTACGAATAGAATTACCATATGACCCAGCAATCGCTCTCCTGGGTATCTACCCCAAAAATATAAAAGCATTTCTCTATAGAGACACGTGTACTCCAATGTTCATTGCAGCTTTGTTTATGGTGGCCAAGACATGGAAACAACCAAAATGTCCTTCAATAGATGAATGGATAAAGAAGTTGTGGTATATATACACAATGGAATACTATTCCGCGTTAAGGAAAGATGATATAGGAGCATTTGTGACAACATGGATGACTCTTGAGAGTATAATGCTAAGTGAAATAAGTCAGACAGACAAAGCAGAGAACCCTATGATTTCACTGATATGTGGTATATAAACCAAAAAGAACAAGATAAACAAATGAGAAAGAAAAACTCATAGACACAGACAATAATTTAGTGGTTACCAGAGGGTAAGGGGGTGGGGGGTGGGTGATGAGGGGAAGGGGGTCAAATATATGGTGATGGAAGGAGAACTGACTCTGGGTGGTGAACAGACAATGGGATTTATAGATGATGTAATACAGAATTGTACACCTGAAATCTATGTAAATTTACTAACAATTGTCACCCCAATAAATTTAATTTTAAAAAATCATATTGAAAAAGAAAAAAAAAAGAAAAGAAAATAATATCTAGAAGTCCCCAGTCCCAACCTTGATATAACACTTTTTGCCTTTTGGAAGGGGTCCCCCATCTAAAGGTCACAGACTGGCTGCCATAAAATTCTAAGGGTATCTACTTTGCAAAAGCTTAGGAGCATCTTAAATCAGATAGGTCTCTCCTAAGGTATCTAAAGAAACCTATAAACATCAGAGCTTGAAGACACCTTAGAAACCATTTCCCAGATGCAGTAAGTAGAATTTACATAAGTTACAAAGCTTATTTTGTAACTTATGGCTCTTAGTGACAGAGCCAGGACTACAAACGAGAGCTCCTGGATCTTTATCCACATGCCTTTCCACTCAGCCACACTGCTTCCTCGCAGTTCTGGCTAATTATCACTTATTACTGCTTTTCTTTGCCCATTCAACAGATTTAAATGATGAGATACAATACATTCCTTCATTCCTTCATTCAATCAGTGGGCCCTGACTACGTCATGCCCTTTACTGAGCACCCTGAGTAAGACAAACCTGCTCTCATGTGTGTACACTCCAGTAGGAGAGAAAGGAATTAAGCAAGTAAACAAATTTTAAAATCTGACTATACATCGTGATAAGTGTTATGCAGGAAATACAGTGAGGGGACAGTCACTGGGGAGGCCAGTTTACATTGGATGGTCAGAGAAAACCTCTCTGAATAGGTCATTTGAGCTGAAAGTGAAGTGTGAGGACACATTAACATACAAGGAGATGGAGAAGAGTATTGCAGGCTAAGGGAACAGCACGAAGGAAAGCCTCATGGCGCAAAAGGACCAGGTGGCTCAGAGGACCAGAAGAGGCCAATGTGGCTTGGATACAGTGAAAAAGGCCAAAAGAGGTATAAAATGATGGTACAGAGAGAGATGAGAGCCAGAGCCTTGCAGGCCATTTTACAGGGTTTGATTTCGTTTGAAGAACAATGACAAGTCATTGAAGGTTTTAAGCAGGAGAATGATATAATCTGCTTTATGTTTTTAAAAGATCGCTCACACTGAACCATCACATTATATATATAAAATTATAGTTGGCATTCATTAATGTTTAGCTTCTGGTGTACAATAACAGATCGGTAGAGAATGGATTGTAAGGGAGTTCATGTGGAATCAGTAAGACAAGGCTACAGCAATGCCCAGGTGAGAAATGGTAATGTTTTGACTGAGGTGATGCCACTGCAGTAAAAAGAAGAAGGTAGATTCCAGATACGTTTTGCAGAACCGATAAGCATTGGTGATGTACAATATGAGTGCAAGAAATAGACTAAGGGTGATTCTTAGTTATCATCATGAGATAGTGGTGGTGCAATCTACAACGTGAAGAATTATGCTATCACTTTGCTAAGTCACTTCATGGGGAAGCCTTCAGGGATGTCTTGCTTTGAAAAGCCAGGGACATAAGTAGAAATGAGAAATACCTATGATACCGCAAAGAGAACCACCTAAAGGGGTTCATCCATCTCTCCATCTTCTAAGCATGATCCCTCATCAATACTAAAAAGAATGGAGGAACATGGTCCTGCATTAATTACAGACTACTGATTATAATCAGCTCATGGTGGCCCCTCCACATCCCTTCACTCCAGAGCTCTTCAAAAGCCTGCAAAACAGCTAGCAATTCACTTGCTAAGACCTTAAGGGAGTCTACAACCTGGTATAGATATACTAGAAAAAAATAAGTAGGAGAAAGAATTCTGGACCAGGTGTGCACTTTTAAACAGCATCATACAACATACCACCAATCTTTTAACACTTTGAACAAAATATCCATGTTTTCCTGTCTATTTCACAGTTGCACACCTACATGAAAATTTGTTCTTTTCCTCCATACAATCCAAATAAGCCTTGCCTCCAAAAAGTGTTTTGTGTATTTCTGAGAGCAACACCTCTATACGTTACAATGAAAAACCACATTTGGTATTTGCATAGCCCTATATGTTTTACAAAGCACTTCTACATACATTGGTTTAAACCACCTGGCAACGTTGGTTAAGTCAACAGTACAGATATTATTGCCCTTTATTTTTAGCTTAAGAAATTATGGAGAAACACTTGTGATTCAATTTAAAATGTTTATCCCCTTTGATCTAGTAATTCCACAATCTATCCTAAGGAAATAATTAGGAACAGCAAAGAGGTTTATGTATAGGGTGTCCACTGAGTATCATTGATAAAGCAAAAATAATGAAAACTTAAATACCCCAAAATTGGGGTTGCTAAATAAATTATGGTATGCTTGTATGGTGGAATATTATGTAGGCACTAAAAATTATTTTGTGCAAAGATTACCTAACATCGAGAAGTGGCAATGACATAATGCTCCTAAAAGCAATAAGGATAGAAATCTGTATATGTACTTGTTGGTTCACAAATTGGCCACTTTGCAAGGCAAAGAGAGACCAAAGAAAGACAGAGACCACTCCAAATTGGTAGGTGACAGGTTTAATCAGCAAGGAAACTTACTTAGGAGGCTTGTCTTGAGGCTTATCTTTAGCTGCCACAAGATGAGTAGATCTCCATATCTACCTGCCAGAATCTTAGAAGTTTACAGTCCTTAACAGGGTTCAGCTCTATATACCACCAAGACAGTCTCAACAACACATTACTCTGTCAAGGTTGTGTCCTTGGGGCAGCTCCAGCGTGGAGAAGGCAAGCAGAACCGCAGATTCCAAGGACAGGGAAAGAGATGAGGAGCCTCTCATTGCACTGACCCTGCTCATGGGTCAATTGGAAGTCACATTCTCTAGATTACCTCCTCCTACTTTTTTTCCAGTAGTGAAAAAAAGTCAAGGGGCCGGCCCAGTGGCTCAGGCAGTTAGAGCTCCATGCTCCTAATGCAGAAGGCTGCCGGTTCAATTCCCACATGGGCCAGTGGGCTCTCAACCACAAGGTTGCCGGTTCAACTCCTACAATTGATGGAGGGCTACACCCCCTGCAACTAGTGGGCTGCGCCCCCTGCAACTAACAATGGCAACTGGACCTGGAGCTGAGATGCACCCTCCACAACTAAGACTGAAAGGACAACAACTTGAAGCTGAATGGCACCCTCCACAACTACAATTGAAAGGACAACAACTTGACTTGGAAAAAATCCTGGAAGTACACACTGTTCCCCAATAAAAAGTCCTTTCCCAATAAAATCTTTTTTTAAAAAAGTCAAATCTGTTAAAAAGTACATATATGTGTACAGAAACATAACTAAAAAGAAATCAACCAAAATGAAAAGTACAGTTGACCCTTAAACAACACGGGGGTGGGGGAGGTAATTGCCCAGAAAATCCAAGTATAACTTTTGAATGTACAGGCAGCTTTTTGTTTCCTAGAGTTTCACATCTGCAGATTCAACAAACCGCATATCAAAGTATTTTCAATCCATGGTTAGGAATCCACAGCTGAAAAACCACAGTTGGGAAACCACTGCTGGGAATGTGAAAATACAGTTTTCCATCCACAGTTGGTTGAATCCACTGATGCAAAACCCTCAGAAAAAAGGGCCAACTGTATTTATTGGAAAGAAAAAAAATCTGCATATAGTAGACCCACACAGTTCAAACCCATGTTTTGTTCAAAGGTCAACTGTAATTATCTTTCAGTGGCAAAATTGTGGTTGATTTTATTTTTTCCTTCATAGATTTCTATAATTTCAAATTTCCTACAACCAAAACATATCAGTTTTATAAATAAACAGAAAATAAATAAGAAATACATTTTTCTAAAGAAAAAAAGAAATGAACAGCTGTGGGCTCAGGCAAGTAAAATAATGACCTGAGTTCTCACAATTCATAAATAATGATACTATTTATTGAACATACTCTAAGATTTTGCAATAATTAACTCATTTAGTTCTCACAATTCTTTGAGCAAGGAATTATTTTATTCACATTTTACAAAAGAGGAAACTGAGGCACCAATAATTTAAGCAATTTTCTCAAAGTTACAAAGCTATTAAGGAGCAAACTGGAATTAGGACACCGATCTTCTAATTCCACTTCAAATGTCTTTTCCCAGCCATTATACTGCTTTTCCATCACATTACTCAGGGTTCAGGGGTTACCACAAGGTATCTATAGTGATACTCAAAAAATTACATAATCCCTCCCAGAGAAAATTAGTACCTCTGATTTGTCAGCTAGTTCAAGTGCCTTTCATGAAAGGGTTACCCACCAAGACCTTATGCACCTGCTCTGGTAAGGCTTTTTCAATCACTTCAAAAGAAACTTCTTTCATTTAACTGTTTAACTACTCCCAGATAACTCTAGGGACTTCCTCAACATAAAGGACTTTAGAATTTGCACCATCCATTCTCACCTTTCCACCAATCTATGACCCACAGGATAGAATAGTTACACTAAGTGCAAAAAGCTATTGTCCATTAGGCATACTTTAAAAAATAATTAGTGTGCTCTGCTTTGAAGGTAATATATAGTACAGATCATCACAAATTAGACAACTTCCTGTATAAAAAGACAAACAAGGTTATGTTTTATTCACTTCCTCATTCATTCATTCATGCATGCATGCATGCAACAAACATTCAACCAATGTCTACCCTTAGACAGGCACAATTGTTTGTGTTGTGGCTACAGCAGTGGACAAAACAATCAGTCACTACCTTCCCAGCCAACAGTATTGGTGCTGGGAAGAGGAACCCCCACAACTTTTTGCTGTGAAAAACAGTGAGGATTCTGACAGTCTGGGTGGGATGGAAGGCTGTGGGAAAGCCAGACATCCTTTTAAATGGCTGGCGCAGGCACTCATCCTAGGCTCCAGTGAAGGGACGGTGACTCTGGGCACATCAGAGACATATGGGGAGAGACTAAGTTGTGTAACTTCGAGGCGAAGACTGGAGAGACAATCCTCATTTTCCTTTTGTGGAGCACTTCTCCCGGGCAGCCAGCAGGAGGGAGCCATTTTTCCTGCGTTTAGCCCACCCCCACAGGTCAAATCTGAATCTGATTGGCCTGGTGAGCTCTGCTGCTCCTCTCTGCTGACTCATTGAGACCCTGCCCCACCCAACTTGCTTACCTTGGAAGGCTTTATCAGCAGCTGAAACTTAAGGGAGCTGGCAGGTGGCAGCAGGTCTCAGAGTGTCCTGGCTTTTTGTGGAGCTACCCCAGGCCTGGTACTGATGGCAGCCATCCTCAGTTTCCCAGAGTAGCCTCTCCCATGTACCTGCAGATACAGCATAGGAAGCAACCAAGCATGGATACTTTGTACCTCTTATCAGGTAATTCCTAGTCAGTCACAGGCAATGGCTGACCTGGGCCTGCACCAAAGCCCTTCTCAAGAGGCCTCAGAACCAGCATACTTGGAGGTTGGCTTCAGACCACAGCAAAACACTGTCCAATTAGCCACACAAGCGGCACACAAAAAGGGTTATCTCAATAGGCACTAGCGCCCACTGAGTCAAATCCTACTCAGTGGGGTAAGCCCCCTGCATAGCAGCCCACAACCTGTGAACATGGACAAACCTCACAACCAAACAGTATCACCCACTGACATGCCAACAGCAATCAAGGCTCACCTATAAACAGAAAGACACGTACAACCCACACAAGGGACATTCCTGGAGCACCCAGCTCAGATTGCCAGGGAGACTGTGCCACGGGGCCCAACAACCTGTACTACATAAGGCTACCTGGCACGACTGGGAGATGTAGCAGATCTACCTAACACATAGAAACAAACACAGAGAGGCAGTCAAAATGAGGAAATAAAGAAATACATCCCAAATGAATGAACAGGAGCAAACTCCAGGAAAAGAACTAAACAAAATGGAGGCAAGCAACCTATAAGAGACAGAGTTCAAAACACTGGTTATAAGGATGCTCAAGGAACTTAGTGAGAACTTCAACCAAGAGATAGCAAGCATAAAAAAGGACATTTAAAAAAAAACAGTCAGAAGTAAAGAATAAAATAACTGAAATGAAGAATGTACTAGAAGGGATCACCAGCTGTCTAGATGAAGCAGAGGATTGAAGCAGCAATTTGGACGACAAGGAAGAAGAAAACACCCAATCAGAATATCAAAATAAAAAAAGAATTTTAAAAAATGTGGATGGTCTACGAGACATCCTCGACTACATCAAGCGTAACAACATTTGCATCATAGAGTACAGAAGAAGAGAGAAAGCAAGGGATGAAAATCTATTTGAAAAAATGACTGAAAACTTTTCTACTTGGCAAAGAAAATAGACTTACAAATCCAGCAAATGCAGAGTCTCACACAAGATGAACCCAAACAGGCCCACACCAAGACACATCATAATTAAAATGCCAAAGGTTAAAGATAAAGAGAAAATCCTAAAAGCAGCAAAAGAAAAGCAGTTACCTACAAGGGAGCTCCCATAAGTCTGTCAGCTGATTTTTTGCAGGCCAGAAGGGATTGGCACAAAATATGCAAAGGATGAAAAGCAAGGTCCTATATAATCAAGACTACTCTGCCCAGCAAAGCTATCATGTAGAATCAAAGGACAGATAAAAAAATTCTCAGACAAGAAAAAGCGAAAGAAGTTCATCACCACCAAACCAGTATTACAAGAAATGGTAGAGGGACTTCTTTAAGATGGGGGGAAAAAAGATCAAAAATATGAATGTTAAAACGGCAATAACTACCTATCTAGCAAGAATTGCCTTCAATGTAAGTGGATTAAATGCTCCAATCAAAAACATAGGGTGGGGCCGGCCTGGTGGCTCAGGCGGTTAGAGCTCCATGCTCCTAACTCCGAAGGCTGCCGGTTCGATTCCCACATGGGCCAGTGGGCTCTCAACACAAGGTTACCAGTTCAACTCCTCGAGTCCCACAGGGATGGTGGGCTCAGTCCCTGCACCTAAGATTGAACACAACACCTTGAGCTGAGCTGCCTCCCGGATGGCTCAGCTGGTTGGAGCGCATCCTCTCAACCACAAGGTTGCCGGTTTCGACTCCCACAAGGGATGGTGGGCTGTGCCCCCTGCAACTAACAACGGCAACTGGACCTGGAGCTGAGCTGCGCCCTCCACAACTAAGACTGAAAGGACAACAACTTGACGTGGAGAAAAGTCCTGGAAGTACACACTGTTCCCCAATAAAGTCCTGTTCCCCTTCCCCAAGAAAATCTTTTAAAAAAAAAAAAAAAAAAAAAACATAGGGTGGCTGAATGGATAAGAAAACAAAACCCTTACATGTGCTGCTACAAGAAACTCACTTCAGACTGAAAGACAACACAAATTGAAAGTAAAAAGATGGGAAAAGATATCATGAAAATGGAAACAAATAAACAAACAAAAAAGCTGGGGTAGCAGTACTTATATACCAGACAAAATAGACTTTAAAAGAAAGGCTATAACAAGTGACAAAGAAGGACCTGGTAATCCCACTTCCTGGTATTTATCCAAAAAGTCACAAAACACTACTTCAAGGGGATGTGTACATCTACATAGTCATTGCAGCGTTGTTTACAATGGCCAAGATGTGGAGATAGCCTGGGTGTCCATTAATACAAAAATGGAAAAAGAGGAGGAGGTACATGAATACAGTGGAATATTGCTTGGCCATGGACGGGAATGGGTTCTTGCCATCTGCAGTGGCATGGGTGGACCTGGAGGGTATTGTGCTGAGTAGAGTACGTCAGATAGTGAAAGACAAATGCAATGTGATTTAGCTTATATGTGGACTCTAAAGAACAAAATAAACAAACAAAACAGAAACAGACTCATAGATACAGAGAACACTTTGATGGTTGCCAGATGGGAGGGGGGTTGAGGTGGTAGGTGAATAGGGGGAAGGCATTAAGAAGTACAAATTGGTTGTTACACAGTAGTCATGGGGATGTAGGGTATAACATAAGGATTATAGTCGATAATATTGTAATAACTTGTGTGGTGTCAGATGGGTATTAGATTTATTGGGGTGATAGATGAGAAGAGATTGGGGGGCAAGATGAAAAAGGTGAAAGGATTAAGAAGTACAAATTAGTAGTTACAAAATAATCATGGGGATATAAAGTAAAGCACAGGGAATATAGTCAATAATATGGTAATAACAATGTATAGTGCCAGCTGGGTACTAGACTAGTCAGGGAGATCACTTCTTAAATTATAAAAATGTCTAACCACTACACTATACACTGAAATTAATATAAAATAATATTGAATGTCAACTGTAACTGAAAAATTAAAAAGGGGGGAAGGTGAAGGGCAATAATGGTCCAAATTTCCAGGTATAAAGCAAATAAGTCACGGGGATGTAACATCCAGCATGGGGAATATAGTTGATAATATTATGATAGCGTGGTACGGTGTCAGATGATGGTTCCTGAACTTATCATGGTGATCACATCTTTAAGCATATAAATGTTGAATAACTATTGTGTATACCTAAAACTAATATAATATTGTATGCTAACTATATTTTTAATAATAAATCATTTTAAAAAATAAAACAGAGGCAGGATGGAATTGAGATCAACATCATGCCCTTCAATACTGTTCTCTCCTGGAGAGAGTAGCTGCTAGTCTATATAGAAAATTGTCAAGTGAAAGACAAGCATTGCTCTCCAACTTCATTTGGTACTGGTAAGGACTAAAGAAGATAATAGTAAATGTTTGACAGAGCACTGTAATATAAAGGAAGCTCAGTATATTATAAGTTGTTGTTACTATGTTATTATAATAAAATCTGACAAGTCTGAAAAACAATAGAGAAACTATGTAAGACTTAGGAATGGCCACATAGCCCTTCAGTGGAGAAGTGCAAAGGGTCTATATTGATGATGTGCCTCCTCTTCAAACCACCAGCAGTTTATCCTAGCTTCTGTACTCCTTAGAGCCTATAGTTTTTTGGTTACATAAAGATATTTTTACACAAATGTAAAGGTAGAAATTTTCTAAACCTTTCACCTTTCCATAAAATTCATTTTCCAAAAGCCAATGTAATTTGTGGGGGTTTTTTCACAATACTCATTCATGCATCACTTGACAATTAGGCACTGGAGATATAGAGGCAAACAAAGAAGAGTTCTGCCCTTGTGAAACTCACTGCCTAGACTGAATCAAAGATTAACATGTAAAAAAACAAGATACAAAAAAATGAAGTCATAAAAATGCTAGGATCAAATGAGTGAGTCTTTTTTTCTAATCTTAGAGTGATAAGAAAAGATTTTTTTCTCCCACATTTCATGAGAGCTAAAAATGACAAAAGACTGACATATTTATCATAAAAATGATAAAAGACTGACATATTTCTGAACAGAATTAAATTTTTTAATTGAGAGCACAATAACAATGACAATAACAAAATAAACAAAGCCATAAGATAAATAACCAATTGTAGGAAAAGAATTTAATACATACATCAAAGAGTAAACTTTCTAATACACAGTTATTACAAAGCAGTAAAAATAAGGTAAAAGAAATGGAAATATGGGCAAAGGACTTAAAATATAAATTAAAACAAATGATGGAGTTTTTGTTTTAAAATGTTCAAGGGTATGAGAAATGTTCATGTGCTTTTGGGGAAAGTATATATTTTTACTTTCTTTTTTGGAAAAACAAATTTGGTAAAATATATTGAAATCTTAAATGTGCTAACCCTTTGACCCACCTCCCATGATTTTACTTCTAATAGCTGACCATATAAATATGTTTAAAGATGTGTGCACACATAAATATATATGCAACAATATTCAATACAGCAAAATTTATAATAAAAATGTTTTTAAATAATGAATAGAATATTAATTGTGCATAATGGTATATTCTGCAGTTGTTAGAAAGAATGATACAGGTCATGTGCATTTATATGAAAAGATATTCAAGATATATTCTTTAATGTTGTTATATATTTAATATGTATCAAATTGTGAACAATGGTTATCTTCGTGAAAATTAAAATTATGGAGGTCATTTACTTTTTTAAAACATTTCTAATTTGTCTAAATTATTTATAGCATGCATGTTTACATTTGCAACTAGAATAAATAACAAAGGAGAAAGTCCCAGGATTTAATAGTTATGTTTTTATCAGGCATTTATTATTATTTATTATACTTTTTATCCCTTTTAAATCCTGATGTCATTGGCCAACATAAACTAGACTATGCATATACCTGTATACGACTGAATATCATCACTCACTCAAATGCAGAGGAGGTCTATTATTTGGGTCTCCTAATGAAAGGAGAGACTAGGCTAGAACTCTCAAAGACTTAATAGTTGTCTCCCACTGCCGTAGGTTGAAGAGAGATGTCAAGGTACAATAGGCATTCTAAGTACATGCATGATATTTATTACTATACTAACTAAAACCAGCCTTTGGGGCTCCTATCATGATGAACTGGACTGGACCATGTAGAAGCCTAAGGATTCATTCTGCTATTTTATCTTAAGACCTAGACTAGAAATGGAACAAAAAAATATCTTCTTGCCCAATATCACCCATACCCACATAACTGACCTTGGCCATCCAGATATAACATGAAATGGTAGGTAAACAAAACAGCACCATCCCTTCTTCCAATGGCCTAGTGCAGAGAATACCGAAGCTTTTTCTCAATGTTTCCTTCTCTCTGAGCCCCAGCCTGGCCTAGCTTAGCCTTCCAAAAATATAGGAATCCCCCAAGTGGAAGATACCTAGAAGCTCTGTCTTAACCCACAAGTTTTATGGGGCTAATAGAAAAGAGAACTTCAAAGAGAGGTCCAAGGAGAGTATACGGCCTGCATTCAATTTTATTTACAATATTTTATCTTTCCTACTAATTATTCCCATTAATTGTTTCTTTTGACCTGTGTGTGTGTGTGTGTGTGTGTGTGTGTGTGTGTGTGTGTGTGTGTGTAAATGTTAGGAATATGGAGCTCCTCCTAGTGGTTATAGTATGGTTATCAGGTTCAAAAATAAATCCTAACTTTGCAGTTTTCAATGTTAATTTAGAAATATTTGAAGAGCAATGAAATTGAGGGGCTAAGAAAGTGATATCAAAATGGAAATGAGAGAACTACTAAGGAGGCAATGGTTTTTCTCTATTTTTGCAGGAAGAAGTTGGAATATCAGCCAGGCCAATGGAAACTTCGGGTGACAAGTGGGTAATTTTTAAAAATCATCATGTAAGGCTAAACAGGCTTCCTTCCAAATTATAAAATATGATAATCCCTAGCAGTAACTCAAAATTATATGCATATTTTCTCCTAGGAATTGATAAAAATATTAACACATATAGGCACTCAATAAACAAACCACTTAAAGTAGTTGAACAAAGGTCCTGGAGAGCCAAACCCTCTTTAAGGATGGGATCTGATTCATAAGATCTTTATTTTCTATTGTATTTGGAGTTCTCTTGGCCTAATGAATATTGGGAGTTATCCAGGGGCAAAATTCCCATGGAGAAAACAATTAAATTTTGAGCTTCTTTAAAAAACAATAGTTGTTTATATTTTTCTTTTTTTATTAAATGTATTAGGGTGACATTGGTTAATAACATATAAGTTTCAAGTGTACAATTAAGTTTCAAGTGTACAATTACAATATAAGTTTCATTGTACAATTCCAGAATACATCATTTGTTAATTGCATTGTCTGCTCATCGCCCAATGTTTAGTCTCCTTCCATCACCATATACTTGACACTTTTCACCCTCTTCTACCTCACCTCACCCTTTTCCCCTCTAGTAATCACCATACTGTTGTCCATATCTATAAGTTTTATTTGTTTGTTTTGTTTGTCCATTTGTTGCTTTCTGTTTTACATCCCTCGTGAGTCAAATCATGGTTCTTGTCCTTTTCCATCTGACTTATTTTACTAACATGATAATCTCAAAATCCATCCATGCTGTTGCAAATGGCAGTATTTCATCTTCTCTTATGACTGAGTAGTATTCCATTGTATATACGTACCACATCTTCTTTATCCAATCGTTATTGAAGGACATTTTGGTTGTTTCCATGTCTTGGCCACCATGAATAATACTGCAATGAACATGGGGGTACATATATCTTTACAAATAAATGTTTTCAAATTTTTCCGGTAGAAATCCAGAAAAGAGATTGCTGGGTCATATGGTAGCACAATTTTCAATTTTTTTGAGGAATCTCCATAATGTTTTCCATAATGACTGTACCAATTTATATTTCCACCAATAACCTTCCTCCAGAGGTTGTGGAGAAAAAAAGGAGAGTTCTTTTTTTCTCCACAACCTCTCCAACACTTGTTATTACTTGTTTTGCTGATAATAGCCATTCTAACAGGTGTGAGGTGGTATTTCGTTGTGGTTTTGATTTGCATTTCCCTAACAACTAGTGAAGTTGAGCATCTTTTCATATATGTCTGTTGGCCATTTATATGTCTTCTTAGGCAAAGTATCTGTTTCAGGTCTTCTGCTCATTTTTAAGTGGGTTTTTTTATTTTTGTTATTGAGTTCTTTATATATTTTGGACATTAGCCCCATCTCGAAGGTATTGTTTGCAAATATCTTCTCCCATTCAGTTGGTTGCCTTTTTGTTTTGTTGATGATTTCTTTTGCCCTTTCATTTATTTTTGCTTTTACTTCCCTTGCCTTTGGGACAAAATTCATAAAATCCTTTCTGAGACCAAGGTCTATAAATTTAGCACCTGTTTTCTTCTATGTATTTTTTCAGATCTTATATTTAGGTTTTGGTTCATTTGAGTTAATTGTTATTTATAGTGACAAGTAGCACTTTAGTTTCATTCTTTTGCATGTGGCTTTCCAATTTTCCTGGCAGCATTTATTGAAGAAGTTTCTTTTCCTCCTTGTATGTTTTTGGCCCCATTGTTGAAAATTAGTTGCCCACATATGTATGAGTTTATTTCTGGGTTCTCAATTCTGTTCCATTTGTCTCTGTGTCTGTTTGTTTTTCTGCCCATAACATACTGTTTTAATTATTGTAGGTTTGTAGTAAAAAACACACACACACACAATAGTTTTAGACACAAAAAATATATATAGTATATGGCCTGAAGGCCCAAGGGCAACAAAACTCATAAAGCCCATGACAACATAGTATGAGTTGCAGAATGTTAAAAAGCTAAATCTAAATATTTCCTTCACAGGACTATTCTAATATTTCATTGGATTCATTGCTAACAACCTTTCAAAATCATCTGCATTTTTCTTATATATTAATTTCTGAACAATTGGCTACTCATATTAAAATAAAATATATGATTATTTAAGAAGGAGTTTAATTATTACAAATATCTATTATTCTAAACACTGAAAATTGTTGCAATTGTTGCAATGAATGTTGCACCCCACTGTCTTTTACAGAGGAATTACAAATTCAGATTACAAATGTTTTCCATGTTTTTTCTAATACAAGATTAGCAAAAAAGTCGATCCACCAAATAAATTCACTTTAGCATGAATGAATTTGATATTTGTAGTGTTAGCTATATTTTAGAACTGTTATAAGTCTAAGGTATGTAACAATTTAAAATTTCGTTAAAGCAAGCACTTGAATCAAACTTTGGCCAGGCAGTAATGGGGTAGTAACTCACTTAGCTTATGTAGATTATGAGATTCTTGGTGGAGTTTTATTCTCTACTTGTTTTCACATGTACAGAGCTTTTTATAAAGCTTAATTAAACCAGGGGGGCATGAGACTGGGTTGGCTCTAATGCCTTGGTAGACTACATAAGCAAACCAAAACCTAAGTGAGAGTCAATGCACTCCAATCTAAGAAAATGAAACTTAAGAACAACCAATCACAAACAGCCAACTAGGCTTTCCCCCAAAAAAGGCAAGTGCTTACGCTGTAGCCAATCAAATAATTTTCTTGCTTAGCTTCCCCTAGCTCCTGTCAGTAGAATGCTCTGGAATGCTCCTAACCACCTTTGGTTTGGTGCTGCCTAACTTGAATTGATGTATGCTTAAATAAACTCTTGAAAAAAAATATTAATATGCCTCAGATTGCCTTTTAACATTCTCAATACAGAACTGGAGTTCCTCAAGGAGTCACTTAAGGTTTTCTGTTCTAATCAAAATGAGACATCCTAAAATCTCTAGACATCTCACTCAAGAAAATCAAATTCCATAGCATAACTTTAGTTTTCATTTAGATTTTACCATAATTTGTCTACAGATTTTACCTTTTGATTTACAATCAACCAATAACTAAACAACAAATATTGACTGAGTGAATATTGTATATAAGAGAACATTAAATAGGTTAATCTCTTCAGTCATGGTATTTTAGCTGAAGCCCCAAAGCTAAAAACAATAGGAATAAGTACCCTCACAATCTAAAAACAGGAATTAATCAGCGCAAGGATAGCCTTACTAAAGGTCACTTATCAACAAGCATTATCAACCTCTATCACTAAAAGAACTACTGTCTCATTCAGACAGATGTTCACAAGACTACACAATTTTTAACCCCAGCTCTGCCACAGGACCAAGAGAAATCAGCATGTTTGAGGAATTAAGAATTTAGAGACTGGTATCTGCTCCTTACCAGGTGAATTTGGAAGGCAGAAAACAATCCACATATTATAACTATGGTAAGGAAAGGAAGCAAAGCAGCAATTGGGCAAACTACACTCCTAGAGTTTTACATGACAAAAGATGATACAATGCCACTGAAGGAAGCTGGGTTATACATAACCTCTTGGGGTGAGCAGATCCCAGAAGAAAGAGGCTGTTGCAGGAGTTGAACATGTGAACAGAAATTAAAGGGAGGGTCACAAGAAATAAGCTTGAAAGTACATGTTTCCCATCACAGAAATGGGCAGAACCCCATGAAAAAATTCCAAAGCGTCCATAAATGCACCCATGAGAGATCCAGCTTGTTGGTGCCTGGCTCTCCAGGCACACATGGCAGAGTTATACCAGACCCTTATTGCCACCTCTGCTCTTTTTATCTTTCTTCCTTCCTTCCCCATCCAACCCAGAAAGCAGGAGCAGCAGCACTGGAATTAAAGATTGAGAAGTGAGAGGACCAGGAGAAACGGTGAAATAATATGCCAGTCTTTCTTGCTCACTCAGGTTCTTGTGCCACAAATCAGGCCTGAGCTAGAAGAAATAAGCAAGCTTTGGATTGGATATAAAATGAAAGTTTTAGTGTCTACCAGACTGGACTCTTTAATAGCCAAAAAATATCCTGATTACTAAAATGTACTGTTCTTCTAATTTGAAAAGATGTATGCATCCCTATATTTATTGCAGCATTTTTTACAATAGCCAAGATATGGAAACAACCTAAGTTACCATGGATACACTATTACATAAAGAAGATGTGGCACATTTATACAATGGAATATTACTTGGCCATAAAAAAGAATAAAATCTTATCATTTGTGACAACATGGATAGACCTAAAGCATATTATGCCAAGTGAAATAAATCAGACAGAGAAAGACAAATGCCATATGATCCCACTTACATGTGGACTCTAAAAAACAAAATAAATAAACAAACAAAACAGAAACTCATAGATATAGAGAACAAACTGATGGTTGCTATATGGGAGAGGGTTGGGACGCTGGGTGAAAAAGATGACGGGATTAAGAAGAACAAATTGGCAGTTACAAAATAGTCATGGGGATGTAAAATACAGCATAAGGAACATTGTTAGAAATATTGTAGTAACTATGTATGGTGCCAGGTGGGTACTAGATTTAACAGAGGGATCACTTTGTCAATTATATAAACATGTAACCACTCTGTTGTACACTGGAAACTAATATAAAATTGAATGTCAACTGTAATTGGAAAATATTTGTAATTTAATTGAATTATTTTTAATTTAAATATTGAAATATTTTTAATTTAAAAAATATTTTTTTAAAATCAGTGTTCCTTGCAGCACTATACACAATAGCCAAGACTGGAAAACAACCGAAATGCCCATCAGTAGACAACTGGATTAAGAAACTGTGGTACATTTATACAATGGAGTATTACTTGGATATAAAGAAGAATGAAATCTTACCATTTGCAACAATGTGGATGGACTTATAGAACATTATGCTAAGTGAAATAAGTCAGTCAGAGAAAGATAAATATCATATGATCTCACATGTGGAATCTGAAGAACTGAATAAATGAGCAAAGAAAACAGAAATAGTCTCAGAGATATAGAGAAAAACTGATGGCTGCTAGATGAGAGGGGGGTGGGGATGAGGGAGGAAGGGAAGGGATTAAACAGCACAAATTGGTAACTACAATATTGCCACAGGGATATGAAAGACAGTTTGGGGAATATAATGAATAATGTTGTAAAGATTTTGTAGGGTGTCAGATGGTCACATGTCTTATTAGGGAGACCACGTCATGGACAGTGTAGACACCTGACCACTGTGCTGTACACCTGAAGCTGAAGTTGAATAATATTGAATGTCAACTATAATTATATATATATATATGCATATATATATATATACACACGTGTGTGTGTGTGTGTGTGTGTGTGTGTGTGTATAGTCACAGGATGTGGAGTACAGCATAGGGAATAGAGTCAATGAAATTGTAACAGCTACATACGATGTCAGAGGGGCAATAGATTGGGGGAGGGGGTTATCACTTTGTGAGGGGTGAAATGTCTAACTATTACATTATTTTGTATACCTGAAACTAATAATAATAATAATAAATCAGTGTTCTTATGATTGAAAGATATATTTTTTTTAAAGCCATGAGATCTACCCCAGATGAGAGGGGACAGGAAAAGAAAAAACATGGTGAATGACAGTAGTAGGAAGAAAATAAAGCCCATTCAATAAACCCATTACATTTGTGCAAAACATTCTAATAGACATAGCAGGAAACACAAGATAAATATAATATGGATCCAGTCCAGTCTTTGAAAATCTTATAGCCTAGTAAGAAAATGTAAGATATATTCATGAATAACTCCAGTACAACAAAGAAAAAATATGGGATAGAAGAAAGAAACACAGTGCCATTGCACTGCCAATTCTGTTTCTCTCCAAATGAAATTGGTTAACAACTCTCTATCTGTTCTGTCCAAAACTGTTGAAAAAAAATCTCATCCTAGGCTGAAAGGAAAAATTGAGGTAAAATACAGACAAAATAATTGTTTCTTGTAAAAGATTTTGGTAGAAATGCCTTAAATATTAGGCTAAAATGATTTTTTAGACTTTTTTAGGTATCTATTTAATTTAGCCATATAAATTCTATCCCTCATCACCACAAATAGCTGAGTAGTGTGTGAAAAAGAAATAAGTTCTGTAATTTTTTGAAAGTCAAGAGAGGGAAAGAAAATTGTTGCTGTTTATCAATAACAATAATGTGAACACTTAGAAAACCTAAGAAAATCAACTTAAAATAAAATGATACATGAGTATGAGAGTTAAGTAAAGTACCTAGATATAAAAAAAAAAATAGTATTGCCTATGTTCTAACAACAAATGGCCGGTAAATCTAATGGGAAGGAGATAATATATTGTTGGAGGAGGTCATCGAGAGGACATGACCAGTGGTTGACCCTCAAGCTGGACAACAATTGAAGGCTCCTCACCCCCTCCCCTGTCCTTGGAATGCATGCTCTGCCCACCGTTCCCACAGTGGGAGTCATTTTCAAGGACACAGCCTTGAGAGAGTCATGTATTGTTGAGACCATCTGGTTGTATACGTGACAACCCAGGTAAGGCCTCTTTGTAAACTATGAAGATTCGGGTGTGCCAGTGTGGAGCTCTACCCATCTTGTGGTCACCCAACACAAGCCTCATATGTAAGTCCCCTTGCTTATTAAAACTGTCACCTAACAATCTGGAGTGGCTGCCTCTTTCTTTGGTCTCCTCTCACCTTCCATGAATGGGGACCAGTTTCCAAACCAACACATACACAGTAACCCAGAGTATAAAATATGTAGGACTCACACTAGCAAAATTTGCTGAATCTCTATTTTTTGACACTATATATTTTTATTAAGACAATATTTAGAAAGTATCAAGCTATTTTACTGGTGGAAATGTTGTGTGCCATTTAACCTGGAACCAATAGACTTTGTTAGAACAAGATGCGTGACCTATGCTAAGACATGATCTAATCGACGGGGTGCTTAAAACATGCTACTTCACACAGAGAGGTACCTGCTATTTGTAGTTCTGCTACAGTTTATGTCTGCATAACACAAGAATTCTGAGAAAATTACTTTTCACAATTCCTATCAAAAAAGAAAAAATACATATATGTATATTGTATATATAGTGTAGTATATATAGAGACTATATATAGTCTGTATATTGTACGTATAGACTATATATATGTACACACACACACATATACACACACACACGGTCTGACAATTAAGTTTGCAGACTTGCCACCGTGCGCTTACATTGGCAACACTGTACAAACAGCTCAGTAAGGTTTCATAACCTTAGTATATCCGCATCTCACAGCTGTGTTCATGTCCACATGTGGCAGTGTCTTGCTGAGTGGAATTCACTATTGTTGCATGTTTTTGTGTGGCATCATGAGAATGTCTGAGCTTGAATTAGAGCAACAAACAAACATTAAATTTCTTGTTAAACTTGGCAAGAGCGGAAGTGAAATCAGGAAATCAGTTTATGGCAATACTGCCATGAAGAAAATGGCAGCATACAAACGATTCAACGTTTTTCTGAGGGTAGAGAACACATCACTAATGAAGAGAGGTCAGGGAGGCCAGTAACGAGCAGAACAGATGAAATCATTGCAAAAATTCATTGAATTGTGCATCAAAATTGTCAGCTGACTGGGAGAAACATAGCAGACCAAGTAAACATCATTAGAGAAACAGGAAAATCTTAACTGAAAATCTTGGCATGAGAAAGGTGTGTGCAAAAATGGTCCCAAAGGAGCTCACCGCCGAACAAAGCAAAGGAGCGTCGAAGTTTGCCAAGACTTTTTAGAGAGTCAAGATGATGTTTTGGGCCATGTTATCACTGGTGATGAAACATGGGTGTAGCAATACGACCCTGACACAAAACATCAAAGTGCACAATGGGAATCAGCCAATTCTCCATGACCAAAAAATTTCCGTCGGTCCAAATCAAGTCAAAACAATGTTGTTAACGTTTTTTGGTATCAGAGGGATTATTCATTATTAATTTGTACCAACTGGACAGTTAACCAAGTTTACTATTTGGAAGTGCTGAAAAAGCTTCATGAAAAAGTGAGACGAAAACAACCTGAACTTTTTGCCAACAATTCACGGCTCTTACTCCAGCTCCCACGGAGTTTTTCTATGAGGGAGTTTTTAGCCAGTAAACAAATAACTGTACTGGAACACTCTCCCTACTCACCTGACCTGGCCCTCAATCACTTCTTTCTTTACCCGAAGATAAAGAAAATATTGAAAGGAAGACATTTTGATGACATTCAGGACATCAATGGTAATACGATGACAGTTCTGACAGCCATTCCAGAAAATGAGTTCCAAAATTGCTTCGAAGGGTGGACTAGGCACTTGTTTTGGTCCATAGCTTCCCAAGGGGAGTACTTCAAAGGTGACCACAGTGATATTCAGCAATGAGGTACAGAGCACTTTTTATAGGATGAGATCACAAACTTAATTATCAGACCTCGTCTCTGTGTGTGTGTGTGTGTGTGTGTGTGTGTGTCTGTGTGTGTATCGTGGTGGGTTTATAATTCTAAGTGCTATATTACTGAATGTATTTCTGCCAAGAGAGAACTTCCACTTTGATTAGGCATTGATGAGAACCAAATTCCCCCACTTAAACTTGTATATGCCTGACGACAGGAAGAATTTCCACAGACTGGCCTCTGGCTCTGTAGAAGTTAATCCTTTATTTCTCTTCCACTACCCACATATTTCCAGAAGCAGGGGTTGTAGGATGTGTTCATATAGATATATGTTCTCTGGCCTTGCACCTTCCCAACTAAAGTATATCCATGCAGTAGGCTATGGGAGAATTCCTGGAAGCCTTTCCTATGCCAGGACTACTGGGAATAACTTAATTATACATGGAAGTTACTCTGAAATTCAACATGTATCTCACTAAACTCAAACTAAATGATTTACCAATTTAACTTCCCCTTAGCCAGGAATCAAAAATTCCTGAGGGGCAGTGTACTGGTAAGGAATTCAAAGGGGAACGTGGAAGGGGTTTTGGAATTTTAAACTGATGGAGGTTTAAATATCTAACTACTGATATCTAACTACTTCTAGATGAGTAAAAATAGAATTTTCCTTTCTGCATATACTCACCTTCTTTCCCCAATTCTTCTGACACTTGGAAGAGAAGGCAAGGGAATGATGGCATTTGTCTTGGCCCATTCTGTTCTTGCTGAGCCAGGCTGTCGTTATGCTCTTGGTTAAGGCAATTTTTACACCAAGTGTGAATCATTGCATTTTCTCATATGATGTTTCCACCTACTCAATAAAAATAGCTTGTCTTTTGTAAGTGTAGTAAAATTTTAAAAGCTCTGATCTTTTCTTACCTGATCTTGGCACCCTCCAATTTGAAAACAAGAAACAGAATACCATTCTGGTTGTCTTCACAGTAACTACTACTTTTTCTAAAACCCAAATCAGAGCAGACACACAAGTCTAGTTTAGGAGGCTGGATCTGCAGTCTCAAAACCTGTTCTTCTTGTAAATAATCTTCAGAGCCTGAAATGGAGAAAAGGAAGGATGGAAGCACAAAATGTATCTAGTTGGCAGCTCTTTAGGGCAACGAAATCCCCAATTTTATTTTCTTTACACACTCTTCTTGCTACCTAGGAAGTCTCAGCCACTTCCATGGTTTCAAACACCACCTATAGCTCAATGACTCCAAATCTATCTTGGAACTTGCTTCTAACCTCAAGACCTATCTATCCAATTCCCATGGAACATTATAACTTAGACACAACCTGTCTTAAATGTAACTTATCATTATCCCTTTCAAATTGGCTCCTGAAAATAGTCACCTTTCTGTAAATCACATTATCAGCGACTCATCTGTTCAAACCAGAAACCTAGATGTTACCATCGACTCCATTCCAGTGGTGAGCTGAGGGCAGTTACTATCAGCTTGCAAAAGGCAACTGTGCAAATCTTTCTCCAAGTCTTCATTCTGTGATGTCATATTGGCAGCTTAAAATTGACCATGGCGGTTATATTAAAAAGACAAGAAGTAAGAAGAGATGAAATATTGCCATTTGCAACAACATGGATGGATCTTGAGATTATCCTGCTAAGTGAAATAAGTCAGATAGAAAAAGTCAAGAAGCACATGATTTCACTTGCATGTGGGATATAAAACTGAAAGCAACAAACGAACAAGACAAACAAAAACTCATAGACACAGACAACAATTTAGTGGTTACCAGAGGGTAAGAGGGTAGGGGGTAGAAGAAGAAAGTAAAGGGGGTCAAATATATGGTGACAGGAGAACTGACCCTGAGTAGTGGACACACACTGCAATATACAGATGATGTATTATAGAATTGTACATTTGAAACCTATATAATTTTACTGACCATTGCCACCCTAATAAATTTAATAAAAATTTTAAAAAATGAAATCTACTTAAAGCAAATTACTAATTTTCTGTTTGTTATATAACCACCCTGTTTTTAATTATTTTAATAATAAATAAGGAATAAGTTTTAGCAAGGGTGTGGAGAAAAGGGGACTGTCGTGCACTGTTGGTAGGAATGTAAATTGGTGCAACAACTGTGGAAAACAGTAAGGAGGTTCCTCAAAACTTTTAAAATAGAATTACCGTTCAATCCAGCAATCCCACTTCTGGGTGGGATCCAAAGGAAATGAAAATAGGATCTCAAAGAGATATCTTTCTGCACTCCCATTTTCATTGCAGCATTATTCACAGTAGCCAAGATATGGAAACAACCTAAATATCCATCAGTGGATGAATAAATAAGAAGATGCAGTTACATACCGGGGGTGCCAAAAAAATGTATACAGGTGGACACTTCGGTCAACATTGCTCAAGCAGTAGTTCGCCGTAATCAGAAGTGTCTGGATGCTGATGGTAACCACTTTGAGCACCTCTTGCAGAAGTTAAACGTGATTTGTATTCATCTTTTATTATCAATATATATTGAGTAGTACAATTTTAATACAGTTTTCCTTTCTTAAAATATGCATACATGTTTTGGCACCCTCTGTATATACAATGGAATGTTATTTAGCTATGAGAAAGAAGGAAATCCTGCCCTTTGCAACAGATTGGATGAACCCTGAGGGCATTATGCTAAGTGAAATAAGTTAAAGAGAGAAAGACAAATATTGTATTGTATCATATAATTAATATGTGGAATCTAGAAAAGCTGAACTCAGAGAAACAGAGTAGATTGGTGGTTAGCAGGGGCTGGGGGGCAGGGGAAATGGGGAAATATTGCTTAAAGGTATAAACTTCCAGTTATAAGATTAAAAAGTTCTGGAAATCGAATGTACAACATGGTGATTATAGTTAATAATACTTACTGCATCATATCCTTGGCTAAGAGAGGAGATCTGAAATGTTCTCATTACAAAAAAAAAATGGTAACTATGTGATGGGATAAAGGTGTTAGCTCATGCTATGGTGGTAATCATTTTGCAACATCTCAGTCTATCAAATCAATCAACACGTTGTATAACTTAAATTTGCACAATATTATGTGTCAATTATGTCTCAAAAAAGCTGGAAAAAATTAACATTAAAAAATTAAAGAAACTGACCATGGTAGGAGTATTTACACCATGGATGTTAGCAAATGATACAAATTAGGGCTCTTTTCTTTTTTTCCTGGAGAATTGTTAAACATTTACCAGGGCCCTATTGCCATCTTCCTCACAATCCACAGCCAATCAGTTACTAAGTCATCATGTCACTTACTCTACTTCAAAATATTTCTAGGATGCACCGACTTCTCTTTAGCCCACTGGCACCATCCATATTCAAGCCATCGTTACCTTCTCTGTGGACTGCCAATCTCCTTACTTCTAGTCTTGCATGCCTTCCAATACATTTGCCATGCAGCGGCAAGAGTAATCCTTCTAAAATGCAGAACTGAATGCATCACTCCCCTGTTTATGGTTCCCAAATGGCTCTTTATTTCCCTTATGATAAAGTCCAAATTCTTGGCACAAATACAAGCATCTTCATTTATTTATTCATTCATCCCTTCTATAAATATTTATCAAGCAGTTACTGTGTGTCAGGCACTACCTTAGGTGTAGAGATAGAGCAGAGAACAGGAGAAATCAAGTCCTTGTCCTCTTCATCCTTATATTCTAGTGGGGTAGTAAAAAGTAAAATCAGTATATATGTGCACGCATACATTTAAGATAAATGTCTTCAGGAAATCGGTTAGAAATTGGAGAGGATATTGTGGATATTCATCTCTGAAAAGTCAATCTTTGATCAGAGACCTGACTGATAAGAAGGTCATTATGTCAGGGAAGGTGTGGGAAAGGAACATTCCAAGCGGAGGTAGCAGCAAGCATGCAGGTTCTCAAGTGCAATACAGCACTGGGGTCTGGGCTGTACCTACATGACCAGCCTTATTCACATGTTGCCGCTCGCCCTCTTCCTTCCTCCCATCTCGAACCGGAATTGGGTGCATTTCTTATGGCTTCTGCTCTGTGCATGACCTCCTTTCATAGCACTTACCACCCTGTAATCACTGAATTACCTGTCTGCTCACTATTATGTCCTAGCACAGTGCTTGGCATGTAATAAAATGCTCAATGAGTGTTTGTTGAATGAATGGATGAAATGAAAAGAAACATTTAAACAGGAATTATAGGTTTCCTTCTTTAAATTGAGACATTTATGCTTCAAAAAGGAAAATGTGTTTATTCAAATTTGACAAAAATGATGTGGAAGTGATGTTGTGTCCACCTCAGTGCGTCATATTAGGAAGCATATGATATTGGTCTGCACCATTACTGTGATATCAACTTTCCTCACTTTGTTGCTTGACTATAAAGCTACTACCTGTCTTTTGTAGCTAATAAGTGTTTTGTAGAAAAGTACTATCGGACTACACGAGCATCTTTCTCTTCATCAAAATTTTACCAGCTAGTTTTAACACGTTATTAACACTTAACACATGTATTGATGGTTCTTGCAGAATTAATATTACTTTGATATTAGCCAAATGGTGATTTTCTAACTCCATCATCCCTTCTACATGGTATCAGTTGGCATTATACTCTGATGAAGAAACTCTTCCTTTTTCCCCATTTATTTATGTCAGTGTGGTCTCATGAATTCCTGTTTTGTTCAATGGATAAAAAGCCACTATAATCATTTAGATTGTCCCAGTAGGAGCCATATAGTATTGTTATACCATAATGCACCCCCCCAAAATGGTATAATGAGTGGAAACATCATTCAGTCTTAGCTTTGAATGAATGTATTATGGGACTGTATCTCTGGCATTCTTTCTTATGTTTGTCACTGGTGTACATTTATCAAAACTAATAATAAACCACAGGCTAAATTTCTTAAGAATTTACTTTGTACTAGGCATATAGTCAAGCACTTTTCATGCATTGCCTCACTTAATCTTTAAAATAAAAATGCACAAAACATACTATTTTTATAATACTAATTTTACAGTTGGGAATACTGAGCTGCACACATGTTAAATAACACCCAGGCAATGGGAAAACTGGGATTTGAACCCAGGTCCTCTGCCTCCAGAGGTTTTATTCTCTGAGCTATGCTTAGAGCTTAGATCCTAAAGGATAAAGAGAGACCATACTTGGTAAGCACACAAATCCCTACTTCCTCAAATTTCCTTCTTTATACAGAAGATCAGCCTTAGTGTAGTACTGGAGAGCACAGATACTCGAGTGAAGCTGCCTAAATTCTAATTCATGCTCTTCCACTCATAAGTGGTATGACATTGCCTTCAATGAGTGTCAATTTCTTTCTATCTAAAACAGATGTGGTAATAAGAACACTTCACAGAACTGTTCTAGGAATTGAAAGGGATTTTGCTGGTAGAACACTTGGTGTGGTGACTTGCCACATAGTAGGCACACAATAATACTTTTTTAATGCTAAGATGGTCAGAGAAAATCTCTGCTTATGATTTTTAACTTAAGCCACCCCTCTACTACCATCTTTACTTTGATGTAACTTTAAGTATTTTTTCCAAAAAGCTAAAGATATTTATTGCTGACAAATAATTTCTATCTTCTGACTTCAGACTCTCTGAGACTCTGAAAGCTTCTCCAAGAGTATCTTCATATAATTTGCACCCAGTCCAAATCTAGCTTTCATTAGCCATTAAAGTCTAAGGCGACTTTAAATCAAAGAATAAAAGAGACTTTTCCTAAATTTAGCCTCACATTAGCATGTGAGAGACTCTGCATCAGCAAAAATCTTTTTTTTAATCAACCTAAACCTCTGACTAAATTAATAAGAGTTGAGTTTGACCTTTAAAATGCTAAAAAATACAGTTCCCAGTATAATTTTTGCTCATCCCCAGACCAAACCATTCTCATAGTAAATTATGGCACTAACAGCTGGCTGCCAATGAAGTCAACTATTAATTGTATGTTCACTGCACTGCCTGATATAAATCAATATGAGTAATGAGCAGTTGTCCTCAGTCTATGGATACATAGATCCTACATTGCAAAATAATTTAAGGTTGGCTGTCAGCTTTCTCGGACTACATGTCATTTGGTCTTTACTGAAGATATAACAAAAATGAACACACATTGAAAACCACCCGATCTACTGTCTCTGCAGCAAATTTCTAGTTATCTCTGTGAAAATGACAGTGCAAATAATTTTTGACTGTGTATTCCAAATAAACAACTTCTACATTTTTACAAATTGCAGCAGAATGTGTGGAGTGGGGCTCACAGCATCACTACTTTATGATCTCAAACTCGCAAAATGCCCTCTCTGTTCACCACCTTCTACCTTTCCTACTCCATCCTTTCTACCAAACTTGCTCTCCATCTTCATAAAGACAACAAGCCTACCTGTTTTCCTCATTTCCATTACTACCTAGCTTCTTTCATTTCTCCACCCAGTTTCAATCTCATTACACTAAGGGATCGGGAAATCTCATTCTACAGTTGGCCATTCCCACCTTGGGGGTTACTTGCTCTAGGCCACCCCAGTGTTCCTTTTCTCTGACTCTTGAATGGCAGAGCATTACTAGAAGGTATAAGAAAATGACACTGACAGAATCTATCAGAAATCCATCTTGTCTAATTGTAATGAACCCTCTATATGCGTACAACTCAACAATATTTAAGTGCAGGTTTTGCAAAGTGACTCTCAGACTATGTAAGTGAGTATTTAGTGTGGGTGGAGGATTCCATGGTTATATGAGCTTGGAAAACACTAGTTTAAATGAAGTTAAACAACTTCCTTTCTGCAAAATTAAATAGAGCCTGGTGTATATTAATTAACTAGAGCCTGGTGGATTTCCAGATAGGGATTAATTTGTGCTTAAGAAACCACTTTTTCATAGTACAACCACAACTCTAGGATACAATGAAACAACTTGGGGATATACTACATTAACTCATCTCTTATTACCTCCTATCACAGCTGTTTTGAACCATGTTAAATAGGTTCTGGTGTCAATTCCAATGTGAGGGATAGGGTCCCCACACCAACAAGCCATTCTTGGACACCAGATGAGTGTCCTACAATTCAACTCAATTTTAACACTATCTACCCCGAGACAGCATCAGATTCCACACACTAAGGGTTCAGTCCAATAAGACTGCCCTCCCCCATTAGACACCAGTCACAAGCCCAAGGTGTTACCTATGGTTCTGACTGACTGACTATAAATCAGAGGTTCCCCTGACCTCCTTCTTGAGTTAAATTAAGTTGCTAGAACATCTCACAGAACTCAGAGAAACAATTTATTTACTAGATTACAGTTTATTATAAAAGGATATAACTCCTCTGGGTGGTGAACACAATGGGATTTATAGATGATGTAATACAGAATTGTACACCTGAAATCTGTGTAACTTTACTAACAATTGTCACCCCAACAAACTTTAATTAAAAAAAAAAAAAAGAGGATATAACTCAGGAACAGCCAGACGGAAGAGCTGCATAACGCATGATATGGGGAAACGGTGAAAAGCTCCATGCCCTCTTCAGGTGTGACATTCTCCCAGCACCTCTACATGTTTCACTAACCAAATACATATTTGTTATTATAAATCACAATATCACACATAACTATAAGCTCTCTGAACCCTCTCCTTTTGGGTTTTTATGGAGGCTTCATTACATAGGCATGATTGATTAACTCATTGGCCATTGGTAATAGATTCAACCTCCAGCTCTTCTCTCTCCCCAGCGATTGAGAGGTGGGACTGAAAGTTCCAACCCTCTAATCACATTGTTGGCTCCACTGGCAACCAGCCAAAATTCACCTCATTAACATAATCAGAAGACATTTTTAAAACTCTCAAGTTTAGAAAATTCCAAGTGTTTTAGGGGCTCAGTGCCAGAAACGGGCCAAAGAGCAAATACATATTTCTTACTATAAATCACAATATCACACATATCTACCCTAAAAATTCTTGACCCATTCTTGCCTCCTCAGCTGTAACAAATTACTTAATTTACCTTGAAGCTAGAGACCTTTTCACATTAACTTTTCAGCTTCCCCACTTTCCCCTTCCATTTTTTTCTCTGCTTCTGAGCTGAAGAAGTGGTGAAGGTACATACTGACAAAGTCTTCCTCTCCTCATAGCTCAAGACCCTGTCCCTACACCCCATCTACAGAAACCTCCTCCATCAGTCATCCTCACTTCCTTACATTTGAAACTCTTCTCTTGTTTTCTTCCCTGTACCTACAAATATGTCAGCATTCATCTGGCATTAAAACCCTCACAACCAGCTATTGAATTGCCTATGACCTCTCACTGTGCCCCTTTTATATTCTGACAAAACTATTCCCTGAATGTGCCCTCTACTTTCTTGACTCCAGGCCTTTGCTCATTTTGTTAAGCCCAGTTTCCCCATATTGAATGCTATTCACCCTAGAACATTCCATAACCCAGCCAAACAAATAGGCTTTTGCCTCTATTCTTTTCATGCCTATCATGTTCTATTTTGTTGTATATTTGTAAAGTTTCCACAGAAGCTTTTAAACCATCTTTATTGAACTATAATTTACAAATTGTACCTGTCTTAAGTGTACAGTTTGATGAGTTTTGACAAATATATACATTAATTTAACCATCACTGTAATCTAGATATGTAAGATTTTTATGACTCCAAAAAGTTCCCTCATAACTCTTGGCAGTTAGTCTACCCACTTAGTTCAATTGTTGGTAACCACTGATCTGACTTTCGCCACTAAATAGAATTATTATTTGCCTGTTTCATAAGTGGGTATAATGTTCAATAAATATCAACTCAATTGGTTGATAGTACTGTTGGCTAATAGTATTACTCAAGTCCTCTCTATCATCACTGATTTTCTGTCTGCTTCTTCTATCAACTATAATTATGGATATCTTATTTCTCCTTTTAGTTCTGCAGTTACACGCATATTTGCTGTTTTCTTGATGAATTGACCCTTTCATCACTATGATATATCCTTCTTTATCTTAGGTAATAGCCCTTGTCCTAATATCTTCTTTATTTGACATTAACATAGCCACATCAGCTTTCTTATGATTACTGCTTGCATTGTATCCTTTCACTTTTTCCTACCTGTGTCTATATATTTAACTTTTTGTGTTTCCTGTAGATAGCTGGAGCCCTTTGCCTTTTCCAGAATGTCATATAATTGCAATCATGCAGTCTGTCGCCTTTTCAGATTGACATCTTTCACTTAGTAATATGCACTTAAGAACCTTCCATGTTTTTGCATGGCTTGATAGCTCATTTCTTTTTAGTGTTGAATAATATTCCACCATCTGGATATACCACCATTTATTTATCCTTTCAGACACTGAATATAATATCTATTTTAAAATTCTTGTTGCCTCCACATTTTGGTAATAATGAATAAAGCTGCTATAAATACCATGTGCAGGATTTTGTGTGGACGTAAGTTTTCAAGTTCTTTGGGCAAATACCAAGAAACACAATTGCTGGACTCTATAGTAAGAGTATGTTTGTTTTGTAAGATCTTGTACATATTTGTTAGATTTACACCTAAATATTTTATTATTTGGGGTGCTAATATAAATGTCATTGTACTTTTAATTTCAAATTTCACTAGTTCATTGTTAGTATATGAGAAATCAAGTGACTTTTATATATTAATCTTGTATCCTGCAACCTTGCTATAATCACTTATAAGTTTGTTTTTCTGTCAATTCTTTCAGATTTTCTACATAGATGATTGTGCCACCTACAAATATAGTTTTATTTTTTCCTTCCCAATATGTGTATCTTTTATTTTCTTTGCTTGTCTTATTGCATTAGTTGGAACTTCCAGCACAATGTTGAAAAGGAGGGGTGAGAGGGGACATCATTTCTTTGCACCTGGCCTTAGTGGGGAAACTTCTAGCTTCTCACCACTGAGTATGAAGTTAGCTGTATATTTTTTTGTAAATGTTCTTTATCAAGTTGAGGAAGTTCCCTACTATTCCTAGTTTACTGAGAGTTTTTATTATGAATGCATGCTGGAGTTTGTCAAATACCTTTTTTATATCTATTTATATGACCATGCAGTTTTTCTTTTTTAGTCTGTAGATGTGATGGATCACATCAATTAATTTTCAAATGTTGAACCAGTTTGCATACCTGGAATTCATCCACCTGGTCATGGTGTATATCTGTGGTCTTTCTTTTTTTTTTTTTTTTTTTTTTTTTAAAGATTTTATTGGGGGAAGGGGAACAGGACTTTATTGGGGAACAGTGTGTACTTCCAGGACTTTATTTTTTCCAAGTCAAGTTGTCCTTTCAATCTTAGTTGTGGAGGGTGCCGTTCAACTTCAAGTTGTTGTTCTTTCAGTCTTAGTTGTGGAGGACGCAGCTCAGCTCCAGGTCCAGTTGTCATTGCTAGTTGCAGGAGGCGCAGCCCACCATCCCTTGCGGGAGTCAAACTGGCAACCTTGTGGTTGAGAGCCCGCACTCCCAGCAACAACTGAGCCATCCAGCAGGTAGCTCAGCTCAAGGTGCCATGTTCAATCTTAGTTGCAGGGGGCAGAGCCCACCATCCCTTGCGGGACTCGATGAATTGAACTAGCAACCTTGTGGTTGAGAGCCCATTGGCCCATGTGGGAATCGAACCGGCAGCCTTCGGAGTTAGGAGCATGGAGCTCTAACCGCCTGAGCCACCGAGCCGGCCCCTATCTGTGGTCTTTCTTGTCTTTGTTTCACTATACGTAATGTGACCTTTTTCTTTAATTGCTCTTAAAATTTGCTTTTGATGCTGGTTTTCGGCATGTTAATTAGGATATGCCTTGATATGGTTTTCCTCAAGTTTATTTTGCTTGCCATTTGCTTACTATCTTACTATCTTATAAAATTTGATATACATTTTATCAAATTTGGAAATTTCTTGATCATTATTTTTACAAATTTTTCATCTGCCCCATTCTCTTTTTGGACTCCATTACTTGCATGTTAGATTTTTTTTTTTTTTAAGTTTCAAGTTCAATTGTCACATTCTCTCCAAATACAAAAAGCAGTTATAAGTTACAATTCAACTCAACACAGAAGCTTGTGTGCAAAGTTATGGAAAGCTTGTGTGCAAAGTTATAAAAAAGTTAAATTAAAGATGATTCTGTGGTTTTGATTTTTATGTGTTTTGTTTTGTTTTGAATGTGTGGCTTTTCCTTGGTTGCTTGAACTTAGCAAAGTTATCCTGATGAAATATCAATAGCTGATCCACAGTAAAATGGACAATTTCTAAAAATTAAAAAAAGCATAATTACCAAAAAAGAAAAAAATCTGTCCCTGCTTCCTCCCTCAAATATGCATGCTAGATTTCTTAATATTGTCCCATAGTTCAGAGAAACTCTATTCAGTTTCTTTTTAGTATTTTTTCTCTCTCTTTCATCTTGAACATTTTCTATTTCTACATTTTCAAGGTCATTAATTTTTTATCTGCAGAATATAGGCTCCTATTAAACCTATCCAATGAATTTTTCATTTTAGATATATACTTTTTATGTCAAAAATTTTCATTTTGTTCTCTTTTATATCTTCCATTTCTTTTCTCATTATGCTTACGTTTGCTACTAAATCCTTGAAAATATTTATAATATCTACTTTTAAATCTTTGTCTGCTAATTCCATTATCTCTCAATTCTGGCTGTGTGTCTATAGACTGATTTTCCAGTCATAATTATGGGTCACATATTTTTTTCCATATAGCTAATAATTTTGATGCTGGACACTGTGCATATTATAATGTTGACTGATGGATATTTTTGTTTTTGAAATTTGTTTTGATAATCAGATAAGTTATAGCTTAGTCCTTTTAATACTTTTTAAGAATTTTGTTAAGGAAAGTTTAGCAGGAACTTTTTTCTCCGACTAATTTTGCCCTGTTATTAAAGAATGATCCTTCTGAGATATCTACTAATTTCCCCAAGTGTTCAATGAGGTCTCTCTAATCTGGCTAGATGGAATTTGGTCATCTCTCTGCCCTATGTGAGCTATTGGAATTGTTCACGTTATAGCTCTCTTATGACACATGTTCTTTTCCTGGCTTCATGAACAAATGCACAGATAGGTATTTATTCAAAGACCTTAGGAGGTCTTAGTGCAAGTTCATGAAGCTCTCTTCCTGCACAGCTTTTTCTTTTCCGGTACTCTATTTTAAAATTCAAGCTACCTCCCCCACCACCCCATCTCTATCTCCACAAATCAGTAAGTGTAATGTGCTATGCTTGAGTTCCCTTCCCTCTGCTACTGTTTGAAAATTGCCTCTAGAGACTGAGGCATTCATGGGGCTCAGATTTTTCTATTATTTCAAAGATCACAGTCCTGGACTGCCTGTTATCCCAATTCTGCAATATCTGAAAAGATTTGTTTATTTTTGCCCAGGTTTTTAGTTGTTTATGGTGGGAGGGAAAGTTGCATATCAGGGCAAGTTTTATCATGGCCAGAGCACACGTATAAAGCTTTTTTGCTCTATTACATTTGTTTTTTACAAGAACAAATAGGTCCTTTCATTTGTTGGCACACCTTTCCCAAAATTTTTAATATTCTTAATATGTCTATAGACAAATATGTGCATAAAAGAAAGAAGTATTGGAAGACAAAGATCTGCTTAAGCTCCTTACAATAGATCTAATATGTTTTTCCCATCACAATCATGAGGGCAAAAAGTAGGTCAAGGCAATTTTTTAATACTCTCCTCTCTCCATTGTGAAGGAAAGCTATTGGCTCTCTTTACTTGGAGATTCAAACATTCTGGACACTAATCACCTTTCTCAGTTACTGGTTAGCTTTTATGTGTCCATTTTATTGGATAACAGAGACTGACCGAACTGAAATTGATGTTTAAATGTACATGCACATAGGAAGATGGGAATTTCAGAATTAATTTACTTAATCTGGATTTAAGCCTCTAATATTTGTTTCCAGCTGGATTAGGCAGGTAATCTAGAAGGCTCAAGGGATGAATAGAAACTGAGGCAAGAAAACACATGGCCCATCTAAGGAGTCCCAAAAGACTACTAACACGTGGAATGTAAACCAAATATTTTCAACTATTCTAATTATTCAAGAGAAGATAGAAATCTTACAAATATAAAATTTTGGATGAAATCCCCTAACATATGAATTTTTGAAATTAATTCAAAACTTAAAAATACTCTAAGAACGGTGGGATTTAACCAAGTGGTCACCACTACACTCTACTGCTCCTCTTCCACTCCTGAAATCAAATATTCCAGGTAACATTAACGATTAGGAGCAAAACCAATGCATTATAGAGGAGTTTCAATAGAGGTTAGAATCACCATGTAAATGATACAAGATTTCTATAGCAAGAAACTAAAACACTTTGTGGGAAAGGAATGTTCATAAAAGCTATCTTGACATTAAATTTCCAAAAGGCTTTTATAACATTCCCATGAAAACTGTCATTAAAATTGAGTCACTATGAGATTAATGGGGACGGATACGAAACTGATTTAGAAGAAACAGGAAATATTGGGTGGGAATGAGTATGCCTTTAGTGGAATAGTTAGAAAAGTGTTAAGGGAAGAGAACTCTTACAATATGAAATATCCAAGTTGTAGGCACTAAGCATTTGAAAACAGTAAAATAAATAATGGTAGAAAGCAAAGAAACTTTAGAACAATATCATCAGTGCATGAATCAAAAGCTTCACTGCAGCAAAACATCTGCTATCATCACTTCAATATGTTTAGGAGTAGAAATCCAGCATTTAACAGGCTGCTATTTTCCCGGAATACTCTGCAGTTAGAGTGAACCTAATCTAGAGGAAAAGCAGTGCTTTTGTGCATGGAAGTTAAACGTTCAATTATCTAGGTAACCAGAGGAACATTATCACATTTTGCAACTCCTTTTAAATGTAAAAGTAACTATTTATCAAAATATTGATATAACAATGTGAAAGAATATTTTAAAGCTATACATAATACCCAAAATTTAGATAAATTAAATATCTAAGTATCATTTAGCACTTACACATGAATTCTTAACAGTAGTCAACTACCTGGTTTTATGCATGAAATGAGAAGAAATCTCCTATCTAATTCCAGGTCGTTATCTGGGAATCACGTCCTGTCCAGGACCAAGTCCATGAACTTCAAGACCTCAATCCCCTTTGATAACAAATGATTGGGAGTTTTTCTTTGATTTCTGTTGTTTTTCTCTATCAGAAAAGAAAACAGAGTTGTTTACACTTGACTTTCAAAGGTAATTAAAATGGTGGTTCTTCAGCTCTTAGTTTTCCTACTTTATAAGAAAAAGAAAAAACAATTTTAAATCTTAGCAGTGTAATATGAGTCCTTACATTTAATTCAATTGTTGCTTCTTTCATTTAATGGATTTTTGCTTGTTTGTTCCCCTACCCAATGTTTACTGTTCAGGTAGCTGGCCCGCCGGGATCCTGTCACTCATCCTTTCCAGGTCTGTTTCATTTATTAAAGGAAGAATTTAAACAAAATTATCTTTAAGATTCTATCATCTAGTTAAAGTCTATAAAACAGCAAACTAACACAAAATCTGGTTCAGATTTCCAAAAAATATCAGTTTATACCAGAAATTGTCCTCTAAAAGGGTTGTTCCCCAGATTGGTGCAGCCACTATGGAAAACAGTATGGAGGTATCTCAAAAATCTGAAAATGGAACTACCTTATGACCCAGCAATTCCACTCCTAGGTATCTATCCAGAGAAATCCAAAACTCTAATTCAAAAAAATTTATGCGCCCCTATGAAAACAACAGAAATGCCCATGGGTAGATGACTGGATTAAAAAACTGTGGTACAGTGTGAGGGATATAAATGATAAACGTCTAAGTATTACTTTGTCTTGTGCTCCTGAAACTAATTTTAAAACAACAGCTGTGGTACAGTTATACAATGGAGTATTACGCAGCCATAAAGAAGAAGGAAATCTTACCATTTGCAACAATATGGATGGACCTAAAGAACATTATGTTAAGTGAAATAAGTCAGACAGAGAAAGACAAATACCATATGATCTCACATGTGGAATCTAAAGAAAAGAATAAATGAATGAACTAACCAGAAACAGTCTCAGAGACATAGAGGAAAAACTGAGGGTTGCTAGATGGGGCGGGTGGGGATAAGGGGGGAAGGTGAGGGGATTAGAAAGCACAGTCGGTAACCACAAGATTGTCACGGGGAAACAAAAGTCAATTTGGGGAATGTAATCAATAATGTTGTAAAGATTTTGTAGGGTAATCGTTGGACACTTGTCTCATTAGGAAGACCACCTCAGGGATGATGTAGATGCCTGATCACTGCACTGTACACCTGAAGCTGAAGCTGAACAATAATGAATGTCAACTATATTTATATATATATATAAATATATATATATATATATACATATATATATATATATATATATATGAAGTGGAGTACAGCATTAGGAACAGAGACAGTGGAAATGTAATGGCTGTGTGCGATGTCAGAGAGGTAGTGAATGGGGGGAAGGGGGTTTGTCACTGTGTGAGGGATATAAATGATAAATGTCTAACTATTACATTGTTTTGTGCACCTAAAACTAAAAAAAAATCAAATAATAAATAAATAAAAGGGTTGTTCCCACTTCTAGGATAAAAGCACTTTCAAACATTTCTATATAAAATTTAATGTAGTGTTTAAACAGATATAAAATAATACTACCCCAATAGTATGTTAGGAAATTTTCCAAATATACACAGAAGATACCAGGTAGAGTGTCACCGCCCAAGAAATGGACCGAAGAGTCATTGTGAGCCTTGCCCAGGGTCCTGCTGCTGTCAAGAGTACAAAAATATTAAACATCAACCCAAGAGGCAGGGTAAATAAAATTAAGAAGCAGTCTCTTACTTTTATACCAAATCATAAATTATGCACAAAGTTCTCGTCCCCGCAGTTCTAAAAAGAGAGCCTTGAAGAAGGACTATCTCAATAATAATCAATGGGATGCCTGAAGCAGCAGTCTTTGAAGTTAAACTTTTTTAAAGTAAAACTGCATAGCTTTAGTGACAACGGGTGAAGGGGACACAATCAAAATGATTATCATTTTAAATGGAATGGACAGCTTAAATGTGAACTCATTAATCAAACCCTAGAGCACCAGAGTACCAATTACAATTGGAAAGAGGTTTTTATAGAGCAGAGGAAGGAAGATAGTTAGCTAACATGGAAATTTTTACTTTCAAGAAATGAGACAAGCCGGTGTATGTGAGATGTGTGTGTGCATGCAAGTGTGCGTAATTTCAATACAATTTGAGATAAGTTGAGATATAATTTAATGGAGATATACCTGTAATTGCGTCTAGAACAGTACTAGATATGAGAGAAGTGTTTAAAACATGGACCGTCTCTTCAAGATTTAGAATCCATCTGAGAGAAGCGTATGTTCATGGATTGACAATACAGAGTGAGCTGTTACGAGAACAGAGTCATGCTGAGGACATAAATCTAACCTAAACTTCCTTGGTGGCATTGTTAGGGATAAAAGTCTAATAAGTAGGTGATGCTCGGCCCTATGATAGTGTTCCTTATGATACCATATTCTCAGTGAAAACTATACAGAATCTGAACTATAATTTTCTGTTAACTATTAATGACTACCTTTCCTGAGTCCAAAAAGCAACCTACGTGGGAAAACAAGGAACGTTAGTGAAACTACGACTTAATACGTAAACACTGAGGACACACATAAACCATAAAGTGACATGCAGCAGAGCATAAATGTGCACTTAACGGCCCATCTTTCTGGAAGGCCAACACAGTGATGATGGCTTAGGAAAGCCATCAGCTTAGTGATGAAGCACATGGATCTGGGAGTCAAGCTGCCAGGGTTTGGATTCTGGCTTCAGCATGGAAAAATTGCTTAGCCTTAATAACTCTCAGGTTTCTCCTCTGTAAAATTACAATAGATATAATATCAACCTTAAGGAGTGGTTGTGAAGATTAAGTCAGATAACCCATGTAAAATACTCAGCATGCTGCCAGGTACATTGCAAACACTTCTTAAAACACTAGCTATTACAGAACAGATCCCTGGGGCTCCGTGGTGTAATAGAAAGAGCAGAGTCCCTAAGTAGCTGGGTGAGCTTGTGGAGTCCATCTCTAGGACAGGAGCGTCGGTTTGCATACCTACAGGAAGAGAACAGTAATATCTGCCTCATAGTGAAAACTTCAGTGAAAACAAAATAAGAACAGGAATGAAAAATTGCTTTGTAATACACAAAGTACTAAAACACATGTGAATTATTATAACACTTAATGATTCCCTTGTGCTCCTTTAAAGGATTCCACTGCCTATATTTTTGTCTACTTTGCACACAGCACTTAGAATATGATTGGCACATAGTGGTGGTCAATAAATATTGTTGAGTGAATAAATGAATATCACATTTCTATAATCCTGAAGTTCATTTGGTTTGACTGTTTATCTCCCTGAAGTTAGTACAGATGAGGAATCTGAAGGCACAAGAGTAGTCACTTATACTGCATTAGTTTTCTATTGCTGTGTAACAAATTACTACACATTTAGTTATTTAAAATAACACCCATTTATGAGCTCACAGTTCTGTAGGACACATCTCTGGTGGGGCATAGGTGGGTCCTTTGTTCTACATCTCATGGGGTTGAAAGCAAGGTGTCAGCCAGGCCGCATTCTCCTCTGGAGGCTGGGGTAGGGAAGAATCAGCTGCCAAGTTCATTCACATTGTTGGCAGATTTCAGTTCTTCATAATTGCAAAACTGAGGTTCCCATGTTCTTGCTGGCTGTCAGCTGACTGCTCTCAACTCCTGAAGGCTGCCCACACTCCTTCTCATGTGGTCCTTCCATCAGGCGGTCACAACATGGTAGCCATGGAGTCCTTCAAGGCCAGAAGCAAATCTTTCTCACAGTGAATCTTCCTCGCGTTTCGAATCTTTCTGACTTCCACTGCTCAGCTGCTAGGGTCTAAAAGCCCAGATATTACCCGTTGTGCTATATAATGTCATATAATCACAGGAATGATAGCTCATCATAGTCACAAGGGAAGGATCTATACAAGGGTAGGGGACACGGGGGTCATTCTTAGAATTTTGCCCACCATCTGAACAGAGATAGAGCGTCACCATATATCGGAGAATTTTTTAAAATGCTGGCAATAGAACATATTTCTAGGGTGATCCTTTATTTTTCAGTTTATGTATTTAAATATGCAAGAAGAGGGTCTGACAGGCTATATACTAAGCAGTTCACAGTCTTTATCCCTGGAAAATGAGAATAAGTCTTTCACAATAAACACACACTAACCTTAAAAATAAAAACAATAGAAAGAGGAACAAAAAACAGACCCTTTCGCTTTATGGTTTTTTTCATGCAAATTTTAAATGCAAATTTTAAACTATTTTTTCTCCTCCACGTTAATTCAGCTCATCGATTATGCAACAGATTCAAAGAAAATTATTTCTTCCCCTTTCAGGCATCTTTCTCCAAGAGTTTTTAAAATATTTCCTTAGTAAACATTCCCAAGTTCTTACAGCACATTTCCCCTAGCTTCCTTCCTTAAGGTTCGCAAGGTTCTGTGCTTATGTTCCCAAAGGCAACTAGAGCTTCTCAGCTCTGCAAACCCCACTTTTCCACACTATGGACTCAACGCCATCATTTTTATCAAGTAAGATAGGTCTCATCCACTTTTTTCTGCCCAAGGAAGAAAAGTAAAACCTCAGAAAACCCTCCAATTTAAAGAAAACCACTGCGCTGTAGCCAAGCATAACTGCACAAACCATGTTTGCAGCAGTAGATTGGATTAGTTGTATATTGTACAATAAATGAGTTAGAAATCCAAGCAGTAGATGCGCTGATATTTTCTTGTAAAATTCATGTGTCAAGAAGTCTTTGACCAGCAGTATTTCCATACTTAAATTGAGCAATGGATTGAAGCCTGAACAAAAAGCAAAGGGAATGTATGCTGCAGTTGTCTCTTAAATTGTGTTACCTACTGATAGTTCTTTTCTCATAGAAAAAGCAATCTCTCGAATACAGACAGTTTGAAAGCCAAGAAAACAGCCTCTAATTAAATCAGTTATGTTGCATTATATCATGTGAACAATGTGTGTCCAGAGCAATCTTTCCATGAAAAAATTAAGTGAAGCATAATTATAATTCAAATGTATATAAACATGGGCTACCTCATATATTGCCTGTCATCTGTTCAAAAAAGCTCTGAAATCTGAATGTAATGGATTCTTGGCTGAGAGATACCAAAAATATTTTATAACATATTTAAACTTCATTCTGATTTCTAACAGCTTCTCAAATAAGCTAGAAAAAGTCCAGAATTAGTGGTCTTTTGTGCTTTAGTACCAACCATTACCCTGATTATCTACTCTTGTAGTTTCAATAATAATTTTCCCTTTGTGGCTCAGTATCCCCCATCTTTAACTGCCCATACAAAGCCTGAGTGGTTTCACGTTTTTTGAAAGTACCATAGCAACTTAACGTATAAATCAAAAGCAGTGTTAGCAAAGAGGAGCTGGTCTCCTTGAGTAACTTTCCAGAACTAGCTGCCTACTAAGGTTAGGGAAAAGATACATTTTTCATTGTGTTAGCAGTATGTAATTTCTCTTGTTGTTGTTACTGTGATACAGATTTTTCATTTAAAAATGTATGTTTCATCTTCAGAAAAATCTCTTACCTAAATCTTTCACAGAACTGAGTAAACATATATTATATTATACATTATTATGTGCAAGTGTTTTGAAAAGCGAAAAGTGCTACATACACTTTAAAAATTATCAATGTTCCTAGTGTTCAACTTCTGAAATGTGTTGGGTGCTGAGCAAAGTTGACTTTTCTAGTTTTTTAGTTAACTAACAGGTGGGCTCCAATGTTCTAACTAGTACTTGAATATGTTCACAAATATTTCCTTCCGTGTTTAATTTCCTATGAGGGATTGAAGAACTGTGTTTAGATAATTGTATGTCTTCTAAAGACATGTAATTAGTAAAAATGGGGCACGAAGATGACAAAAGACCTAACAATAGCAAGAAAATAAAGCAAACAGCAGAAATAAACCATATGTTTTAATCCTCAAAGTTCTATTTCTCACGTCAAATAAAAATTTAACCAATAGCAACTAAGTTTCTTAAACAGCACAAAATTAAGACGCCATTGAATTAGTTAACATAAGAAATAATTATTATCTAACTGCTTTAATGGTTAAAACCTGAAATCACAGTGGGTTATCGCAAAAGACCTTCTTTGTCACTTAAGGTTCAGGGAGAAATGGAAAGAACTCCATGCAGTCACTCACAGACCCAGGCTGATGAAGCCTTTGTCAGCTCCAACTATGAGCTGCCCAAGTTGCCCTAAGGGTAAACATCTGGCCAGTAGATGGAGCAAGAGGGAGAGTGGAACATCGCAGAGAAAGTGCTTATGGGTCAGCCCTAGAAGTGATGTGTGTCACTTCCATCCACTTCCATTGGCCTGAACTCAGTACTATGGTCATACCTAAATGCAAGGGAGAGTGGAAAACATCGTCTAGCTGTGTGCCAAAAAGGGAAGAAAACTGGCTTGGTGGACTGCAAGCCAGTTTCAGTCTACATATGCACTCATAACCCCCACCCCAAAAAAAAGAAGAAAGAAAGAAAAACATCAACAACAACAACAAAAGTTAATATGCTCTTTTAGTAGGGCAATATAGTCTGGCTTTTCTAGAACTTCTATTTTTCCAAGGCTTTCAAGCCCCAATTCTTGCTCTTCTATTAGATGGTATGTCCATTCATACAGCATTCAATAAAAGAATCATAAAATATGGAAATATAGGGCAGAGCAGAAAAAATTATGCAATTTAGCGCTCAGAAGTTTGTGGGCCAACTTGATTTGCTAATCCACAGTCTGTGCTTCTGGAGAGGAGAAGAAGGGGGAGTTCACAATCCACAAACCAATTTGTGTTGTTTCTGCAACACTGCAAAAGTGCGACTCATGAATATGCTAATGAAATTGCAATGAGAGTTTTGGCACTATTTCATCACCTCAACTAGATTAGAGAGTAATAACAATATGAGTTTACGTGTCTTCAGAAACTGCTGTGGTAGTAGAAAAAAATGGATCTGTGATATTTATAATGTAACAAAAATTACAACCATGCTACAATAAACTAATAATTATTTTACATGTAATAGTTTTTAGCACATACATACTAGTTCACTATTAAGGTCATTCACTACTTTCAATGTTTCTGTTTTCTGGTGTTAATATGAGTATATATATTTGTGAATGACTTCACATCTCTATGCCTACTTCCAAAGAGAGAAAAGAAATGAAAAATGGAAATACTGAAGAAAATAATTTTACATGCCAGGCAGGTATCTTCTTTAGAAGATTTTAGCACTTTTCTTTGGTTGTTAATTAGGGTTCTAAGAACAGAAAGACACACAAAAATCTATCCTTACCTTTATGTTCCAATTCCTAATATAATAGTCAGGTTATAGCCTGGAACTCTGGAACTGTCCCACAGATTCCAGCTTATTTAAGAGTTCACGAATGCATTGTTTTACAGTCATGACTGATTCCACAGGTAGGGAACTGTATAGAGGCCAAAAGACTAGAGATTAACTGAAAACTCTTCAACAGCTTCATTAAGCAGCCCAAGCCACAAAGAAGTGTCTGAACATTTTTTTCAAATGGCATTTAGAGTGCCTAGTTTGATCATTTAGGTGAGCCTATCTCCCTGCAATATCAGAAATATGCTTGTCTTCCAATTCCCCAGTAGATGTTGTCTACTGGAGCTACAAAAAGTAAAAAAAAAAAAAAGATATAGGGAATAAAAATCCATATGCTCAAAGATTTGGAATCCCCTCTGATCCCTCTGGCATGAAGATACTGCTGGTTCCATCAACTCAGAGAATGCTACTGATTTTCTCACTATGTTTCACAGGCTCATTATTAGAAAAGGTACTAAGGGTTGTTCTTACATTTGTTTAATCAAGAAAGAAGAAATGTTTTTCCAGATTAGTAGAAATTACCACAAAGTTAGTGGCTTAAAAGAACACTCATTTTTGTTAAAGAGATATGTAACTGCTCAATACTGTTATATAGTGTTTCAAGTAATGTCGTCCATCCATTAGCATAAGGCTAGGCATCCACTTACATATGATGTTAAATATCCCAAAATGATGACATTGTAAGGCTAGTTACATATATCCTCTGTCTTTCTGGTGTGTCCACTCAGTTTATAATTTTTTAAAAAGTGTGACCAACTCCAGTGACACTTTCAGAGTATCCCTGACCCAGAATGCCTTCATTCCAGAGGTGATTAGATACTGTTAAATAAAGAAGATGATTTTGCTTATATGGGATCCAAGAAAAACAAATAATTCACTCTAACTGTATACAAATAGCACGTTACATGTTTGGGCTTTTGCATACTTATATTTGTGCAAGCATATGTATACACACACACACACACACACACACACACACACACACACACAATCAGAGGAGAAAAAAGAAACAGCCAAGTAGGATATTATCTTATAGTTGGTATGTATTGTGAGATCTGTGCTTGCTTTGATCCCGAACACACACTTAATTCCCTTTGATGATATAGTATCATAAATAAGTTCTAGGTTGGGATTTAGGAGATTTTAGTTCTAGCTCAAAGTCTTTTTTCTTTTTTAATTTGGTAAAAAATAACTCCGTGATGTCAAAGATCCCTTCCATCTCTAAAATTCTGACTCTCTTTCTTTGCTTTGCTTGTGAAGACCACATCTCTTTGGATTTATTTTACATAGCTGTAAATTATCATAAAATAACATGCTCTATCTCACAGGGATAATCTAGGAACATAAGTGTTCTTGCTACATTTGTCAATCTGAAATATTTGGATAATTATTAGATTAATTCAGGAAGCCTATAATCTAGATAAAATAAAAAGACATTAGGAAGGAAAAAAAATAGTACCAGAAATGACCATTTATATATTGATTCATTTTTCCTTGTTCCTTTTGAGTCTCTTTTCAGACCCACTTCATTTGACAAAAGCCTTCTGAGGCCAGGTATAAAAATGACTTCAAGAAATAAAGATAAAATATCATTAGGTTGGTGCAAAAGTAATTGCAGTTTTTGCAATTATTTTTAACCTTTTAAACCACAATTACTTTTGCACCAATCTAATAAAACTTCAGAAACTACTGAAGGTGAAAGAGTAGTCTGGGGTGAAAAGCACTGTAGAGAAATTCAGGTATATGAAAGAGTAGGATTTTTTAAACGTATATGTCTACAAAACAAACTAAAGTGTTCATTAAAAAGTCAAGAACTTTTAGTTCCAGCTGGATCATAAATAATTAGCAGATTTTTATTCTAATTAAGTAACACTTTCTGAAAAGCAGAGAGCATAAATGCATTTTGATTTAATACGACCATCTTGAATATTTATACTATGTTATGGTGGTTAGACTCTTTTGGTGGTGAACCCCTTTGAGACTATAATGAAAGCTATGGACCTTCTCTCTAGAAAAATACACACACATGCAATTTTGCATATAAATTCAGGACCCTACTGGGCCATGGACCATAGGTTAATAACTCCTGATTTACAATGTTACAGTCCTGTTTATAAAGTACCAGGGCTCTTGGATCAGAAGAGCCTGAATTTGTGGGGTTATTTACATAAATTTGCATACTCTATTCAATCTGCTCTACCTCTATGTTTATAAGATAAATTATTTAGTCTAACCTACTACCATAGTATTCAAATTCAACATCAGTGACATGATATACATAAAATCTTTTAGCAGATTTTTAAGTCAATTAATTTAATCATATCACTCAACCAAGATATAACTAGGAACACCCTGGCTGAAATGAAGATTGTTGCCCTGTGGGATTTCATACAATGAAGTCAGGAACACCCTGGCTTGGTCTTATCATAAAAATGCCACAGCCCCTTCCTCACGTTGCCTGTACTGTGTGCAGCCCTAGAATGTGATAGAACTGCCCTTGGTAGTTTATTTACTAACCATCAAAGCTATTCTTTCATTACCTTCAAAGTGCAATGATTATTTTATGAAGACTCATTAAATTTAATGAGATACAGCCGTGCTTATTACTACCCTATAAAAGGAGTGGGGAGGGGCAATGGGACCTGTCTTCAAATGACTCTTGTTTTGTGGAGTACCAAAAATAAAATATCAACCATTGCATTGTACTCAGAGCAAAGCACTTCAGAAATCAGAAGTCATTCCCAAGAGTCAAAATTGATTAGGATCACTATGACCATTGTTGTTCTTATTACAACCTGGTTTCTTTAACAATAACAGCAAACTCATAAAACTCAATAGCAAAAAATACAAATAATCCAACTAAAAAATGGGCAGAGAATCTGAATAGACATTTTTCCAAAGAAGACACGAATGGCCAACACCACATGAAAGGTGCTCAACATCACTAATAATCAAGGAAAAGCAATCAAAACTACAACAGGATATCACCTCACACTTATTAGAATGACTAACATCATAAAAAATAAGAGATAAGAGTTAGCGAGGATGTGGAGAAAAGGGGCCACTTGTGCACTGCTGGTAGGAATATAAATTGGTGCAGCTGCTACGGAAAACAGCATGAAGGTTTCTCAAAAAATTAAAACTAGGGGACTCAGACAGGTATAGATTCGAATGTCAACTCTGCCACTTACTAGAAGTCACTCAACAGCTCTGTGCCTGTCCTATGGGGACAATGAGACCTCTCTGAAATCATTTCATGAGCTCAGGCTTGGCAGTGCCTGGCTCAAGACTTCGCACTCAGTAGGTACCCAGGAAATGTTTGTAAGCACACTGTGGGCCACTTCCTACAGAAAGCCATGCTGGCCTTACCTCTCCTAAATGTCTGGAGTGGCCCAGAGCACTGTGTTCCAAATGGGCCATGTGACCTTGGGCTAGTCATTTCCCCTCAGCACCTGCTGCTTATCCGTCTCTAAATTAGGCACCCAGCAGCAGCTACCTCCCTACCAGTACTGCAAGCCTGGTCTGGTGGCTTTTTTGGATTCAGACCCCAGCCGACCATTCAGACTTCCATTCCTCCCATGCTTCCTCTCACCTTTTCTGCTGTTTGCTATGTTCAAGGGTCTTAGTGCTGCCCCTTGAACATGCCAATACCAGTCCTGCCTCAGGGCCTTCGACTTTGCTATTCCCTCTGGAACATCTTTCGCCCCTACCTTCCCACCATGATTCCTGGGGCTGGTTCCCTTTCATCCTACAGGCCTCCTCTTAAACGAACTCCCCTAAGAGGCCTTCCCAGTCATGTCCCAGATTGGTCTTGATTCTCTAAACAACATTCGTGCCACCAATGCATTTATTATTTACTGTTTTTAATCTGGCTCTCCTTCTAGACTGTCGGCCGCTCCTGGGCAGGAATCTTGCCAACTCACACTCTGCTGCATTCCTGATGCACAGCCCAGGGCCTACCACATAGTAGGTGCCTATTAAATGTTTGAGGAATGAACAAAGGAAGGATGGAAGGCACGCCACAGACATCGATGAAACGACTCTAGTCCCATGCCAGCCTCCCAGGCGCCCATATGACTCAGACAAGGCCCTCCAGTTGGAGGAGTTGACAAGGTTAGTCAGGGAGCTTGACAGACAGCAAGAATCACAAAACTCCATGTGGGCTGCTATAAAGAGATGCATGAGCAGGAGTCCCAGACTCTGCCTGGGTGAGATCAGGGAAGGCTCCTCAGAGGAGGTTACTTTGAGACTGGACCTTTAAGGATCAGAGAAAAAAAAATTTAAATTAGGACTACAATATGATCCAGCAATTCCACTTCTGGGTATTTATCCGAATAAATGAAAATGTTAATTCAAAAAGATATATGTGCCGTTATCTCCACCTATATGACATGTTGTGATTACCTCCTCTCGTGACCATGTCAAAATTACAACTAAACTACAGAGTAAACATCATTTAGAATTTCCTGACGTCTAAATGAACTGAAGCTCTACAGTTAAGGACATTCAGAAGAAGCCACCTCAAGACTGGTAGGAGGAGCAGAGATGAAAAACAGGGTGGTCCCACACCCACGTGTGACCATGAAAAATCAGGAGGGGTATCTTGGCTACGGAGGTGCCCCCTAGAGGAGAGACGTATCCTAGCACCACACAAGGCTCCCCAGCCCTTCAGTGCCAGGGAGAGTAGTCTCCTCAACTTCTTGCTGTGAAAACCAGTGCCGATTGTGGCTGAGTTCTCAAGGAGGGCTGCATTCCTAGGCACCCCTCTTAAAGGGCCCACACATGTTCTTACTCACTTACAGACTCATTCGCTCTGAGCTCCAAAGCTGGGGCAGCTGCTGGAAAGACACCAGGGACATACAAGGGAGGAACTGAATTGTCTGACTTCAGGGCAAGGGCTGGAGGGGCAGCTTTCTCCAAGACAGAGGAGCTGGCAGAAGTCATTGTTTCTTTGTTGAGCCCTCTCCCCTCCCAGCATGCAAACGCAGGCAGCTGCCATATATAATCTCCATCAATCTAACACCATTCTCTTGCCCTGATTCCCTGAGACCCCATCCCACCTAACTTTCAGGAACACCCAAGCCACTTCCAGTGACTTTTCTGCATAAACTCCCTGTCTTGGCCCATGTTGTGGACTTTCCTAAAATCTCTCAAAGGTTCACAAAACCCAAACAAGCAGCATCTGGCTTTGGCATGTCCTGTACCACTGGCTGAGCAACCCCAAGCCCAGCACCAGTGACAGCCAACCTCATTTCATGCCTTGGCCTCACAAGGCACCTCCAAACCTAGCACAGTTGGTAGCCACCTGCAATTGCTTTGTGGCTCATGCCAGGTGGACCTGGGCAAGGTATGGGCTACAGTTGAACTTGGCCTGCCCCAGGGCTGTCACATCTGGTGGCCAGCTTCAGACTGAGCCAGAACATCACCCAGCTGCTTCCAAGATTACACACCTAAAGGAAAGATTGGGCAGGCATCAGAGCTCTGCTAAAGCAAATCTTTCTCTGTAGGGTCAGTTCCTGCCCAAAAGCTCCTCCACTGTAGTCACAGCCAGTGCTCACAACCAATTAGCCAGAGGATCAATCCCTCCCACTGACATGCAAAGAGCAACCAAGGCTCAACTACAACAGGAGGGCACACACAACCCACACAAGAAACACACCTGCAGCATCCATCTCAGGTGACCAGCGAGACTGCACCACTGGGCCCCACAGCACACCTACTACATAAGGCCACTCTACTAAGACCAGGAGACAAAGCAGCCCTACCTAGAACATAGAAACACACACAGGGAAGCAGCCAAAATGGGGAGACAAAGAAACATGTAAATAAAAAAAAAAAAAAAAACAAAGCTCCAGAAAAAGAACTAAACAAAATGGAGACATGCAATCTACCAGATGCAGAGTTCCAAACACTGGTTATAAAGATGCTTGGTGATCTCAGGGAGAACTTCTACAAAGAGATAGACAACATAAAAATGGGAAATAAAAACATAAAAAAGAACTAGTCAGAAATAAAAAATACAATAACTGAAATGAAGAATATATTACAGGGAATCAACAGTAGATTAGACGAAGCAGAAGATCAAATCAGCAATTTAGAAGATAAAGTAGCAGAAAACACCCAAATAAAACAGCAAAAAGCAAAAAGAATCCAAAAAATAAGGAAAGTTTATGGGTCCTTTAGGACATCAAACATACCAACATTCGTATCATAGAGGTACTAGAAGAAGAGAGAAAGCAAGAAATTGAAAACCTATTTGAAGAAATAATGGCAGAAAACTTCCATAACCTGGCAAAGGAAATAAATATACAAGCCCAGGAGGCAGAGAGTCCATCGAGATGAACCCAAAGAGGCCCACACCAAGACACATCATCATTAAAATAAAAAACAAAGAGGGGATCTTAAAAGCAGCAAGAGAAAAGCAGTTAGTTACCAACAAGGGAGCTCCCATAAGTCTATCAGCTGACTTCTCAACATACACTTTGCAGGCCAGAAGGGATTGGCATGAAATATTCAAAGTGATGAAAAGCAAGGACCTGTAACCAAGATTACTCTACCCAGCAAAGCTGTCATGTAGCATCAAAGGACAGATAAAGAGCTTCCCAAACAAGGAAAAGCTGGAGTTAATCACCACCAAACCAATATTACAAGGAATCTTAGAGGCACTATTTCTTTAAGATGAAAAGAAATAAAGATAAAAAAATGTGGACAATATAATGGCAATAACTACATACTTATCAACAATTACTTTCAATGTAAATGGATTAAATGCTCCAATCAAAAAAATAGAGTAGCTGAAAGGATAAGAAAACAGGACCCTTACATACGCTGCCTACGAGGGACCCACTTCAGATCGAAAGACACACACAGACTGAAAGTAAAGGGATGGGATAAAGATATTTCATGAAAATGGAAATAAATTTTTAAAAAAGCAATACTCACACCAGACAAAATAGACTTTCAAGCAAAGGCTCTAACAAGTGACAAAGAAAGACCCAGTAATCCCACTTCTGGGTTTTTATCTGAAGAAACCCAAAACACGACTTTGAGGGGACATGGGCATCCATATGTTCATTCCAGCATTGTTTACAACGGCCAAGATGTGGAGGCAGCCTGGGTGTCTGTTGGTGGATGAATGGATAAAGAGTACGTAGGTAGTATATATATGTATATACAATGGAATATTGCTCGGCCAGGGAAGAGAATGGGTTCTTGCCGTCTGCAGCAGCACAGATGGACCTGGAGGGTATTGTGCGTGTGGAGTATGTCAGACAGCTGAAGACAGCTGCAACGTGATTTCTCTTATATGTAGAGTCTAAAGAACATAATAAACAAACAACAAAATAGATTTTAAAAAAAGAAAAGGTGTGTGCATCCACATGTTAATTCCAGCATTATTCACAATAGCCAAGACGTGGAAACAACTTAAGTGTCTCTCAAGGGATGAAAGAATAAAGAAAATGAGAAAATAAAGAAAGACAAATATTGTATGATCTCATTTATATCTGGAATCTAAAGAAGCCAAACTCACAGAAACAAAGAGTAGCGGTTTAGGGACTGTGCAGAGAGGGAAATGGACAGATGTTGGTTAAGGGGTACACACTTTCAGTTAGGTATAAGATGAATAAGTTCTGGGCTTCTAACACACAGGATGGTGACTATAATTAACACTAGTGCATTGTATACTTGAAAGGTGCTAAAAGAGTAAATCTTAAATGTTCCCACTATAAGAACAACAAAAAAATAGGAATTATGTGAGGTGAAATATGTGTTAACTAATCTTATTGTTGTAATCATTTCACAATATATACGTGTATGAAATCATCACATTGTACATCTTAAACTTATGCAACGTTATACATCAATTATATCTCAATAAAGCTGAAAAAACAATAACAATAACAGTCATAGTAATAACAACATCAATAACAACAGTTTCCAATTATTGTGTCCTTGCTTCATGTCAAGCATTATTTTGACCACATTACATATTATCTCAATTTATTTATGCCATGTTATAAACCAGTAGATGCTATATTTCCGTGTACAGTCTAAAGATTGTAAGATGAGACATGGTGCCTGATAAAAGCCCCATAAGAAAGTCAAAAGAGTAGACCTAGATTCAAAGGAGACCAGGAGAAAACCTAAGAAGGGAATTCAGAACCACTTGTAGGGGCAAGTTGTGCCTTGTAATTGTATGGCCAGATCTCGCAGTTGAAGCACCTTTCTTAGAGGCATCCAGCCTAACAATAGTGACCAAGTGCTAAAAAGTACTGGCCAAGGACCACTTCAGTAGAATCTGAACACACGAAATTTGGAAATAGGATTTGCCGCCTCTGTGGTCCACAGGTTGCAGTTGAAATCTTTAGCTGTCAGCAGTGATTGGGAGACCATAAATTTTATATGGCATCCCTTACGTCAGATTTTCAGTTTTATCATATCTAACATATGAGAATTAAATTCTATATTAGAAACCATGATAATTCCAGAATCTGAGTGATGGGTATACTGAGTATGTGATCTTAATTTTGTCATTCATAAAGGAAAAAAGACAATCCCACGCAGGGCTCTGAAATTAAGTGACTTTTCTGACTGACCTTGCTTGTCTCCTCATAAGTATTCTTTATTTTTAATGCCGCCCCCGAGGGTGTCCAGAGGAACTCAAAGTAGGCACGGCTGTTTGGAAGGCAGAACGGGGGACTTCCATTGCTCCCTCACACCAGATTCATTCCACTGAAAAATCTTCCACAGTGTATAATGAATATTGACCAGCTTGAAAATAGAAATACTTCTAATTATTTCTAAATATACTTCTAATTAATTCCAAATATAAGCTTATGAAAAGATTATTCCTACAATCTGTGACTGGCCAAGTGTCCCAAAAAGTTACATGTCAGAGGCCAGGCAGAAAAATAATTTGAATAAAGAAAGATTACAGTAGAATGTGTATTTTTCTCATTCAAAGATTTAGTCTAGCCTACATGAGAAAAGCAGCTTAATAACCTGATGAATTAAATAAAAAGCAATACAGTGCTGAGGTATACAATCTGAATAACAAATTGTCCCAGTCACCAGAAAAAAGAAAAGTAGCTCTAAAGTAGGATATTTATCTGAAAATTTCTAACTATTCCTAAATCACAGTGAAAGTTACCTTATCAGAGTTTGGTTCTGGGGGCCCTCACATGAGCTAATGATGTAACTAACAGTCTAGTAGTCAATTTACTAGGAAAGAAGTTTCTCTATAAGAATGATGGAGTCTGATAACAAACTGTCCCTTGGAGAGTGCAAATTTTTTTCTTCACAAGCCATAAGGAATTGTTCACTAAAGTACTTTTCCAGGGCACTACTGGGCATCCTGTGATCTGCTCTTACACCTCATTTAGTTGCCTTCCTACCTGCAGAGATCAGGCAGGCCATTTACACTCAGGGTCATTTAGTGTCAAACACACTATAGGCTAGAGGTAACTAAACAACACTAATGTGTCATCAACTCAACACTTTTTTATTAAAGTGTTATGTGAGGTAAGTATAAAAGTTCATTGTTCTTAGAACAAAAGCAACTCCATACGTTTCTTGGGCCCTCTCCTTCTATCATGTGAAACTATGTGAAAGTCAACGGCTACACATCAAGGTAAGTGTCTGTAGTTTTAAAATGATGTGTAATACGTTTCATGAAGGCCGCATGGTGCAGCAGTTTAGAGCCTGAGTTTGAATGCAGACTAATCTCTCTGTTAATCTTAGTGAAGCAAGTAACCTCTCCGAGCCTCAGTGCCTTCATCTGTAAAATGGAGACCATCATAATAATCATACCTACTTCAGAGGGTTATTGAGAAAATGACATCCGATGACGTGAAGTACGTGAAGCTGTGTAAAGTATGTTACACAGTGCCTGGTACACAGCAAGCGCCTTAGAAATGACAAATATTTCTAAACTTGGGGAAGGAAAACTTAAAAATTATATTTACAAAAAGTTACTTTTTTTACCATTGTAAGACATAAGCTAGAATCTCTAAGGAAATTTTTAAAAGTAAGGTAATCTTGTCTATGCTTATTTAGTTGAAGGTGAGTAAAAGTCTATTTCTCTTTTAATGCAGTAATCTAATTAACCTTTGCCAATATTAAAATGACCTTGAGTTGGTCTTGTGACCTCAAATGCTTCATACTGTTGACTTTAAACAGGCTTTTTGGGATGGTCAGAAATAGCATCTGGTGAAATGGGCAAAAGGTCAAATTCATTTACTTTGTAATAAATAGCAAATATATTTTGCATTAGCTGCTTACAAATAGGAGGAAATGTATAAAACTCATTTGTCAAAGCAAGAAGGTAAGATATTACATATAAAATTTAGAATAAATCAAAAAAATTCCAAAAAGGATCCAATATTGATTTTTGGTCTTACTCCACTTATTTTATACCAGGAAGTGATTAAATTATTTGTCTTTTATAAACTAAAGAAATACATTTCCAGCTAACATTAAAATGAAATAAAGATGAATCTAATTAAACAACACTGATTTATCATCATAAACATTCCTATCTCAGGCAAAGAAATCACTGAGCTATAGTGAAAAGGAAAAGATAAATGTAGCTTGTGAAATGTCAGAACTGTACAACTGCATGATTTCTAAAACTCTTTCTTGTGTTACAAATGTTTATGCTTCAAAAACGGAAACTCTAATGTCATGTTCCACTTTATCTACAAATTTTAGAGTGAATGACTCAAAAATCAGTATTTTACCAACAGAACCACGTTGGGAAGATTAGTTTCAAAAGAGAATCCCAACAATAAATAATACTACATTGTTTACCAAAATCAGTAAATACAACCACATCTGATTTTTGTACTTCTTATTGAAATATTGGTGGGGGGGGGGGGTCCAGACTACTCTTATAGCAGGTTTCTTTCCATTCATATAACTCTAAGCTGAGTTTCACTGGTATGTAACAATTGTAATTACTCTTGATACAGCAGAAGTAGCCATATCTTTTTATTTACAATCATTGACTTAACATCTATTTCTGTTTCCAAAGGACATGAAAAGGAGGGCATGAAAGCATTCAAATATCCTGTTAATACGTGTGCAGTCTAGAGTCCTTTTTCAAAACGAAAACAAGTTCAAATGGCTGCCTGTCCAGCATTGTTAAGAAAGATTTGTAAAGCATCTTATTGGAAATATACCCAGCTTCTCTTTCTTCTATGTAATAATTGCTAAGCTATTTGGTCAATATTTGGCTTCCGTGTGTATTACCCACATTATGCAGAAGCACTTTATGCCTCAAATGATCTCGTAGGGCCATCACTCTACCTTATATTCCTCTAAGCTCAAATGTTTACCTCTGCAGCAGGCTCATTCAGTTACCATTTATATCAGTTATTGGTTACAAACTGATCATTCCAATCCCTCTGTTATTAATTTTTTATTGCCCCTCAGATCATGATCCATTTTTCAAGTGGTGTTTCAGAGCTTAAATCATTTCTTTCTGCAAAAACTCAAGCCATAAATGCCAACTATTTGTAGTGCATTATCATTTGTAATGTCCTAATTATTTTTACATAATCAATAACATCAAGTTCCTTTTCTTGGGGACTTTCTGTTTATTTACATTCTGTTCCACACACGTCAGTTTCCATCAAGAGCAAAACCAATTTTCTTGTCCAGCATCTGCTCTCAAGACAACCTTAATTCACCATAAATCTATTTGTGTTCACTACCTAGTTAGAGCCAGTTGGTGATGTGGATATAGTCCTGGGCCCAAACACATCGTGCTCTGCAAAACAAGACTTAAGTATAACTCAGAATGCTGTCCTGATGGTGACCACGGTGACTGGAGGTGGCATTTTATTTCATTGTTGCTATTTTTGCAGAGGTCTCTGTTTATGATGTGATGCATTTGGGCCTAAGCACATTAGCTGCATTATTCATTGGGTACATTTGTCAGAACATGCATGTGTATAAAGAACTAATGATCCATATTAAATTAATGGTGCTATAAAAAAGAAAAATACACCATACAAGCAGCTATGTCAGAAACTACAGACTTTGATAAACCATAGAAAGGACCTAATCAGATGAAGCATTGGACTGTTCTATCTCCAAAATTACATTTCTAGAAATGTACTTGTACACAATGTTGGTTTTATTAAAACAAATTAATTCAGTCATTAAGGAATCATAAGGCAAGTGTCTCATAAGTCAGGACCTCCAGTGTAACAAATTGATTAAATGACTGTGTAATAGTCTCTTTAAACAAATCTAGTGTAACAAGTTAATAGATCTGCTCAATTACCATGCTGGGGTGATGAGGATGTGGGCGACTCTCTCATTAAATCTGGGCGATTGTTCTTAGGAGTTTTTTCCCCTTTTCTCTCTATTTTTCTGTGAGGGCTGCCTTGTGTTTTGGATTTAAGGTTTATTTTTAGGTCTCTGGAAATTGATTGTTCTAATGGCAATTAATAAAAAACTAAATTTGATGCTGCTGACTTCTACAGTGGATTTGTCAGCTGCTGCTTCAAATCGGTTCTCTCTCTCTCTCTCTCTCTCTCTCTCTCTCTCTCTCTCTCTCTCTCTCTCTCTCTCTCTCCTCCCACCCCATCTCAAACCTAGGCGGTGATTGAAGGGCGGCGGACAGCACCACTGCCCCTACTCAATCCTGGGAACGTAAAATAGCAAAGTCCCTCCAGATCAGGCTCTAGAGCTTTCCCTGATTTAGCAAAAGTTATAGCAAAGCATTCCAACCAGGAAACCGGTGGCCCCGGGGGGAGGGAGAGAGGAAAGGGTAACGGGAGCAGAGGGTACCAGCGTTTCTTCCGAGTCCGCAGTTAAAAGGACGGATTGATTTCAATAGAAAGTTTTTCCCCAGGATTCTACACATGAGAGGGAAATTTGCCAACAAGTCCCGGGGCCCTCCTGGGCCTTTTTCACTCCTTCTCAATCTTGCGACAAGGAGGGAAAAGCATCTCAGAAAGTACTTGAGATGGGGTGGGGCTCCCCATTTGGTTGGTAAGGACTAAGAAGTGGCCTTGATGGAGGGGGACGAAGAAAGGGAGGGAGGGAGAATGAATGAATGAATGAATGAATGAATGAATGAATGAATGAGGTTTCAACCTTAATCCCTTCACTGACATTTGTCTCTGGTTAGTGTCCAAAGCCTCAAAGGGAAAGATGGTGGCCAGACACGGAGGAGCTCTGGAAACTTTCTTTCTCCTAACTCCCAGGATACCTATCCTGGGCTGGTTCTGGGGTTGGAACAAGGCAGAATAACTTCGAGCCTCTCCTCTTTGCCGAGATGTTGATGCCCACGACACCCTCTCACCAAAGGCCCTGGAAGAAAAATCTATTACCCCACTGCCATTTTGTTAAGTGTTTGCTCCTGCGATGTGACCCTGCCACTTTATCTGTTGGTTTTTATTTTCTGAGTGCATGTTGCCCATATGTTACTCTAATAGTTGCTATAATTCTTGAGCAATGGGGCTCGTATTTTACGGGGCTGAATTAAAAAGAATGCACTTTAATAAAAACCTGAGCAATACACTAATGGCCTGACATTGATGTATTTGCATAGAGATGAATTATACGGGCCTGCTTGACACGACTTTTAATAAATGATTGAGGAGGTTATTATAGGGATGCACTTCGGTGTGTGTTAACAGGTTATTTTAGTGCATCTGTAGCCAAAACTAGGAGCAATACAGACCCGTATACAGTTGCAGGATACTTTTTTGTCTCATCTCTTGTGACATTTATTGGGACTGCTCCGTCTCCATATTACAGTCGCAAACTACATTCTATTAACCATTAGTAACGTTCACTATGAATGGAATCAGAGAAATAAAAAAAGAAAAATGAAGACGCCCCCCCCATACCCCAACCCCCATTAGCCATCAAGGTGGTCAATAATGAGCGTCTGCTACCAGGAGCCCTCACTTCGCAAGTCACAGACGATGCTCTACTAGAACCTGGCAGCAAAGGGGGCAGCTCTCCCGGGAAAGAACGGCCAACTGCTGCTGAGCAGGGGCGCCGAGAAACCAAGTGAGAAATTGTCAGCGGGTGTGGATGCGTCGGGAAACTGTCCCCCGGGGTCTGTGAGCACACAGACCCACAAGGGCCCCTCTCTGAGCCCAGACATCCAAGTGCTCCTTAAATAAGGCACCCAAGAGGATATATTCAAATACCTGTTTGGACGTGCATCCTTTTGTCCTGTTTGAATTTTTCACCATGTGTATGTAGAGCCTAGTAAAATAAACAACAAAAAATGTGTTTGTAAGTGAAGGCGGCCCTGCCTTCCTTCCCTGTCTTTGGAGAGACTGCTCAGACTCACTCCCTCGCCAGGGTTTTCGAGCCGGGGATGTGGGCAGCGCCCCAGCTCTGCACTCCCAGGGCGCCGCTCCCTTCCATCCACCCCCGGGCGGCGCGCTCGGAGGACTGGGACGCCGGTGCAAACATTTTCCTCCAGTGGACAAGGAGAGGGGAAGAGGAAAGGCCCCCACCCGGGCCTACTGGACGTAGGGAGACATCAAAGGTTTCGGTGGATAGAGCAGGGCGTGGGAAACCGCAGGATGTCCTCGCTGCACGCATTTCGGGTGACTTCATGGTGCCCTTCGGCTAGGGGTACCCGCAATCCCGAAAATCATTTGAAAATCATTTGCGACCGTCAGGGGCCCTCTCCCCTGGAGCCGCGCCAGGGTGCAACGCGTCCTCGTCCTCGTCCTCGCAGCGCGACACTCGCCGCCTCGGCTTCCCAGCCTCTGCCTGAACAGATGTTTTCGCCCCTCGCAGAGATTTGCAACTGATGTTCGCGACAGCTGGTGGATGGCGCCAGCAACCTGTATCTGTTCTCGAACATACCTGGAGGCAGCTTCGGGGGAGGGGGAGAGGTAGTACTGCGGGGAGAATAGGCAGGAAAAGAATCAGGTGTATAAGTGTGTGTGTGTGTGTGTGTGTGTGTGTGTGAATAGAAGTACACATGTGTGCACACACTTCTCTAAATGTATCACTTAACAGATTTTTTTAAATGGAGGTCCATCATCACTATAGTTGCCTACGGTTTCATCGTAGTAGCCAAGCAAGGGAGAGAGAAGACTGAAAACTACTCCGCGGAAGCGAACGAAGTGTGCCCGGCTGGTCCGTGCCAAGGAGCTCAGGAAAGAGGTCCTGCCATGTCTACAAATTGCGAGATACGGAGCGCCATTCCGACCGCCGCCGCCCCCGCGCTGCAGCTCCGCGACCCCGGAGGCCCAGTGGAGCTGGCCCTGCCCCGGGCCCGCAGCGGCCAAAGTGTGGCGCCCCGACCACATCAAAGAATGGTGACGCGCTCTGGGGCTCCACCCGGGGCGTGCGTGGGCGTGGGAGGCCCCACCCGGCCTGCAGGGGACGCGCAGGGCCTCGGTGGGCATAGCCCGGGCCCGGAGCTGGCGCGCCAGAGCAGCCCTCCCGGCCCGCGGGGTGCGCGCCCGGGCCGCCGTGAGCCGCACCGTCGACCGCAGACCGCCTGCATGCAGACGAGGCTCATTCTAACCTCGAAACTCGGCCTAAAACTCGGGGAGGTGCGGAAGGAAGGGGGAACGGACTACGCCCAGCTCTGCCCTGAACACCAAGCTTCATTCCTCTCCAAAGACGCGCCGTCAGTGCAACAGCGAACAGGCAGCTCTGGGGCCCGTGGGGCTGCCTGGCGGCGTGGGGGGGGGCTCCAGTCCGGGGGCGGTGGGGGGAGGGTTCGCAAGCCCTCTCCTCCTCTCCTTTTGACTGGATGCTGCCTAGAGGAGGGAACCCCACGGACACGGAGCACGTGGCAGCTGCGAATGGAGCCTGCAGGCCCCCGCCGGGCGTGTGCCCAGCGCCCGAGGGGCCCACCCTGGGCCAAGGGTCTGCGGATAGAGCCCACCCCAGGCACGAGAGAACTGGGACCAGGCGTCGGGACCCACGTCCTGAATCGCAAACAGACTGCGTTCGCTGATCTCAGTAAGGAATTTGCCAAAAGGCAGAACCCGGACCTGAGAAGGAAACAAGGTGCCCGCCATTTCCGAACTCTCTCGAATTTCCTAGGCCTTGTCATCCCATAAAGGAAATGGAGAACGTGGTAGCGAGAGTCTGATAATGTGTGGACACCAGTTTCCTGGGACTCACTGTCCAGTGACGCTGAATCCAAACCGTGGGAGGGTCTCACAGGAGAAAACACGAGAGGAAGGGGCTATAAAGTAAAAGAGAGCTGGACTACCAAAGGCAGCGGCCACAGGTACCCTTACCTGCCCTAGAGCGACATTGTGTTCTGCGGGTGAGGGCGCTTCCCGGGCAGGTGAGATATGCGAGGCAGGTGTCCGCAAAGGCACCGCCCTCTGGGCTTAAAGCCGTCGTCAGATAAGCAAAACAAGAGAAACAAACCCAGCCAGTGGGCTCTAATAGCCTCAGTCCCAGCAGCACCCACACAGCCAGTACTACCATGAAACCCACCCAACTACAGACACGCTCTTGTCCCCCTTTGCAGTCGCGGACTCGAGGACCCAACTTCTGCCAATTGGAGAGAGGAGAGGGGGCCCAGCTTGAGCCTGTATATAGGATTCTCCTGTGAGGAGCCCTTTTCGGGGCAAATGAGAATGAACCTGCAAACAGCGTTTTTTAATTCGTCTTCCCAGTTAATCAAGATGAATTCCAATTTTTCTCATGGAACTTTGTGATTCAAAGAGAGCCTCAGTCCCCAAACTCTTCGTTTTTTCTTTCCAGGTCCTTGTTGAACCAGAAGGACCTCTGGGAGCTCCGGGCTCCAGGCCCTGTAGGACCACCCTTCTCTCCTCACCTGGGCGGAAATTTCTATAAGGCCCAGGCATTGGGGAGATTACTTCAGCCCCTGTCTGTAGTTGGGACCGCAGAGCACATTCCAAATATTTCCCTTAGGAACGGTTTTCCCAGTTCACAAAGTCTTTCTGCACCAGATCTGGCCCTTCTCGCTGGAAGGAGGCCGAGTTCCCTCATTCTCTACTCTCCTACAGACCCCACTCTTTAGGAAGAACCTCATTTGCACCAGTAGCATATGAGAGACCGCATCTTGGGAACAGACCCTTAAGGGAAGCGAGTTTTCTGCCCAGCTGAACAGACCAGGTAAAATAAGAAAGCCCGGACTTTGGCTATGGAACTGAGACCCGCCGACCACGACACCACTTCCCGATTTTGAGGGAGGGAAGGCACCGCAGACATTAATTTTAGGCTGCTTGAACTGCTAGGGGACAGGAGGGTGGCTGTTGCTGTAAACCAGCATTACAGAAACAGTACTGAAGAAAAGGAGTTGGACGATGAAGCCATTACAAGTGGAAGACCATTTACCACTTTGCGGGGAAGGGGAGGTATTGCTAGTTTTATGGACTTACTCATTTCTCCTGCCTCCTTGGGCCCTAGATTTGTTCATGAGCCTCTCTGGGGGGAAAAATGTTTTAAAAACCTTCTCCTTGGAAACAGAAGTGGTCATTGGCAGTTGGTTTTTACAGAGGCTAATTGGAAAGACAAAGACCAGGAGCTCCTAATTTCCCTGTTGCTCTAGGGGAAAGGCAAGCCAGGGGCCTAAAGAAAACAGCTTAATTGTAATGTTGGCCAACAGGTCAACTCCAGCCCCCCCACCACCACCTACCTGCAGCAAATTCTGCAGCAGGCTTCTCAGACTTCACACAGCCTCCAACAATCAGTTCACCACAAAGGATCTCTGAAATGCAAAGGTCTCCAAAATGCATCTAGATTTTTCAGGTACTGCGAGTAACATGAGACAGACCAGGAGGGAAGTCAAGAGAAATGCTTCCAAATCTTAGAGAGAGAATCGTACAACAGCAAGAAACCCGTTAAAACATGGAGGAGTTCGTTGTATTCATTTATATCACCCCGAATTTTTGTCCCAAAGAAAATATTGCTGGAAATCTAAGTTTGATATTGCAAACTCTCTGATGGAATCTCAACTGCAAGGAGTATTTTAAATGGCCAGTGAGTCCTCCTCTTCCTTGTTGTTCTACACATGATTATAACTTGTGTGACTTGGAGAGTGACACACATTACTACACACTATGTTGGGAGGTGATAGATATATGAATGTATTCTAAACCCTTACTTGATCTTCCATTTTACCCAAAGAAAATCTTAAAAAAAAAAAAAGAAAGAAAATCTTTGCATTGAACTCACCCATTTGCTACTTAAGCTGTGCATGCTTATTTAGACAGCAATTTGTCAGATATTTACATATATACTTGGAGTTAAAAGAGACTCCTGATAGCTCTGAGATCATTTCTCTGCCTCCATGCTTGGAAAAAGGAGTCAGTTGCATTAAAGGTTTATTGTTTTCTTTAAAACCTTCAAGGGAATGCAACGTTCTCTGTGGCTTCATTGTAGTGTGTGTGTGTGTGTGTGTGCACGCGTGTGCACTTTCAAAAAAATATTCCTTGAATATCCCCCTAAGTGCCAAACACTGTGCAATGTCCTGGGGATACAACAGTAAACAAGGAGCATATGGTCCTGTGTTCTTGCAGTTTGACTATTCTGGGTTTCAGTTTTCCAAAAGGTAGTACAGAGGTGGTTCTGTCCAAACTGTCACCACTCAAGCCTTTCAAGTCTCTCTGAGGCATTATACTGAAAGGAGAAGAAAGGGATGGAGGGAGGGAGACAGACAGGGAGGGAGGACGGAGGCATGAGGACAGGCAGACTGTCCACCTGGAAACCATCATTCTCCTTCCAGGTAGAACATGCATCCCTGGCTGACAGTCACCTTAAGTGGGCTGAAAGCGAGGTCCCTTGAAGTCATCTACTTCTGTGTTCCTTTCTATCTCGGGAAGATGAATGACAATGTGCTGATTTCATACTTGCTTTTGCAGTCCCTTTTCTCTTTGTAATCGCCTTTACCAGAATACTCAGGCAGGCAACAGGACCAATCCTACACCAGAGGCAATGAAGCCCAAGTCTTCAACTGTATTTGCTGTGTTTACTGTTTCCCTGGTGGACTGGCTTCTCTCTGCTTCTGCTGTATTGAGAGGTGTGTAAAAGTCCAGTAGACAGGCAGGGAAGAGGAACCTTCTGCCCATCAACTTCAACTGGCAAGTCATGCCAAGCTCACACTGGAAGGAACAAGGTCTACAGCAGCTTTCCTCTTATCAAGAGCCAGCTCCCCTGAGTTTGTTTTTCTAGGGGTTTACTGCCTCCCTTCCTTCCTTCATCCCAAGTAGCCAACAGCAGCTTCAGCACCTGTCACTCACTCCCTCTCTATCCGGCCACCTTACCACCTGACTCTCTTGGAAACAGAGTTATGTTCCTAGTTCTCAAAGGAAAGGTAAAGGGGGCAATTCCAAACCCCCATTCCTGAATCGAAATCCATGGTTCCTTTTCTCCTTTGTAATTTTTTTTCTTTTCCTGGGCTTCTTTATTTTCCCTAGATTTCCAACATCCGACCAACCAGAGTAAAGTTGGAAGTGTGTCTGTGGTCATGTTCTGTGGGGAGATAAATAACAATCGCCTGTGAAGCCAGATCCAGGTACTCTGTATTTCTGAAATTCCTTCAGGAGAAACAACGGTAGAATACACTTAGCCAAACTATATATCCGAAGTGTAGGATACAGTCATCACCTCTCACATTTGCGTGACACTTCATATTTTACGAAGTCCTTTTGCTTTTGAGTTTCACAACAACTTTGTGAGGCAGAAATTATTATTAAGATAATTTTATGGATGAGGAAATGGAAGAGTATTGAAGTTCTTGCCAAGTTACCAGCAAGAAATAGAAACCAGCTCTCGAGTACAAGTTTTCTGACCCTAAAGAAATTAACCAGTGCTTCTTTCACAGCACGTGGGGCCATCCTGTTGGCATTTTCAAATAATCATGAAAGAGGTCTTCCTCAAGATTCTTTACCTCCAATGCACTACTCTTTACCCAGAAAACGGAAATAGGTCTGTTACATACTGTATTAGTTACCTATGCTATCTAATAAATTATCTCCAAATGTAATGGCTTAAAACAACAAACACTGGTGAACTCACACAGTTGCTGTGGGTCAGGAATCCTTGAGAGTTTAGCTGGGTGATCCTGCCTCAGGGCCTCTAACAAGGTTGTAGGCAAGATGTTGGCCATCACATGGGATGCAGTCATGTGAAAGCTTGACTGGGGCTGGAGGATCTGCTCCCAAAGTTCACTTACACTCCTGGCAAATTAGTGCTGATTGTTGGCAGAGGCCTGTTTCTCACCAAACGGACCTCCCTATAGGGCTGCTTGAGTGTCCCCACCATGTGGCAGCTGACTTCCCCGAGAGTGAGCAATCCAGGAAAGAGAACAAGGAGAAAGCCACAGTGCCCTTCATAATCCAATCACACACACACACACACCATCACTTCTGCTACACTGTTCATTAGAAGCAAGTCAGTAAATACAGCCAATTCAAGACAAAGGGGATTAAGCTCCATCTTTTAAAAGAAGGAATGCCAAAGATTTTTGGAAGTATTTGAAAACCACCACAGGTCATTAGGCATTAAGTTTCACATAAAAGAAAAAATCCTTGCTCCTTCTCTTTCCATTTTCACTTTTCTTAACCTTTCCTCAGTGGAACAGTTATCCTGCACAAGACAGCAGAACCTAAGCCAGGAGCAACCTGAGACTGGGCCTTTCCTGATGATGTTGAGGACGACGATCATGGTGTAATGGCTGCGACTTCAGGCACTCTTCCAAGAACTTTATCTATATTACTCAGGTAATTTTCCCAAGAACCCTATAAAGTAGGGACCATTATCATCTTTATTTTACAGATGTGACGAACGAGGCACAGAGGTGCACAGTCATCTGCCCAAGATCACACGACCTGTCAGTGATAAGCAGATACTCTGGTTTCACAGTCCTACTTCCCACCACTATGTGATCTCTTGATTGTGGTGAAGACAAAAGATTTCCCAAACCCACTCATTCACTTGGGACCATTTGGATTTGGGAGAAAATTAAACCAATCTTTACAGACCAAGTAAAGAGCACAGAGAGGGAAGAAGAAAACCCCAGAGTAGGGACAAAGGTTTACAAAATTCTTTTCAAGAGCTGAGCCATTGCGTCAAGCACCAGGGCCTAAGCTGCTATGATGACTAGTAGAATTCCTACAAACCTTGGACCCACATCCGGGGCTCAGATTGGAGGCGTGAAATATGTTGGATGCCTTTGTTTGAAGGTAATTAGACCACCTGGTAATAACTAAGTTAATGTATTTTCAGCAACTTTGCCTTTCTGTAGTCTATACAAGCAGATTGGTCCCAAACAACTTATTGATAACTGATAGTTTTTTTGTACTTTACACACCTCCCAAAATAAAACTATATCATAGAGGTGTGCTGGTTTTCTTCCTCAATTTGATATCTCTGTCTCCCTTGTAATAACCAAATATATGGGATAATTATACCTCAACATTTCCTTTGGCTTTGCCAAGGTAGACATAGGCAATAACATTACAGAGGTGGTAAGCTCCTCTACAGTAATAATATGCAGCTATATAAATTGTGTAGTTACAAATTCTTTCCCTAGAATGAGGAAAGGATCCATATTTTAAAATATCTTCAGCTAAACTAGCCCTGATTATTCCAAGTATACTAAAATAGAAGCTCTGAGGCTTCTACTTCAGAAATCTGGCCAGGCTCCAACTGATATTAAACACCACAGAGATATGATTTCACTTATATGTGTAATCTAAAAAAATAAAACAAACAAACAAAACAGAAACAAACTCATAGATACAGAGAACAAATTGGTGGTCAACAGATAGGAAGGGGGTTTGGGAGATGGATGAAAAAGGTGAAAGACATTAAGAAGTATAAATTACAAGTTATAAAAATAATCATGGGGATATAAAATACAGCCTAGGGAATATAGTCAATAATATTGTAATAACTATGTATGGTGTCAGATGGGTACTAGACTTATCAGGGGGATTACTTCATAAGTTATATAAATGTCTAATCACTATGTTGTATCCTGAAAGTAATATATGTCAACTATAGTTGAAAAATAAATTTTAAAATAAATAAAGACCACAAGAGATATTATGCTCTACTTTTAAACTCTTTAACTATGGTCTTCAATGGAAATTTCTGGTTCAGGGCAGAGAACATACAATGCATATCTGGACATTTCACCTTTGGGTTGACTGATCTATTGGATTACAGAGGAAGACTACAGAGTGAACTGAAGCTCTCAGATAAACTTTGCAGCTTGTGGAACAACTCCAAGCCAATCCATGGAATGCTGAAAGCTAAACTTCGGGAAAATACCCTTTGGTCATCCCACTCACAACATCAGTCTACTCCCCAGTCAACCTTTACACTAATAAATGGAGGGTTATATTGTTTTTTCCTGCAGATCTTAAAAAGGGCCACAGGGAGAAATGTATTTTTCTGTGAAGCTTGCAGTCTAAGCTGCATAACAAAATACACACTTTTCTGTCAAAAAAGGAAGGGTATTGAGGAACTGGCTTTTTAAGAAAGTCATACTGAAGAGAGAAAGATTACTTTTTTCAAGTATCTGTGTGTGCGGTAAGAGGGAAGAAATTTAGTGCAGAGAAAGCTGTTTAAATTAGCCTAAAATAAAGTTTCTGGATGAAATCTACTGCTTACCTCTGTTGCATTACATGATCCTATTGTCAATGATTAACAAAGGAATCACTGTCTCTTTAAGCCATTCAGTGCTAGGAGTTCCCAAGTGGAATTTCACCTCTCCAGTGTGTGTGTGTGTGTGTGTGTGTGTGTGTGTGTGCAACCCCAATGATGACCAGCTCAAAGGACAGGACAGTGTGGACCTACTCCTCAGGGCTGATCTAATAACATTCTCACATACATGATAGGCTCCAAGAGGTTTCAAATGCACCCTCAGACTCTGTCGCCTAATCCAGTATTTCCAAGAAGAGCTGGCCTCCAGTCCAAACTGCCTGCATGCTGAGTGATGAGGAAAGGCACATCTTTCCAGATAAGAATGAGCAATTTTCAGTTGCCCCTCTTCCCACTGTCATCCAAGAAGGGAAAAGAAAAGTGGATTAAAGTGTGTATAAGCTTGGAAAGCTGCTCAATAAACCACAGCTTCTGGGAAAGAAGCACAGAACTTTAAGTTACAGGATCCTCTGAATGTGAACCAAAGAAGGTTAATCACCAATTAAGAGAACTGAGCTTAGGCTGTGGGGTCTGGGAGGATAACTGTGTAGGAACTTCGAACTGTGACTTCTGCTGGGCCGTCTCAGAGACACATACAGGGCCCTTGCCTTCTACTCTGTATCCCGCACCCAACCTCACTGACTTTCCCTTTTTAGGAAAGAAACACACACACACACACACACACACACACACACACACGGAGCAAAAACAAAAATATAAACGCAGTTATACCCTTCCTTTCACCACATATGCAAATCCTGTTTTTCTCCTTTTGTTTTCTATGTTGACATTTTGCTTGTAAGCATTTTTAAAAGTGGGGGGTGGGAAAAATGGGTGAAGGTGGCCAAAAGGTACAAAATGTCTGGGGTGGAATGTACAGCATGGTCACGCAAGTTAACAATATTGTAGTGTATATTTGAAAGTTGCTAAGAGAGTAGATCTTTCAAGTTCTCATCACAAGGAAAAAAATGATAACTATGTGAGGGGAAGGAGGTTAACTAAAGTTATTGTGGTAACCATTTTGTAATATACACATATGTCAAATCATTACGCTGTACATTCTTAAACTTACACAATGTTATACGTCAGTTATATTTCAAAACTGAAAAATGTGAAAAACAGTCACTTGCTGTTACTTTTTGTGTTAAAATCATGACCCCCTTTAGCTGTGAAGATTGGCTGGGAGCCTTAATCAGATGCTTATTGCTGGTTAATACCATAAAAATTTTGAGCCTACATGAAAACCGATTCTTACTCTCCCTTGCTTGAGCATAGAGTGTTTCCTTAGCTTCTCCAACACCTAACTCTTGTAGAAAACATTCTTGTTACACATACATAGAACTAAACCAAACCAAACAGGATAAGGGGACACCTAAGTAAGGTGTGCCCCACCCACTTCTCCCTCACTCCTAATTTTATGGGACCAGGTGCAACGGGTGGCCAGCTGGTATCCTGGGTGAGAGTAAATTAACTGCAAACTTCGAGTCCCTTCTGCAGCCAACTAGAGAAAAGCAGCGAATGCTAGTGCAGCGTGGCCCGAGAGCCCAACTCCAGCCGCTATTCACACAACTGAGAGCACTTCAGAGCTTAGGCTGGCAACCATGCAGATCCGGTCTGCCCTCTGCGTCTTGGCCTACAGGGTGGGGGCCAGGCCACCAGCTTTCACACGTTTCACTTGCTCTAAATGTAAAGATGAAGAGCTCAGAGGGACTGCTTCCTAAAGGCATTTGAAGAGGTATCTGTCTTTCCACATTTCTAACTTGGAATAAATGCTGTAACCCTATTTACTTGAGAAAAAGTTTCAATCTCAGTTCCAAGTTTTCTATGACTGCTACTACTGCATTGCTACTACTACTACTAAAAATAATAACAACAACAACCACAATAATAACAGTTAGTATTCCAGGAATAGTATTTCTAATTATACTGTGAATTTTTCTTTTCTTTTCTTAGGAAGAAGGAATACATAAAAAGTTGCTTGGCTTTTCAAGGCAGAAGGTAAAAAAAATTAATGAGAAAAGAGACTCATTTGTTGCGAATTAACAAATAATAAAGTGAAGTTTTAGGATAATAGAGTTGTCCTTTCCCAGGTTCTTTCATTGAGGGAGAGAGAGAAGGAGGGGGACAGAGAGGTGAAGAAGGAAGGAAGGAGGGAAGGAAGGCAAGAAAGAAAGAAGGAAGGACATTCTTATTGTTTACAGCTAGGATTTAAATTACATCATCTCAGCACAGTAAAGCCTCTTTTGAAATAGTTGTCTCTCTATAGGACACACACCTAGGTCTTGCAAAGAATGCAGAAATTCAGAAGTTTTGACATTTATTGTGAACTTCACAGGCAAACTACAGAAAAGAAATAGAGCAGATTTGCATCCTATCTTTCCACTAAACCATGCCATCAGGAATGTATTCTACAATAATTTCCTTCAGGCAATTTCATTCTCTGTTTTCACAATTTTTTTTTCCAAGGGAACAAAACAGACCTACTCTTTCTTTACCTAACACTAGCCTGAAGAATCTACTAGGTTCTATTGATTTTTCTGTCTCTGAACACAAGCTCATTAACCTGAAACACTAAGGGAATAACTATATTTCACTGAGCCTATAACTGAGGGTCTGAAAACAAAAAGATCCCAAGACAGTGGTACAACACAGCCCTCTCCCTGGGATTTATTATTATTATTGTTGTTGTTATTATTATTATTATTGCAAATTCAGCTACAGAAGCTATGACATTGCTTCCTTACCGCTAAAGACTTTCATATCAGTTAGAAGCTTTCTTTAAACTCATCCTTCTTTATTGTAATGGTTAGCAAAATCAGAATTCCTGTCTTTCCACTAACTTCTACATTCTTACAAACCACAGTGGGGGAAAAATGTTAGCATCAAAGAGCAGTGCTGCTGGGCCAGCGAGCTCAGCTGCCTCCTCTAAGCTAAGTGAGCCAGCACTGGACTAAAGAGCTATCTTGGATATATGGAAATGAGGTCTTTCCAAAAAAAAACCCAGGGACTTCCTCAAAAAGGAAAAAGGCATCAGGAAAAAAAATCAGACAACACAGACATCAGAAGCAGCCTGTTAGACAAGTCTCTCCAAAAAGCCCTATGAGTGGGGCTGCATTTCTTGTATCTTCCCAAACCAAGGAGAATGAAAGGTGTGACCCCCACTCTTCCAAATAATGATGACGATGATGGTGTAACGAGTATTTTATCCAAGAAACCAATATAAAATTCTTGTGGTCTTGGCTTTTATTTGAGATCTCTGATGAGATCAGATGATCTGTACCCTTTCATTCAAGGCAAAAGACGTCTTCAAACTGTTTTTAATTTGATTTATCCTTTGAAACAGAAAGTGCATTACATTTAACTGGTCTTGCAAAGGGTTTTTTTTTTCTCTTTACAAACTGAATTCCTTATATAAATTAATAAAGGTTAAAGATGCTAATATATCACCGTTATCAGCTTAAAAAAGAAAACAATTTACATAGTCCATAGTATTCTTATGATACAAAACACTTCAAATTCAGTTACAGCAACTAAATGGATTTTTATGTTTCTGACCCAGAGCAGTTGTAACAATTCCCACCATCTACTTTAACACGAGTTTTTATCAGAAAGGAGTTAAATTAAATACAAGCTATTGTAGCCCCTCCCTCCCCAACACTTTCTTTAAATCACTAATAAATAGCAACAAACGACTGTGCAATTTCAGAGAGGAACGGAGAGGCCAGTCTGAGGCCTTCCCTGGTTCCATGTCTTCTACTTCAAGTCCTGGAGGCTGGAGGCGGGCGCGGAGCCAGGGGGTGGTGGGGAAGAGCGGGCAGGGAAGAGGGGGAACGTGAGATCCAACAACCCCAAACCGGGCAGAGGAGCCAGGAGAGGGAGGCTGAGAACATTCGTTGCAACGCTTCTCAAATTAAGTTCAAAATAACAGAGGAACGTGTGGTTTGAGTAGCTCTTAAAAGGGGTAGGGTGGGCGAAGGGGGGGGGTCCATCTTTTTCTACCAAATTCGAAAAAGCAGTTTACATTTTTAAATATTCACAATAAAGTAACTTCTAGTCAGTGTGACTCACGATTTATTTACAAAGGGCCTTCAACAGGTGACGTGAGTCCGCACAGCAGTTTGTGGGAGGAGACACGTCCCGCGGCCCCTCTGTGGCGGCCGCCCGCCCGCGTGGCTCCGGGTCCCCCGCGCGGTGCGTGTCGATCCTTGGAGAACCGGTCCAGGCGCCTCCGCCCCCGCCGTGCGCCGGGGCCCGGACGGGCCGGGGGGGCCGGGCGCCGAGGTGTCTCCGTCCCGCGGGACCGGGGCTGGGGGGCCGCACGTGGCGCGGAGGGGCGTCCCAGCTGCGAGTTTCGGTGGCGTCCTTTAAGTAGTGGATTGCGCGAGGTGTTCTGCCTTCTTATCAACCCCGAGTCTCTCTCCCTCGCCCTCCTCAACTTCTCGGTTAAAAAAATAGATATGTACATCTCAGAAAATAGCAAAGGGCCCCCGCGGGGGTGGGCGGCGGGGGCGGGGGCGGGGGGGGGGGCGCGGCGCTCAGGACGAGCCCTCGGCCTCGGACGCGTGCAGCAGGAGGCCGCCGCCGCCGCCGGACTTGTGCTTCTTCAGCAGCTGCGTGATTTTCTCGTCGTCCGAGTTGGGGTCCAGGGGCTTGTTGTAGTCGTCGTCCTCCTCCTCGTTCTCCGACGCCCCCTTGAGCCGCTCGGTCTCGGAGTCTTGCTTCTTCTTGGCCGTGGCCATCTCCGCCGCGTGCTTCTTCCTCCACTTGGTCCGGCGGTTCTGGAACCAGACCTGCGGGCCGATCCGGGCCAGGAGGGGGGAGACAAGGGCGGCAGGGATTTAACGCGAGCGGACCCGGCAGTGCTACTTCTCCCACCTCCCGGGGACGCCCCTGCGGCCCCCGGACGGCCTGCCGCCCTCCCTCCGAGGCAGCCCTGGTCCGGGCCGTCAAAGCCGGTCTCCATCGCCCCCCAGGTTCCTCTGAATGACAGGCACCAACAAACTGCCGTTGCCATAGCGATAGGAACACAAGTGGTAATGAGGTTGTCAGTGAGCCGTTTCTCAGAAGAGAAAACAACTTGGAAACTTAAAAATGAGTTTCCCCAAAAATGAGTGCGCTTTCCTACTTCCTAGTTTAAAGTAGAAAACTTTTTCCCTTTAAAAATGATGACTGTGGTTTTATTCGTTATTTACTTTCTTAGGTTCAAGTATTCCAAACAACCGAAGTGTACTCGCTTTTCAGTGTGACGTGTGGGAGAAAATACAGCTTTTATCCCAGTTACGTTCGTCCTCGTTTTCACTTTCGGATATCTGCCTATTTCACTTATCTCAGGTCTGCATACGCACAAACATGGTAGGTAAACACCCCTCCCAATTTACACTTGCAATGTATGATGTAAAGTGTTGTTTTTTTAAATCTAAAACACAAACCTCAAATCACTAATAACCAATATAAATACATAAAAATACTTAATAGCTCAGTCAAAATCATCACAGTGGTTTGTGTGTGTCTCTCTCTGGTTTAATGTTTTTCATAAAACCAAAGTCAAAGCTAGAGTTTTCATCAGTTATTTTTTTAAGTGAAATTTTGCCCATTACATTATTTCCCACTATTAGCATGCCTAGTCTTTCAAAAATTATTTTAAGATTGTTCCTCCCCAATACATTCATTCCATATAAAATATTTTGAGACTATTCACGATGATTGACACCCATGTTTGATACACATATTTTCACCTAAAGCATCAGCAATAAGCAACCAATTTCCCAAACATATTGAATTATCCTCTTTATGCATCTCATCAATTTTTCTCATCCATTATGTATTTTATCTAGAGAATCAGAATTGTTAAGAAAGTGATTTTTATTTTCTTTATATAGTTATAATAATTCACTTTGAGCCACACAGACATATTTACGGTGACAAATGAAGACCTCCAGATTATTGTGGCAGCTCTGTATCAACCACTGCAAAACTAATTTTAACTGTGATGGTATTCTAATGGTCACATAGAAAATCACTCCTGAAATGCATTTTATGATGTTTGTCCAGGGGAAAATACACTCCAACCAGCAGACATGGCTAACAGTTATTCCTACTTTTTAGAGAGTAACAATATGACTAATGAAAACAGACTTACACACAAACTCATCCCCCAAAAATACCAAATATAATACATGAAGAAGAGGAACAAAAGGGAATACTAGAGATACAGAAAACCACTAGATTTAATTTACCTAGCTGGCTCAACTCCGTTATTTTTCTAGGGAGGATTTCAAAAATTTGATTCCCTGTAAATACATTGTACAACTCAATCATAAACTAAATAACATTTTAATTAAATAGTTGCCATAAACAGTAAAATACATCTACTGATACTTATTATCTGTATCTGATACTGATACAGAACTCAATTTCCTAATAAAGTAATAATCTTGTTAATTCATTTAGAAAATTACTATTCCAAAGTGATTGCCTTCAGCTAAACTAAAAGCAGATTCATCCATCCTAAGTGGTTAGATGCTGTGAATTTATTTTTTTTTAAACCTGCGAGTTAATATAGTAGCACTTTAATGCTGACCTACATTAGGAAATTATGTAACTAGTGGAGTCTAAATTGACAAACAAAAGCTTGCATATCTTTACAAATAGAATAAATAGAAGCTATCTAAGTGGCTTGATCTATTATCAGGGCTGATATTTCGGCAATGCTTTTATTCTCTAATAATGGCGAGTTCTCCCAGCACATGCTGCTATCTAGATTAACCTAATTTCAAAGGCGGGGGGCTTGATTCCTTTTGTTCATCAACAGTTTGACCTCCCGGGAGATTCCAGAGCCTTTGTAACCCCCACCCCGACCCCCTTCGCTGATCCCATCTTCCCTGCAGACTCCTCAGACCCGCACCCCAGGCGTGTTTATTAGATTGGTGGGTGGGTGTGCGTGCGCGCGCGTGTCAGGGAGGGGAACCTATCTCTAGAGGTTTTCAAGGCCCACTCACCTTGACCTGGCTCTCCGTCATCCCCAAAGAATAGGCCAAGCGAGCTCTCTCCGGCCCCGCCAAGTATTTCGTTTGTTCGAAAGTCTTCTCCAGGGCGAAGATCTGCTGGCCCGAGAACGTGGGTCTCGTGTGTTTTCTCTTCCCGTCTTTGTCCAACAAAATGGATCCTTGATCTTCGAGAACAGATAATCAAGGATAGGGGGGAAAGAATCGGTTACAGCGGCCTCCACGGAAAAGAAACGAACTCGCAGAACAATGTTTTGGTGGGAAAGGAAAGCTTATTCGGCGGCGGGCACCAGAAGTGGCGTGGCCCTTCCAGTCCCTCCGCGCCTCTCTTTTTGCCTTTTTATCCCACCTGTTTTTTAAAAGCCGGTTGGGTCTGGAGCAGCTCTAAATAACCTTCTGCCCAACACCAATGTCAAACAGCCAGGGAACACATCGCTCAAGTTTGCCGGAGCCAAATCGCCAGGCCCCAGTGCACTGAGGAGTGCGGGATAGCGGGTGGAGGGTGGGGAGTGGGGGGTGGAAGGCAGCTCTCGCCTCCTGGTCCAGTCGGTGCTCGCTCGGCCCCGGAGCCTTTTGCACGAGGATGACTAGTTTTTTTCCTCGAACGCCTTCCTAACCTGTGTCCGCACTACAAAGGGCGCCTTGTTTTTTGCACACAAGAGAGTGAAATTGCCCCAAGTCTAACGCCGCTGAGGCCAAGGGGGAGGGGGCGCCGCCTTTGTTGGCAGTCCCTACAAGGCCAGCAAAACGAATACAATAGCGTCTCCCCACAGCCTCACCCGTCCAGGCCACCCTCCGTCTCGACGCTTCCCAAGGGAGCCTCCACTAAAGCTCGTACAACTTCCCTCAATTACCGCCGCTCAGCCACACTAAAGAGGTCCGGAGACTTGGAGGAAACTTCGGGGACTCGGTCAAAAGCAAAGAACAGAGCGAGCAAGGGACCCTGGGCTGGGCCCCGAACGCCACCACGGAGGCTGGGAGACTCCGGGGACGGTGGCCAACTATCCAGAAGATTAGAGTGATCCCGGGGCAACTTGGTTTCAAGCAAGGTCCCTGCGAGATGTTGCATTTTCCCTGGTCCCTGTCCCGTCACCTCGTTCTTCCTCCGGATTGTCTCGGTTTAGGATGTTAAGCGCCACGTTGCCCTACACTAAGCCCGGGCCCAAGGCTCCCCGGCCCCCCAGGGTCAAGGCAGGTGGCAAAGCTAGAGCCCAGAGGTGGGGAGCCGCCCGAAGTCACTCGGCGTTCGCTCCCCTCCGCGGGCCGCCGGCCTGTCTTCGATGGGCCGAGTGTACTCGGGGGACAAGAGCAAAAAGGTGAGGTGGAGATACCCCGGGCCGAGACGTACGCGCAAATATACGCGCTCCGCTCAGAGCTGTGGAGGGCTCGCCGCTGCCCGTCCCCACCGGTTCCCAGAGCCGAGACCAGTTAGGCTGGCGAAGGTGGGGTGGGGCCCTGGCCGGCAGGCAGGAGCCTGGAGAGCAGGGGTGCGGGCGGGTGCAGTGGCCTCTCCTGCCCTCTCCACCTCTTTAACCCAGGCCGGGCCTGCGGTTCCGGCTGGGTTGTTCCCCGAGCGGCGAGGGCCTGGGGTGAGACACACGCCCTGCACCGCGTTGTGTTCCACGCGGACGCGTGCACACCCGTTCCTCGAGGCGCGCCCAAGACTGGGGGGAGAGGCGCGCGCTTGGACGCAAACACGCGAGCTCTGGAAAGCGAGAATCTATCGCTGAACGCCCTGGACCAGCCTAAGTCGTACGATTCCGGCGCAGCCAAACTACTGGGGAGGCACCAGGGCGGACTGACCCCGAGCCGGCGGAACGCGCAGAACGGGGCGCGGGCGATTGTACTCACGAGGCGTGCAGGCCAGGCGTGCGTCCCTCCAGGGCGGGCTCTGCATCACTCCTGGCCAGAAGATGGGTGTCCGGCCGGGCAGCTCGGCTAGCGGCTTGGGGTACCGACCTACAGCGGCCACAGCGGCGGCACTGGGGCTGAAGTAGAGCCCGGGCGGCGGCGGCGGCGGGCTCAGGCTGCTGAAGCGGGGCAGGCCGGCCAGCAGCCCCGCTGGGGAGGAGGCAGCCGCTGCGGCGGCGGCCGCCGCGGCAGCAGCGGCCGAAGCCGAGGAAGCGGAGGTGGACGAGGAAGAGGAGGAGGAGGAACCCGAGGGCGAGGCGGAGGGCAGGGCGGCCCCTGAGGCCACAGGCATGGAGGGCCGGCTCAGGATGTCGTTGATGCCGTGTGGGGTGGCGGCCGAGAGCTGCTGCGGGGGGCTGCCCAGGGACGAGAGCCCCCCTGCGGCCGGGGGCTTCAGGCTGCCTGAGTTGTGGGCGCCCAAAGGCGGGGAGGGCGACGACGAGGAGGACGAGGAGGACGAGGAGGAGGGAGGACCGGCGGGAAGCGGGGGGTACGCCGCAGGGTACAGCGGGGTCTTCATTTCGGCCATGCTGTGCAGGGCGGCCAGCGGCGGGCTGCTGAGCAAGAACGCGCTCTGCCGGGTGCCCTCCATCGCCCCCACCGCTAACATCCCACGGCCAGGCCGGAGCCTGCAGCCACACAGCGAGGGCGCCGGCCCGTGCCCCCGGCGGGCTCAGGGAGCGAGACGCGCGGACGGCGCGAGCGAGCAGTGGTTCCGCGCACCCGGAGGCGACCTGCCAACCGGGCGGGGGACGCAGCCGCGGAGAGTGGCTCTGAGGGCTGCGCAGCAGAAATGGCCACACACGCCACTCGCGAGGCGGTGGCTCGCGGAGACCAGCGGGCGTCCGGGTGGGTTTGGCGGTCCTTTCGCTCCTAGAGTCCTGGATTCAATCTCGGTCTCTTCTCTTCCTCACTTTTCCTCGCCGCTCAAAGTGCGCTACTTCTCATCTTCTCCCCACGGGAAATAAGCAAAACAAACCCCCGGCCGGCCCCAGAGAGTTTGTAACAAAGTTGAGAGTCACCAAATCTCCACTTTGATGTTGTAAGGATGGGGGCTGGCTCGCTTTCTTTAGGAAGGTTCAAAGGACGCCGAGTTCCGCCCGAGGCGCTGCTCTAATCTTACTCGGAAACCCTGCGCTTTCCGCCGTGAGGCTGATTCGCACCCGGCGCTCGCCGCGCTGAGCAGGACAGCGCATCCAGCCCGCGGGACGGTCTCGCTCCGGGCCGGCTGCTTCCGCGGGCGCTGCCCCGGCCGGCTGCGCCAGAAAGGGCAGTGCCACCAACCCCCGCGGCGCCCGGATTCCGCGCGCCGACCCGCCTTCCCCTCTGGGTCGCTGGGCACTAGAGTTGCAATATTGGAAAGAAAAGGGGCGAGAAAACAAAACCCACAACACACAAGACTAAGTGTGAAAAGTCGGACGGCTTGGGGTACGGCTCCGCCGCCTGTCCACTTCTGCAAACGGGCCTGGCGACCCACGCCCCACCCCCCAGCGCCCTCTCCTCTCCTCACTCGCCGCCTTTGCCTCTCTTCTCTTGCATTTTCTTCGCGGCTTTACAGGCTTTCGCTCTTCTAAGTCCTATCCTCCGGCCAAGTGACCCTCTCCGCGGCTCTCGCTCTCTTCTCTCTCTCTCTCTCTCCTTCTCTCTCCCTCCTTCTCTCTCCCTCCTTCTATCCTCTCTCCCTCCGGGCCTGACAGTTCAGATGAAGCTCTCAAAGGTAATAAAACATTTGCATCACTCCCTACCCCTCTTTAGAGGGGGCAACCAAAGGGCGGGGTAGTGGGGGGGTCCAAAATAAGAACTTTGGGGGACGTCACTCCGAGTCGGCCAAGATAGGCGGGGCCGAGGAGCGGGAGCGCCGCGCCCTCTGATTGGCTGAAGAGGGCGAGCCGTGAGGCCGCGCCCGCCTTGTCCCCGCCCCCTCCCACTTCCATCCCTCCTGTGGGTGGGTTCAGGGGGCGGGACCTGGCGAGTGGTGCGGTTCCGCCGCGGGGCCAGTGGACGCCTCAATTAATTGTGTTAAATAAAATGGGAAAGGGGAGGAGGGAGTAGAAACGATGAGGGTATTACTTTTTAAAAGGAAGAATAATGAAAACCCAGCCCTTTTATGGAAAAGCAGTTCATATTCTTCCCTCGCCTCCCCCCTCTTCTGTTCGCGTTACCCTACCCCTTCCCCCACAAGCTTGAGGCGCCTCACCTCCAACAGAGTCTGGTCCCTTGTAAAATGGAGCTAATGGAGCAGGCAGCCGGCGCAGCTCTGGCCTAGCTCCTTCTTTTGAAGGGATTAATTAAAGGCCATCTGGGCTCTCCCAGAATTGTGCAAATTAATTTGTTGCTCCTTAAGCCTATAGATGTCCTTAATCTTCTTGTAGGCCGAAGGAGCGTCCTCTTCCATCTTTGCCACCTCCCGCTTTCCTTCTCTGTTCTTTCTCTTTTGCTTTTCTTTTCATTCCTGAGTCTCTCCGCAATCGTTATCATTTATAGTTTTACTCAATTCGCTGGTAACGGAATCAGCTTAATGGGAATTATTTATCTCTCGTGCGATGTTTAGACAGAGAGCAGTGAGATTTTTTTTTCCAACTTTTCTCCCCTTTGATTATTGTTATTTGTTTTGAGTGAAGTGGAGCCTTTAGATACCGAAGTATCTGTTTACCCTCGGGGACTGTAAGTTCTTAAAACCGTCTCCGAAACTCTGGCCCATTTCCCTCCACTGCAGGGTTGTTTTGGGAGATGGAGATGTCCCGACTTCAGGACTGTGGTGATGCGATGCCAAGGGTTTAGGAGTTGGAGGGTGGTTTACTTATTCCCTTCTCAATCTCTTCTATCCCTGGCGAGTCTTTAAATTCCCGGCAGGGTTGAGCTGCGTACGTAAGGAGGAAGACCTTTGCACAATTTTGAAATTTCAGGATGTTAAAGTAACACACCATTGGGGTATGGTCACGACAGCAATTTGGATGAGATCGTTAAGTCCAAATTTAATTCGCAAGAAACAGAAACAAATGGCTCAAGAATAAAACTTGAGCGGCACCACCCATGGATGGAGTTTGCTCTGTGTGCCAAAACACTCACGTGGGGGTCCAAGCACGAAAAGCTGGGAGGGCTTAAGCCGCTTTGATAACCTTCATTTCCAAAGCACTGGCCTTTTAAGGGTGGCAGGTTGAGCTTGAGCTTGAGCTGTGTTTTTTCTTTTTTAAATTTTTGTTTATCTTTTGCCACTTTTATTATCCACTTATGAGATTTTTTTTTATGTTATTCTTATTTGGTCCCTGTCCTCTTCCCTCTCCACCTTTGTTCATTAACTTCCAGAGGGCTAAATCCATCATTTCAATAGACCTTAGAATCTGACCTGGGAGAGGTGAAGCCTTTCGTCTGCGGGAATTATGCTGAGTGGGGTAAGAAGAGAGCTGATGTAGGGACCGTCTGCGTTTCCCTGCGAGGATGCTCTGCTGGGCTGTGCATCTAAACCCAGCGGCCTGCCACTTTGGGCCGGAGGCCACGGCAGGAGGATGGTGCGCCTCGCCCGGCCTTGGCCCGGGTGCTGCGCCCCTTTGCCTCTCACTTCGTTAAAAACGAAACTTTTTCTCTCCTCGGGAGACTCCAACACCACGGTCTCCGCCTGGACCTGGTGCTTTGGTCACCAGCGACCTCCCCCCCACAGACACACACACCACTAGGCACTGCATTCTCAAGGTCTAGGTAGGAATGGGAGTGAAGGAGGTTAGTGATCCCAAAGATTCCAATTTCAAAAAGCAACCTCCCCTTTATTTCATGAGACTCTCAACCCAACTCCAGGTTAATAGGCATTGGTAAATAGTTGCCAATGGGTGCGCGTACGAAATCTCCATCGTTTGCTTTTATTCACATTGCGGAATTAAAATAGCAGCATTGTTCTCAACTGTGACAATAAAACAGATGATGGAGTCTGTGTACCTGGATCCCTGGGAGTGAACCCCGAGTGCCTGAATCTCGAGTGGGGCACTGGGTATTCCTGCGCGGCGCTGACGGAAGGCCGGTGCCTTCTGCCTGGTGCTGCGTGTCATCGATCTGCTCCGTCTCTCTCCAGCTGGGAGCAGGGAGAGCAGGGGGCATCCTCGTAGAGGCTTTAGCTCCCCTAAGGAGCTAAAACCACCCTCGGGCCCGAGTTCTAGACTAGCAGATCCTGATGCTGATGTCGGAGGCCGGTTTCTAGTCTGGGCCGTCTTACACGGGGCTTATAAACGCCCTAGAGAGTCAGGACTTACTCTCCCTGCAGGAACCCCCAGCCCGCACGCTTTTCTGCCCAAGACCTAACTGACATAGCCATACATTTCTAAGCCACCCCCAGGAATGGATCTTGTAACACGTGGTCGCGACGCCCCCCCCCCCCCGCATCTTTGAGATTATATATATATATTTGGAGGGGGGCTGTGTTTGAAAGCGAATGATTTGCATTTTAATTGAAAAATAAATGAAAGCGATTTGACAAATTCTGAGGTTGAAAAAAAGGCTAATAGGGTAGGCAGGGGTGAGGAAAGGCGAGGCGCTCCTCAACTTTCTTTGAGCCTGCAAACAATCGCACCTGTGTGCAAATTATTGTGTTAGCCTGCGCCACCCATTTGACCACCCCGCCCTCGGTTTCACCCTTGACTCCAAAGCGCCTAGCGCGTTTTGATACTTGTTTTCAGTTGATGGAACAGCCACTAAATTCAGGGTAACTCACAGAAGGAATGCAAATGAAATCTCAGCTAAATGTACGTAAATCCAGCGGTCTGGGGATGAATGTTAACTATTCTTACCCAAATATATTAATGTCAAATGTCGGGATTCTCAAATGTAGCCACAGGAAGCCAGTTCCCTACTCGCAAAAGGTGTGAGTGTGTGTGTTGGGGGTAGGGGGAATGAAGGAAATTATGTGTGTATTCAGGCCAAAAACGTCTCTAAAATGTGTTTGCTTGAATTGTCTAGATGATTTCTTTAATAATTCCACTTCCGCGGACGACCGGGCCTGTTTGGGTGGAACCCGGAGGCCCGCTGGGCTCATGTTAATGTTGTAAGAGGGGTCAAGCGGTAGGCTGAGTAGAAACTCAAGGGAGAAAAAAAGAATGTCCAGGAGCTTGGACCAGCCCAGTCCCGGGGAAGGAGAACAGAGGAAGAGGGAGAGCGTGTCTATTTTACCTCCTGTAAATGCGGTGGTATGGGAACTGGACGCTAGACTGCTGCTTCTGCTAACCGGGAATTAATAAAACGATGTGGAAAGGGTTGGGGTAGAGAGGGGCCAACAAATGCCTGGGGGCGAAGAGCACTGTAGGGTCCTGTGTTCAGTGCTTTCCCAATGAAGGCCAATGCAAAACATGAGAGGGAAGCGACAGCCTTGTGGGTTCTACGGAAAAGATCTCCAACCTCAAGCTTGGATATCCATCCCTCCACCGTCTTCAGAATGGCAGCAGGGCACCCCAGCCGCACAATCATAGAATCCGTACTGAGCTTCCCTTGGGGGTAACAAGTGTCCTCGGAAAGGAATAAGGAGTCCGAAAGATGCAAGAAGACGGAAAATACTTCAAGTCCAGAAATGTCTGCACTGTCAAAGCCCGAGTTCAGGAGTAAGAGTAAATACAAGAAAGCACCAATGACCTCCTACAGAGAAAACTGATCTTGAGCTTCAGCAAAGCACAGGTAACTTCAGCAAAGCACATATATGTATGTATAATCCCTCCCGCCTCCCAAGCATTTTCAGCAGAGACCCATTTGCTTCCAAGGAACCCATTTTCTTTGAAATATATTCTCGAAAACAGGATCTGGTGTTGAATCATGTGCTTGAAGAAATGTCTGTACAATTCTGTACAATTTCCTTATAGAATAAAATGCTAGTCTAGTTTTATCCACCACATTAAACAGTATCTGATGTGAACGGCCATGAAAAACTTATACCTGGAATTATAAATAAGGTCCATTGAACATAATTTAGGTAATTTTTAACGAGTCTGTAAACTAGTTCCTTTTTGTGTCCTGGAAAAAGTTGTCGCTTCTGACTTGGATGTGCGTGAGCGCGTCAGTATTAGTCCTTTCAGCCGCCGCACGTGTGTGGCTCCTTATTCTTCGGTGAGAAAAGTTATTTTATTTGCGTACCTGCTTGGATTACAGTGCCCGGTTCCCTCGCACACCATTTTAAAGAAAGCCTAAGCAGTTACCGCCCTCTTGTGGAAGACACTGCTAAGCGGTTCATTCGGTATAGAGAAGCAAGCCCTCCCTGCTGTTGTAAAAGTACATGCTGTATTTATTTTCATAATAAGGTGGGCTGCCTTTGTGTAACTGCCGTGCTCTTTGAGTAACATTTGCTTAATTTTTACCTGAAATGCAAAATTCACAAAGTGAACTGTGGGTCTGTCAGTTCTTGCTTTATTCTATAACGAAAGCCCTCTAAACTGAATATTTGGATTTTTAAATGTTTCTTCCTCACCTACGCTTCTTTACACTCCATTATTTGACTCATTGTGATAAAGCAAATTTCAATTTTTGTTGGAATAATTTTGTTTTTCTACTTTTCCTCTCTGCTTATCAAATGCTCAATACAGAGAATTTGGAAAGCACAGAGAATTATAAAAACAGTCACCCATCATCCTATCTTCAGTGGCAAATTCTTCTGATATTTTGGAATAGCTACTTGCTGTCTTTTCTACAATCTTTATTCTATGCTTCGTTTTCACAGTTGAGATCGTATTGAATATACGATAGTATATTCTCAAGCACTTTTATCCAGCCCATTTTTATAACCTGCTTTATTCACCTATTAAAGCAGACTCAGATCTGGTATTAACATATCCCAGACTTATCCTCCTGGGAAGTGAAAGGGGCCCTGCGCATGTCAAAAGACCTGGGTTCAGCTTACTCCAGCAAATGATAATCTTGCAGAGAAGCATCATGCTCCAGTGCCAAGGTTCCTGCCCTGATTCTTCCACTTACCACTAACCCCTTTAGGTCCTCAGAATTTTAAGACATAAACAATAGCCAGCACTGAGTGTTTACTGTTCTGAGTGCTTTACAGTATTAATTCAACAACAACTCTGAATTAAGTAGTATAATTGTCCCCATTAGAAGGATGAAATTAAAGCACAGAGAAGTTAACTCCCTTGCTCAAGAGCATACAGCTATGTAATGGGCAAACTGGGCCTTAAACCCAGGGTAGTCTGGTTCCAGAGGCCTTTCTTTTAGCCACTATATTAAACTGCCCCTCTGATAACTGAAAAAAAAAACAACATATGCATATGAAAACAGCCTGAATTTGTAAATTGTTAAATAAATATATAAAGTGAACCTCTGCATATTCTATTACAGAAAAAAAAGAAATTCACATTTTTTTAGATTAAAAAAAAACATTGAAAACGATTTGGGAGCTTACTGAATTCTTTTTTAAATTATTCAAATAAAATTTTAATTTCTAGAAGTAATATTAGGCCTCTTTTGGTTGGGATTAGCCTGGATTAAGATTTAGGAGTCCTAAAACAGTATAGGTTTAGGTAAGCAGGTTATTTAACCTAGTAGGCCTAATTTTTCTCATCTTCAAAATATTGATGGGTGAAAGAGGGTTGACTTAGGTCATTTCTGTGGTGTTTTTCAATGCTCATATTCTATGGGTCTAATAATTGACCAATAGCCAAGTATATGCACAGGGGCAACCTAAAGGCAGATATGAACTAGATTGTGGGGCCAGAACTAGGAAACCAGTGAGGAAGTCTAGCAAACACTGAAGCAAAGCACAAATGAAATATTGGTAACCAGCTGCTGTGGAATGCTTTCTGGGAGGCTGCTACCTGCTGGCTGCATGCGGTTTCTGTACTTGGAGAAGTGCAGCATACTGGTGATTACAGCTTATTTAGGCACTCAATTTTAATTTCACATAGTTTACATTATGTTTATTTACTACCACCAAGTCATTTTGCACAGTATCCATTTCCTCAGCATTCTAAGGCCCATAACAAGAGGTGGTTCATTCCAGAAGAACTCCCAACAGAATTCCTTCAGAATTATTTATTACTTAAAAGAATTATATTACAGCCAACATATCACAAAAAACTTACCATAAGAATGGAATCACTGCCTATCTGCAGTTTGGATTATAAAGAATACAGGTATGTTAGATACAAATATGTTAAAAATATTTTGAGAAAAAAATCAAAAGATGTTCCTGCATTTTGGATACAAACAGAGTCCAGAAACAGAAGCATTGTGGGATAATAGAAGTTTAAAAATAACTTGTATTTCTGATCATTCTGGAATATAAGGAGTAGAAAGAGTGCTTTATTAGGAATCAGAAGCCTAGCTTCTAGCACTCTGAGTCTGATTTTCCTCATCCTTAAAAAAAAACTAGATTAAAACGTATGTCTATTAAAAACTTTCACACCTAGTGTTCACAGCAGCCTTATTTACAACACCCAAAAAGTGGAAGCAACCCAAGTGTTCATCAACTGATGAATGGATAAACAAAATGTAGTATATCCATACAAAGAAATAGTATTTGGCAGCAAAAAGGAATGAAGTCCTGATTCATGCTACAATATGGATGAACCTTGAAAACATTATACTAAGTAAAGAAGTCAGTCACAGAAGACCACATATTGTATGATTCCTTTTATGTGAAATGTGCAAAATATGTAAATCCACAAAAACAGAAAACAGATTAGTGGTTCCTTGGGGATGGAATGGGGATGAGGGTAGCAAGAACAGGGAATAACTGTAATTCCTGCCAGGGGTTCTTTGAGGGATATTTAAAATGTTTTAAAATTAGATTGTGGTGATGGTTGCCCAAGTCTGTGAATATATTAAAATCTCTAAACTTTATACTTTAAATGAGTGGCTTTTATGGCAAATGCAACATATCTCATTAAACTACTTTTAAAAAGAGAGAGTGTGAAAAGCACCAAGAGCAAAATGCTCTATTGGGCAGAAGGAATCACCATTATCTTCGCATAAGGAAATTTGCTGGGAAGGAAGTGACAAACTGCTGGTCACTAAAGGAATAGATACCAGAGGAGAATGCATGGTAATAAAAGGATGATTAAATTAAAACATGATAAGGCAATATGAAAAAAAGGATGTCAATTTACTCATTTTCCTTCCAAGTTTATGTTATGTTTCATATGTAAGCACAAAATAATTGGCTTGTAAAAAAAAAAACAAAAAGCATTTCAGATACTTTTCATTGTTTCAGAATCATAAAGTCCGTAAGTCATTTCTTGTCTGTTGTAGAGACAAAGAAAAGATATGTAGAGGATTCAAGCCAAGAAATTTTGATGTCCTACTGGGTGTTCATTCTACCTCTTAATCAAGATCCGATTACCAAAAAGGAAAACAGAACATAAAAATGCTATGAAGATTTAAAATTTTTCACCCTTCATCATAACTCATGCTGTAAATGTGTTCATTACGATATTCACAAGAGCAAGAAAATTGAGATGTTGTTGCAAGACTCTGTACAGCAGAATCTCAGCCAATTATAATGAATAATCCAAGTCTATATGCTTGCTCTGTAAAGCTCTGTAATATCAAGTTACTCCAATTTAGTTCTGCTTCCTCAAAAACACACTATATCCAAAGAACAGTAAAAGGTAATTAAAAATACTTAATAGCTTAATCACACTTAGTCTTATATTTGTCCAATGCAGACACTGGTTGCTGGTGATATAGCTATAAGGCATTAGCTTGAGCCAAGAAAATGAATCAGATATTTAATGGATATGTGGAAACGGAAATTGTCTTGTAAAATTACAAAAATGCAAGCCAATGATACACTAAGCTATAATAAAGTTTATCATTAAAATTCTGAGCAGGAATGCTAGACACTGTTTCCTTTTTCCCTGAAGGATTAGGTGTTTTGCCAGAGAATGCTTCAATACCATGTTCATTCTTTTATAGATAAATATACATCGTAGGCTGGTGAATAGAGCAGGTGGATAACTTGCCCCAATTTCATTACTTCTATACATTAAGGGCATGGAGCAAGAAGAAAAATCCTAGTTACCAACAAACCAGTTCTGTCCAGATGTCTAGATCAAATCTGAAGATGCCTTACAGCAGAATATCAGATCAGAAACTGAAATCCCTGGATAGTCAACAGGAGTAGTTTATATTCTACCTAGTACTATGGTACGTTATCAATTATTCATCTTTAAAAGTAAGCCTTTGTCTTTGGTTAAAATAAGTCCTTGGGAAGACTGAGAAGTATGCCTTAGCAATCACGTAAGTCCAGGTGTCACGAGTACCAGATCGTGACCTGAGAGCAAGCTTTAATGACGGGAGTGCAGTGTAAGACTGCGTGACTACGCTGAGCATCTAAGGAGCCAGAAAAAGGATCATGCTGGAGCAAAGAGTCTTCACAAAAGATGTAGTAAAAATATGGCAGTGGCTTTGATAAGCTCTGACTTCAGAATATGTGATAGAGTCGAGAACATAATCACAGAGCTTCCAGATTCCATGTCAGCCCAAGAAGTATACACAGGAAGTAGGAATATAAAACGTTTATAAAATTTCACAAAGTTAATAACTTAAGCATACTTGATTTTTGTTTTCACCCCTCATAGACTAGTGGTTTTGTGTACTCATAGTTATGGTGATACCTGGGAGATTTCCTACCACTCTTGAGCAGGCCTTGGAGAGATCTTCTCTCCAAACAGGGCACATCACCTGGCATGTGTGTCTGCATGTCTGTGTGTTGTGTACACTGGAGGAAGAGGCATGCAGCACTGCGAAACTATACCCGCAAAGTGCTTCAATTTTGACTTTGGAAGTTACCTCCAAGAAACAATATGCACACAATTACAGATAATCACATACACTGATCAATAGAAAGAAAAAGACAATCATCTTTCCATTTTAATTCCATGTCGCATTACCCAACAGCATAGCCTTTATAGGATCTACATTGATATTTTTAATAAATCCTATAATTATCCTGTGAATAATGACAATGCATATGTCAAAAGTGCTAAATTGCTAAAAATAAATAAAGCAGAATTTTTTATAATCTTATTTGGAATTCATTTATATTTCAATATACTAAGAACTTCAAAAAATGAAAGTAGCTTGGTCCACTGTCAACCTCTGACAGGCTCTGATTCTAAAAAATTAGATGGATGATGTTAGCTGCTAAGAAGAGAGGCAAGTAAACTTAATTCCTAGGGCATGCAGTCATGAAAAAGGGGGACAAAAGACTGTCCTGGTCTGAGAAGGGACACTGGGACTCTTCAGTAAAAAGGTCCTTGGCTTTATTACTTAGCCACTACGTCACAAATCTACTTCTGATTGAAGTATCCTAGCATTGTCAATAAAACTAGTTTTTTTCTTTGATATGTCTAGGTATCCAGAACATCAATTCTCTCTTGACTTTAAAAACACAGAATATAGTCTTGATCTAAAATCACTAGGTGCTGAGCGGTGTAACAAAAACCATTAAGCCCCTTCTTAAAGGAGCCTACTGCTAAGTTGGTTCTTACATGTAAAAAGGTAACGAGCAATGCAAGGCAGAGACTAACTGATAAGTACCATGGCAGTGGTAGTTCAACTAGACCTAGTAGGGGTGGAAGTTCATCAAGCAGAGAACCTCTGGACAGAGAGAAAACTGGAGGTGAGCCAGAATCTGATCTAAATTGGGCCTTTCTACTTCCTACTGTGTGCCTGTGTGTTTTCCCCTAGACAGGATATTCTTGTGTATGTTTTTTGTAAGCCAGAAGGAAGAAAATGCAATGGAATAGATTGAAGATTCTAAAGAAGAAGGGTATGACTGATTAAGAAACTTCCAAGAGGATGAAAATAAGCGGAAAGGTAAGCCTTTGGGGTTGAAGGGGGCAAGATTAGGTATAAAGAAACACAGATATTTAGGGTAGGAGAGTAGAGTGAGTAAGAGAACTTCTATCAGGTATGCTGGGACTATCCATTTGCTAGAACAATTCAGGGAAGAGTTGGTACTGTCAGAAGGGAGAAAACTCAAGAAAGTTGCCAAGATAAATACATTTGTGAATAGATCAAGAAGAGGTGAATGAAAGGATTACTTAGTAGCAGGGTGGAGCTGACCCATGGACTGCACGAACTTTTCAGGATTGGATAGCTATGACTCCAGCAGTTGCCCTGGCATCAGTCATCCTGCACTGGAAGCTGGACTGTTGAGTGATTCATAAATGGTGATGTTCTGAAAGCAAAGAGGCTGGCCTTTGAATTCTTTTCCTGGTTGGTCCACTACTTGGTTTTTATCTTTTTAGGGTGGAGACATGGGCTTGCTAAAGGAAGACAGACACCTTTCTCTGTGCTAGCCTGGCTATATCTCAGGCTTCATAGAGACTAGAGATGGTCCAGTAAATGTGATCATTTTTATCTGCACTTCTGATAAGAGATATTTGGTAAGTAGCTTATGGCTGGGACCATCTCTTCCACCAGTTAAAATACAGTTCCTATTTCTCACTTTTATTATATCAGTATAGTTTAAAAAGTAAAGCTGTGCCCCAAATTCAGAGTTACTGACAAAGGAGTTACATTTAAACCAATTACTCAGGGGGAAAAAAACCTATTGGTTTCTCCTAAGGAGCTTATTATAATGGTGAATCAAGATGGAAATTCCTAATATCCTCTCTGACTCCTAATCAAGATTCAATTAACAGGAAGGAAGATGAAACACAAAATAACAGCTCTATAACAGACTTGTATTGCCTTAATCTCCATACTTAATTGACACATCACATAATTTACCTCTTTCAGGCCCTGAGTAATTCACCTGCAAAAGAGCTACTCTGGGTGCTATGTTTACACACAGCACTGATCATGATGCGTAGATTTTTTTTTTTTTAGCTGAAGAGTAACAGGTTTATCCATTTTGTGTGGCTGAAGCAGCGTACTCTGAGCTATTTGCATCCTTCATCCTGACCTTTGTTTCTGAGGCCCGACTAGGAAAGCAGCACCCACCAATAGGTACAAATTTCTCCAGTTAGAAGAAACTGCAATTATATAAAAAGACATATTTTCCTGTCAATTGATTCAAATGCATAAAAAATGCAGTCACCCAGATGACTAAAGATGCCAAGTCACAAATGTGATTAAGTTCTAAGCAAAGTGAAGCATTATTCAGGCATAAAATACACACAGCCACGACCAGTCCTACTGCCTCCGTCAATAAGTAGAGAACTATCACTGGAAATTTCACCTGGAGCCCTTGCTAGAGTTTCTAAGCAGTGGGTGATGTGATTTACATTTTCAGCCCTGACTAATACCACAATTACTTGAAATATGGTATGCTTCCACACAGCCATATTTTTATAATTAATATTTTCCCTTAACAAAGATAAGATATAGTTCATATCATGTAACTCAGTTTAATGTTAGGCTTAGAATAAATTAGTTTTTACAAATGGAATTTTAAGTAAGAGTAAAAGCATTGTGGAAAAAAAAGCACAAAGAGATTCCTGCCCAAAAGAATAAAATTTAATGAAGGCAGAGTGCACAACACACAGGAGAAGAAAAGCAGGCAGTATACACATACAGTAGTTCCCCCTTATCCACGGGCATATGTTCCAAGACCCCCAGTGGGTGCCTAAAACCATGGACTGTACCAAACCCTATACACACTATGTTTTTTCCTATACATACATACCTATGATAAACTTTAACTTATAAATTAGGCACAGGAAGAGATTAACAACAATATTAATAATAAACCAGAACAATTATAACATCGTATTGTAATAAAAGTTAGTGAATGTGGTTTGTCTCTCAAAATATCTTATTCTACTGTACTCATCTTTTCACTCAAAGGAAGCACTTAACAGCTTTTCTTCAGCATATTTAAATTGCCAGCATCACTGCTCATTTGCTTTGGGGCCATTATTAAGTAAAATAGGGCTACTTGAACACAAGGACTGTGATAACTGTGCCTGCCCTTCCTCTCCTGCCATATAAAACCCAGTGTGTTCTAAAGGCCCAGCCCATCCTCACCTTTACAAATAATTTTCTGACCCTGCCAATTTAGAGCAGTCTCTTCCTTCTTGAAACATCTAATGCACTGTGCTGAGTAGTAATTAAAGACTGGCCCATATTTATCAGTACTTAGGAACACTGAGTTTTGACAATATTTACTGAATTCTCATTTAATGCAGGGATCTTGATGAAGCAGCAATTTCAAGTGTCAGATCTCCAGTGGAGATGCCTGAGTTACTACCTTTGAAACTGTTAATACCTTCTAATCTCTCTCCTTTGTTCAAACCAGTTTTTCCCACTTTCTTCTAACCAGCCTCCTCTGAAAATAGGTTCTCTGAATCAAAAGGCCAAGAAAGAACTGTGGGTTCCCGTAAATCTTAAAGTGGGCTGCTGAAAGTTTTGTAGTTGCCCCAAAGGCCTCTCTTCTCATTTATTCCCTCCCCCCAGTCATTCTATTCACTACCTTGTATGATCTGTGCAACTTTTGTGGTTGTGCATACCAGAGAGACTTTGATGATTCTCTCACAGACTTCTCCAGCCAAAATCTCTTCCTTAAGCTGTGCATTCACCCGTCCAATAGCTGGTTTCACAGACTCCTCAAAATCCATAGGTCTCAAATCGAAACCATCATCTTCCTACCTTCTCCCGTATTTCCCACCTCAGGGAATGGCCTTACCCTCCACCCATTTGTCCAAGCTAGAAACGTGGATATCACTATAACTTCTCCCTGACAGTCAGTCAGGCACAATCCATTGTGCATTCAACCTTCCTAACATCTCTCAAATTAACCACTTTTCATTTTAAACTCTGGACACTGCTACATTCCAGCTCTCAGCATGTCTCACCTAGGTTAAGTCCAACACTCTCAGTTGGTCTCTCTGCTTCTATCTCCCTCCCTGTAATTCATTTTTCCTTTGTAATTTGAATGATCTTTCCCAAATGTTAATCAGTTATACCTTTTTTTTAACCTGTCCAAGTTCAGCCAGGAAACAAACTACTCTGAAAAGCAGATGTAATTTCATGCTGAAAATTGATTACACAAGTGATGAAAGAGCTACGAAGTCAAAGAAAGGATGGAGAGGCAACTGAGAGATTAGCAACAGCAAAAATAAGAGCTACTACCACCCCAAGTGGGGAGGGACAAAGAGAAATAGGATTATTACTGGAGCCCAGTCTGGGGTCACCCAGCAGAAGTAGGAACTATGTCAGCCCATGCAAGGAGAGATGAGGCCACAAGGCAGATAGAGATACAGCTGGCCATGCGGCCGAGGTGGAGTCATGGAGAGACACCGATTTCAGCCTTCCCACCGCCATCCCGTTCCCCAGCAGTACCTCCCTTTGGCCAAAGCCAACCAGAAGCCAGTGGATACTAGAGCCTGAGAAATTCAGTCTTCAGGGTCAGACAGAACAGTAAAAGCGAAGGGCTGTGAAAGATCTGGGGGCAATCAGGCCCAGCACTGGATCACCTCCCGTCTAGAAACTTGACAGTGTCCCTGCCCTAAGGCCTTCAGCATAAAGCGCAGCTCCTTGCTATGAAAGACAAGGTCATGTACTCTTCTCTGGCTCCTGCTTTTCTCTCTAGGGGAACCTTTTACCAAGTTTACCACCCCTCACACCCAACTCAGTACCCCCAGCTGACTATCTTTTCAGAATATGCTGAACTCTCTCATTGCTAAGACTTTACACACGCTACTTCCTAAAACAAAAATCCACTCCCCACCCTTTCCTCACCTTCACTCACTCAGCTCCTACTCCGTCAGCAGTTTTGTCTCAGAGCCTTTGCCAGCTCCTGGGAAGCCTCCCAGAGCCTCCCACCTCACACCTTCCCTGGTCTGTTGGGTGCCCTTTCTCTATGTTTCCATGGCACTCTGTGCTCACCTCTGGCATATTATCGCCTGGTTACTGCAATTGTCAGTTTTCTGATCTTCCTCATTAGAATGTAAACTCCTTAAAGGTAGGGACAGTATGCTATTCTCTCCTCCTCAATGCAAAGCATAGTGCCTGGTACATTTACTAAATACCTGTTAAATAAGTGAATACGTTTGCTTTTAAGGGAAGTTATACTTCATTTAGGGCCAGTTGTATTCAAAACTTATGACTTCATTTTTCAACCACAAGGTTTATTTTTAAAATTTACTCCAAATATTTTTAATGCTGGAAAGGTCGCTTTTCTGGACACCAGGGAGTCCCTCCAAGATACTTTTGGAATATGACTTTAAAACTGAAAAACCACCTAAAAATAGTAGGTAAGAAAGCTCAAAATAAGCAGCATTTTAATGTCCTCCAAACTATTGAAAGATATCAATTTTTTAAACAAATAATATTTTATTTAACAAATAATTTTTGTTCCAAATCGAGTAGAGCAGTGGTTCTCAAAGAGCGGTCCACAGACCCCTGACAGTCCTCACGACCTTTTCAGGGGGATCAACCAGATCAGAACTATATTCATAACAATACGAAGACACTTTTACGTTTTTCATTGTGCTTACATATGCTTTTACGGTATAAAAACAATGGTGGTTAAACTGCTATTATCTTAAAATGAATTTAGGTACTGGCACCTAACTGTACTAGTAGTCATAGTACCTAAACTAAACAAGGCCAGTTTTACTTACTAATGTCCTTGGCAAAACTGTCCGAATGATCAATCTTATTAAATATTGATCTTTGAGCGAATATCTGTTAAAGATTCTGTGTGATGAAAGTGGAAGTGTACATAAAGCACTTGTACACACCAAAATATGATGGTTACCTGGAGGTAAAGCTCATTTGTGGTGAAGTTGTAAGCTGAACTAGTGACTATCTCCCCCAAAATAACATTTTTACTTGAAAGAACAATTGATAAACAAACAGACTTGGGTATTTGGCAGGCATTTTCTCAAATATAAATAAGGTAAGCTTCTCTCTTCAAGAAAAACAAGGGACAGTATTTGTTGCCAATGATAAAATGTAAGGTTTCAAGCAAAACTTTTGAAAATTTGTTTTTGCCGCTATGAGCTTGACCACTTCCCAATATTTAAGAACTTTTTGATGACATTGGTGATCGGAAAAATAATTTATTCTCCGAACAAATTATCACAAATTTAGTAGCTTAAAACAACACAGAGTTTTTGTCTTATAGTTCTCTTCGCTGGAAATCCAACACAAGTCTCACTGGGCTATAAGGAAGGCATCAGCAGGGCTGTCCGAAGGCTCTAGGTGAGAATCCATTTCCATGCTCTTTCCACCTTCTAGTGGCTGCACATATTCCTTGGCTCTTGGCTGCTTCCTCCATCATCAAACCAGGCAACATAGTGTCTCTCTTAATCAACACATCTTTTTTTTCACATAGGACACAGCTCCCTGGCCCATGCTGGTATTGTGAGCCTTGCGCTCCCCGCCGGCTGAGGCAGTCAGTCAACGGTCCTCGTCTCACAGCAGCTCATGGCAGCTCTCGCCGACCTCGGCTGCTTACAGCAGCCCAGCTCCAGGGAGAATCGTTATTCACAATCTTAGCTGTCGAGGGCGAGGGCGCAGCTCACTGGCCCATGTGGGAATGGAACGGGAGACCTTTGGTGTTAAGAGCACAGCGCTCCAACCACCTGAGCCACCGGCCCAGCCCTATCATCACCTCTTTTTCCTCTGACCCTCTCTTCCAACTCCTTCTCCCACTTTTAAAGACCTTTGTGATTACTTACATTGCACCACCTGGATTATCCAGGCTAATCTTTCTATTTTAAATTCAGTTGATTCACAAACTTCATTTCATCTACAACCTTAATTCCCCTTTGCCATGTAACTTAACATAGCTACATACTCTGGGGATCAGGATGTGAACATCTTTGGAGGACCATTATTCTGCCTACAACAGATGTAATTCTTTTTTGAATATTTTAAATGATATGTTTCAACATTTGGAAGATCTGCATAACTTAGTGAACCTAAGTTTTCAAATGACCAATGTTTGATGTTTAAAGTCACACATGAGTGAAAGAGCCATTCAGAGTGCAAGACGGATTTAATGTCAGAGTACAAAAATTTCATTGGTATGGTTTCAGATTCCAAATTGCAACTAATTTTTTAGAAACTAGTATGTGTTGAATTTTGATGTGGTATCAAAGAACAATGTACACAGTTATCTGAAAAGGCTATTAAAATACTTCTTTCCAATTACATATCTGTGTAAGTCCAGATTTTCTTCATATACTTTAACCAAAACAACAATATATTGCAACAAATTGAATGCAGAAATGGATGAGAATCTAGCTGGCTAGCCAGACCTCAATGAGGCTTTAAAAATGTAGAACAATGCCACTCTTCTCACTAATTTTTTTGAAAATATAGTTATTTTTCATAAAAATATGCTATCCATGTTAACATATGATAGCTTTATTATTGTTACTTTGAAGTGGATTAATTTTTTTAATTTTTTTTCAGTTTTAATAGCCAATGTGATATATTTTGATAACTATAAATCACATAAATGGAAGTTTTTTGAGGTCCTCAATAATTTTTAAGAATGTAAAGGAGTCCTGAGACAAAAATGTTTGAGAAATGCTGTACTGGAGTAACACTTGTTGCAGTGAAACAGATGCATATGTGGTCTTTAATTTTTACTGTTTCTTAGAGAGTTCACCCCACGCCTCTGCTTACATTGGCCTTTATAATGATTGTGACATTTTTGTGATAATGGGCTGGTCATACTGCCAAAATGCAAATTTACCAGCTGAAGGAAGAGGGAGCTCTGCCACTTGACTAAAGCAACAGATGTAAAGTAGAGCAGTTCTGTCCACAAAGTAAGTAAGAGCATAAAACAGAAGAGGGAGGAGGCTGGGTTACCTCCTGTGTCCACAGAACAGTAGGTTCAGGACGAGGGCCACACCTACCGCCTTGCCTCCTTCCAGATTCTTTTGGAGGTTAAAATAGAGCGTGAAATGTGAAATTATACCATGGCTGAACCTCTGCAGAATGGGCATCTCCCTAAATGATAGTCCCTTTTTAAAATGATGATCATATGTGCAATGTGTCATGCCCTTAAACCACCCGATTCAGATTTACTTTTTCTTGCACGCTCATTGTGTGTCAGAAATCTGATAGGTACTTGCACATTTCTCATCTCATTAAATAGAAGATCGACCATAGAACATTGTTAAACACCAAACAGGTCACCAAAGAAGAATTTGTGAAATTTCCTTTCATTCTAGAGACCTTTAAATATAGACTAGTTTCCCATTCCTCTGTGATGGCCCCAACATGCTCTGTATGATAGCGGGTACTTAATAATTTTAGTTGTTATTACTGTTGCAGGCCTGTCAGAAAAATATCCAGGATACACTAACCATATCTCAAGTGCTCTTGCTTGCAAGAGTATGATTGAAAATTCCATGGCTGTCTCCCCATCATAAAAACATAATAGATCAGTAGAGTGAAACTATCAAGTTATAGTACAGATAACATTTTGGCACAATTTTTCATTTTCAATAGGTTTTGTTAGTGTCACATATACAAACCCTAAGTGACTTTACCAAGGCCCTATGGTATTTTCATAACACATTCTCACAGACAAGGACATAAAACTCAACTCCAGATCCTCTGCTGCAAATGCTGGGCTCCTTTCTTATTGTCGCTGTCACTAAGTAGCTCTGCAGCCTTGGGTCAGTTCCCGAACCTCTCACAGCCCCCAGACTCCTCATCTATCACTTGGCTACAGAAGTGCCTATCTATGAGGGTTGTCGTGAGGTTTGCACACAACAATAATGTGTATGGAAGGGCTCTTCATAAACAGTAAATTGTCTTATGCAAAAGACAGAGCCAAGGAGGAAGTTGATAAAGTGACTTTATTTCTTCCTCTCATCTTCATCGTCCCCACCCTCAATTCTGCCCAAGTACAATAAAGTAAAATCATAGTTTTTGATATAAAAATTCAGACAAAGTTTACATACCTTACTCTTCTTCCAAGCAAACTATTACTCCTAAGACCCTTCTACATGGAGACAGTCTATATCTTCCTCTGTTCTATGTTTTAATAATATTTAGCAATATAATATTTATACAGGAAGAACTTGAAATGCTCTGAGGTTGACTCGTGCAATCAATTATTCATTCAATGCATATTTAAATATGTGCTAAGTGTCAGGCTCTGAACTAGGCAGTGAGGATATAGCAGTGAAAAAAACATACCAAAATCCCTGCCTACATAGAGCTTATATTCTAATGGGGGGGGGGAAGTGAGATAATAAACAAATAAATAGGTAAAAATCAACACTATGTCCAAGGGTGATACAAACTATAGAGAAAAAGAAGGGAAGGAGATAGATAGTGCCAGCCATTGGTGACAGAGTAGAGGATGCAATTTAAATAACGTAGTCAAAGCAAGGCTTCCCTACCGTGATGTATTCAAGTGACTATCTGATGCAGTTATCCTGGAGGATATGGTTCAAGGCAGAGAAGACAGCAAGCAAAAATGTCCTGAGGTCTGGACCTTTTTGCTTGTGTTCAGGGGTAACAAGAAGCCAGGGTACTTAGGGAGAGTAAGATAGGGAGAGTATACTAGGAAATGAGTAAAAGAGATATTGGTAGGGATGAAATAGGCACCATCCAGTGGCTTCCCGTGTCACTGCAGAAGGACTTTGAGCAGAGGCCTGCATCGCTGGAAATGAGTGTTAAAAGAACCATTTTGGTGGCGGCCGGTTAGCTGAGTTGGTTAGAGCAATGTGCTCTTAACAACAAGGTTGCCTGTTCAGTCCCCACATGGGCCACTGTGAGCTGTGCCCTCCACAACTAGATTGAAACAACTACTTGACTTGGAGCTGATAGGTCCTGGAAAAACACACTAAAATAAATAAAAGTTAAAAAAAAAAGATTAAAAAGAATTTGACTTAAAAAAAAAAAAAGAACCACTTTGGCTACTGTATGGAGAATAGACTATTAAGCAGCAATGATGAGTAAAGAAAAACTAGTTAGGACACTCTGGAAATAATACAGGTGAGAGAGTAGATGGTAACCATGGAGATGGTGAGAGGTAGACAGAGTTTGGATATACTTTGATGGTAGAAACGACAGGATTCTTGGAAGGATTGGATGTGGGTTATTAGAGGAAGAAAGGATGACTTTAAGGATTTGGCTGAACACCTGGAATGATGGAGTGGCCTTTCACTTAGGTGAGGTGGGGTGCAACGCCAGGTTGGGCATTGGATGGGAAGATTAGCAGTTGTTTTGGACATGTTAATTTTGAGATGCCTTTATACATCCAAGATACAAAAGAGGTGGTCAAATATGAGAGTCTGAAATCATGGGGAGAGATCTGGGCTGGATACAAATTTGGGAGTCTCTGCATTTATAGGACACTTAAGAGTTAAGTTGAGATTGAATGATATTATTAAGCTAATGAGCATGGAGAGAGAAAAGAAGGATTTCAAGGACTGAGGCCTGAGCCTATAAAACCCAGAATTTGAAGAAGAACCAAGTAAGACTGAAGAGTGACAAGTGGAGTATAAGGAAAACCTGCAAACTCTTGCGATTTGAAAATGAAATGAAAAAGTGTATCAGGGAGCACGGAATGGTCAACCATGTCAAATGTTGCTGACAGGTCAAGTCAGATGAGAACAAAGAATTGACACTTGAATTTCGCAAAAGGAAAGTCATTAATGACCTTGACAAGAACCGGGTGGTGGTGACAAACACCAGAATGAAGCAAATTCAAAAAAGAATAGGAGAAAAAATATACTTGCTGGAGACAGCAAGTACAGAGAAGTTATGCTGTAAAAGAAAAATAGAAGGGGAAAAGGAGACTATGGAGATGAGAAGTTGGATTTTCTGAGGATATATTGGTTTTCTTATGGAGATGTTTGTAAGGGTGTTTATAGACATTCACTGTATTCATAATTCTTTATATGCAAATATACAAAGGACCTACACTAGACATAAATGGGTTTTGCTCTGGATTTCTTTTTTCAGGAACATGGTTAGCAACTATTCAAAAAAAGAAAAAACCCAAGCCTTACAGAGACTGATGCCCTGTTCCCCAGCCTGCAGCTAAGAAGCAGATCTTAATAGGCTTCAGACTTTGAGCACAAATGAACCCAAATGGATTCAACTTCACTGAACTATGTATCGTTTATTTTGTTACTAAAATAAGAGTATCAGGCAACTGGAAATCAATGAATTGATTTAAATATTATGCAAAAGATGGAGCTATTACTATGGGCACATTTTTATGATTTGAAAATCACATTTCAGCATTTTCCTTATGTCAGGGGCTGTGACAGGGCAGCATTGATTAACACATTCAGACCCAATCATCAAGAAAAAGACTTGGAACTGCAAATTTCTCTTGTAAAAGATGTCTTGTTAGGTCCACACTAAGTTCAAAGTTATTAAATGATGACAGTTGGGTTTGGGAGGGTTTTTTTTTTTTTTTTTGGCGTGTGATTTGTTTTTAACTTTTTACTATGAAAAATTTTATAATATGCAAAAGTAGAGAGAATAGATAATGACCCTTTCCCCATATACTCAGAACATAGCTTTAATGATTACCAACTCAGGGCTAAGCTTATTTCAGCTATATCCTCACCCATTTCTCTCTCTCCCAGCACTGAACTATTTGGAAGCAAATCCCAAACATCACATTATTACATCTATAATTACTTCAGTATGCATGTCTAAAAAAGGAGAAGGATTCTTTTTAAAATACCCACATAAGTACATAATTATTTTCACACCTAAAAATTAGAGTAGTTACTTAATTCCATTAAATATTCTTCAAGGTTCACATTTTCTTGAATGTCCCATAAATGTCTTTTTACATGTAGTTTGTTTGATTCAGGATCCTAACGGTCTACAAATGCATACATCATTTTTGAAAGGAACAAATGGGGAAATTTTAGACAGTTTTGGTTCACAAGCAAATTATCAAAAGCACTTTAGTACTATGGTATATACTATAAAATCAATTATAATCGAAATGTGAACAGCATATTTTTAAACGTTATTCTATAGTTCTAAGGAGTCTTCAAAATACTGAGAAGCATTTTCTGAAACAAAATAAAGAGGGGGATATGATTTGGCACTGCCAATTTCAAGTGTTTTCAATTGATATGGGAATTTCAGTTGAAAATACAATATCTTAACGAAATATGTATTTCTTATATCGGGTGATTTGGCTTTGTGTGGTAAGCTCTAGCCCATCCACTCTTCTAGCCATACTAAGAGCCAGCTTAAACATGTTTTAGCTCAATCTAGTCCTAAGAAATTATTCTCTTCCTCTCCAAAAAGAACTGAAACAGAACAAAAAATAATAATTACATGTAAGACATTTTTGCACGAATAAATTATGGCTGATTTTGGAATTAGGGGAGATTGGGCCTGGGGCAAAACAAGGACCATGTGACTATAACACTTAACATAATGAAAGTTAAGGAAATAACTACCTTAAATATAATTACACAAATTTACTGTTGTTTATTGTCATTAATTTAGAGTATCGAACTCAAAGGCCCTTTGGAGCCCCAGGCCTCACCTGTTAGAGGTGAGGCAACTGAGGCTGAATGACTTGCCTGGAGTCAAACAGCAGGAAAGCTATTCCCCAAATGAACGCAGGTCACCTGACTACCAGACCCCTCTTTTCCCCTGCTGTTGGTTCACACTGAGTCCCAAACTGCCAGATTATTTCTGATTCAAAGCCACTCCTCTTCTGTTAGAAGTCTTCCCTCCTCCGTGGAGCAAGACTTGGAAGAATCACTTTTACATTGTCATTTGTCTTTATTTTGCTTTCTACAGTCATTTTAGAGAATGTTGTCAACTACTTTAAATGGTTCTTTTGCTGCACTATTTAATGTGAAATGTATTTAATTATATGGCTACTGGTTATTTAGTTCTTACAATTTCTATGAAATCCTTTTGGCCAAGATGAAATGAGATGCTAGCGCAGTTTTTAAAGTTTAGTAAATATTTATTCTCTTGAAATTATATTAACGTTTATCTTTTAAAACAGTCAGCTGTCATACTTATAGTCTGTACAAAAGTACAGCACGACAACTATTAATTTTCACTACACAGTAAAGATACATTATCAATAAAACATTAAAAATATTTTTCAAAGGAACACTACATAATTTGTTGTAATAGCCCCCCCTAGTGAGCATTCCCACTATTGTTTACTGAACACCTTTTAGGGTTATTCATTTCAATACTTGTTATCGTTTCTTAGAAATTTTCTTTCTAGCTTACATATAAGCAAAAGTTATGTCACCAGATGATCTCTGCAGCTCCACATACACTCACAAGAATTAACCTTATCAACAGAATAGTTTTCAACTAGAAAAGAATGGTTATTTTTTCCATTCAACTTGAAACAGGAAAAATGAAAAAGAACAGAGAATCCAGCCAATATTACTGATAACAACAACTGTGACTTATTGAGCATTCACTATGTGCTATAGATTCTGCTCAGCACTTACATGGGTTATTTAATTTAATCCTTATATTACTTTATGCTGTTAATGCTATTACTAATCTCCTTTTGCAGATGAAGAAACTAAGTCTTTGAACTCAGGACGTGACAGCTAGCACGTGACAGCTGAAATTTGAATCCAGAGTCCATGCTCCAAGCCACTATTCTATTCTGTTGACACAGCCACAGGATAACTTACATGCCAGATCTGGTTTTTCTCATAATAATAAACCTGTTTGCCAGATTATTGCATTATTTATCCAGTCTACTTTGTTTATGCCACAGAAAAGTCCAAAGTCTCCTCTCTCTGCTCCAGTGTTGTAATTTTCTCTTTCTGCATATTCACCTGAGGCTATAGCTGCTACCTAGTTAAGAAGCAGTAGTAATTCCAGGGCTGTGGCAGGACAGATAGTATTTGAGCCTGAAACATCTTATTATATCAGATAGTAAGGAAGTACTCCCCCCCAAAAATGATAGGAGCAAGTCACAAGGACAAAGGTGCCAGCTTCTCCTGGCCAAACCTGGGACAATTTGAGCACCAAAATGATTAACTATAAACCACTGATTTATACACTGAAAAAATTAAGATAATTTGTGAGTTTATACTAATATTAGATAGGTACATAGAAAGGTGGATAGATAGACAGGTAGACAGACAAACAGAGAGATAAGAAAAAAGAAGGGCTCTGGCTGACAGGAGAATGTTGAAAGCAGACCAGGAAATGTGGACGGAGTACAGGAGTTAAAAAAGTGATTATTTTGTAACCGTCACAGTGATACTGAATCAGGCCAGGGACATCAACCAGGTTCAAAATCTAAAGGGAAATTTTGAGGAGGAGTAAGATATTTGCATGATCTTAAAGTGTCTTCTCACCTATCATTTATTAGTTGCAAGGGAGAAAAATTAAACAGCAATTATAGGGTGGAGAACTAAGACAACACCTTGATCTGGTCATCAAATGTAACATCACCAGTAAGGAGCAGCTGGACATGATGTGCCTCCCAGTGTAAGACCCTCAGAAGAACATATCACGTATGTCATCTTCCAATGGAGAATCCATTACCTGACTGCAACCATAAGGAAACCACGAAAAAACAAAATGATGAATGTTCTGTTCTTATAAAGGCAGGGGGCGGGGTGTATGTTCTTTAAAATAGTCAAAATCAGGAAAGACAAAGACCGTGGAAACAATCCAGATTCAAGGGGCCAAAGAGACATGATGACTAAAGGCAATACCTGTTTCTAGACTTCATTGTGCATAAAAAATACACAAGGGGTGTGAGGTAAAGAGCACTGGACAGGCAGCAGAGGAACCTGCGTGTCTGGTCCTGGCTCTACGGATTAGCCATGTGGTCTGAGCAAGTCATGCCACCTCTGGGACATGAACACTCTGACCTGGAATTTATCTAAGGCCCCTCCTAGTGTTATGATTTTATGTCTTACATCCACCATTTCTCAGGCCACCGATTAAGCAGTAGGCAATATGTCTTTAATGATACAACCACAGAGGACTTGAAATCTTCCACACGTTACTTTTCCTCTTGCTACTTAACTTTGGGTATTTTGTTGTTATGTTGCATTCTAGGGAAACTAGAGGTAAAGATGTGTGTGTGTGTGTGTGTGTGTGTGTGTGTGTGTGTGTGTGTGTGTGTTTAGAGAGAGAGAGGAGGGGATAAAAGGGGAGGGGAAGAGAGGGGTGACAGAGATGGTATTCTTTCTGTCAGGAAGAATAGCACACAGAAATGATGACATTTAAAAATCAGGAGCATTGACTCACAACTTAAAGTAATGCCTTCTTTTGTATAATGCCTTGCAGTTTCAAAGTAGGACCCCTAGAAGGGCATTAGTGGGTCAACTAACACAATTAAAATACAAAGCGTAGACTACATTAAAGTACTGCAGCATTGCAAACTTGAGTACTATATTGGGGTTATGTAAGATAATATCCTTGTTGTTGGGAAATATACATGGTAGTATCTAAGGTTAAAGGGTGATGCATGTAATTTACCCTCAAATTGTTACCAGCACAGGGTCCTTGCTCCTCTCAGGATAGAAATCAAGAAAGCGGGCAAAACAGTTTTGCAGAGAGAAAGGTTTATTAAAGTGAAGGTTTGGTGCACGAAGGGAGCACACTCCAGAGAGAATAGCTGTGACTTCCTGAGGTTTACAAGTACATCGGTTTTATGGGTTCTTGGGGTTAGGGGCCACCACTTCCTCTTTCCTTTTTCCCTCCCCCAAGTAGGTTGAGGAGTGTCCTTCCCTGCGCAGTGTTCCTACATGCTACTTCATGCATTGCATGTCTCATTAGCATCTTACAACTCCACCTAGGGTTGTGGTTTTTTCCATGATAATGAGGCAAAGTTAACTATAGGACAGCGTTGTAGCTAATGCCCATGTGCGACTGTAGCAACTTTCCCTGGGCCTGATTATTACTTCTGCTATTATGGTTCTATCCCCTCATTGTTTCTTATTGGCCGAGGGAGGTAACTCAGGGTTGTCTTCTCTCCAGCTGCAGGCTCCAGCTACGTGACAACCAATCACGAAATGGTTCAGGAAAAAGAAGAGTGTATACATTATATTGTTTGTTGGGTATATAGTTTCAGTATAGCAGGATGAAAAAATTTCTGTAGATGGATCATGATGATAGTAGCACAATGATATGAATGTACTTAATGCCACTGATTAGTACACTTAAACATTGTTTTGTACACCTGAAACTAATTTAAGGTAGTAAAATTTATGCACTGTATATTTTACCACAATTTTTATAAATATAAACAAATAAATAAATAAATATATATATATATATATATATATATATATATATATATATATATGGTAAAATGTTAACGATAGGTGAACTTGGGTTAAGAACACTTGGGTGTTCGTTGTATTATTCTCATATTTTTCTGCAAGATTGAAATTTTCCCAAATAAAATTTTACATGTAAATAAAGTAATAGTGACCAGTCAGGGTTCTGCCTGCTTCTTGAGTAGAATTTTCTCTGTGAGTGACACGAGCTGGCCTCTGGGAGCTGCCATCTGTGCCCAGCTCCTGCCTCTCCAAGCTGGACCTTCCTTCAAAGCCCTGTGATGCGAGGCTTTAAAGACAAAACTGACTACATTCTTTTAACAAACTGCCTGGGGCCTGGATAAACTCAGGAAGTGGGTGTGAGGTAAAGAGCACTGGACAAGCAGCAGAGGAACCTGCATGTCTGGTCCTGGCTCTACGGATTAGCCATGTGGTCTGAGCAAGTCATGCCACCTCTGGGACATGAGCACTCTGACCTGGAATTTATCTAAGGCCCCTCCCAGTGTTATGATTTTATGTCTTACAGCCACCATGTCTCAGGCCACCGATTAAGCAGTAGGCAATATGTCTTTAATGATACAACCACAGAGGACTTGAAATCTTCCACACGTTACTTTTCCTCTTGCTACTTAACTTTGGGTATATTCTGTTGTTATGTTGCATTCTAGGGAAACTAGAGGTAAGGATGTGTGTGTGTGTTTGTGTGTGTGTGTGTGTTTGTGTTTAGAGAGAGAGAGGAGGGGAAAACGGGAAGGGAGGGGAGACAGAGATGGTATTCTTTCTGTCAGGAAGAATAACACACTGAAATGAAGACATTTAAAAATCAGGAGCATTGACTCACAACTTAAAGTAATGCCTTCTTTTGTATAATGCCTTGCAGTTTCAAAGTAGGACCCCTAGAAGAAATACACCTGTCAAAAAGGGCTCCTTGTGGTTAACTTGGCCTAATCAGATAAATTCATAATCAGAGTGTAGCAGCTATTGTTTACAGAGGCCTCTCATGCACATTGCATACCAGGGAAAAGCCACAGGCTGAGCTGTCAAACGTCCTGCACTGTGTTCCTTGCTCTGAGCTGAACCTTATAAAAGAGTTCCCAGAACTGTATTTTGACCAATGGGTTGAGACTGGACCTGTCCAATCTGCAGCTGCACAGCTATAGCCTCTTTTGCATCTTTACTGAGCAATCAGAGTGGCTCCATAACAACCAATCAGAATGCATGATTCTGACCAATCAGGACCATGCCATTTAGACCAATCAAACTCTGTAAATTTGGACTCATTTGCAATCAGGGACCAGGGCAGACACTTTGTTTATATAAGCGGATCTCCTCATTGTCTCAGAGTAGTGCACTCTTGGTTTTCTTCTGTGGCTGTGTTTCCTCAGTCTGCAAACTACCTGAATAAAGTTTCTCCTTTTCCTGCTCCCCAAACTGGGGACTCCTGTTGGCACTGGATTAGTGGCAGCAAACTTTTATTGACAGAAGTAATTCCATATCTATTGTCTCATTTTATCCTTCAATTGCTGTGTGGGACAGCTGAGTCAGGCAACATTATGCCCATTTTAATGAGTAAACTGGTTCGGAGAAGGCACATGACACACAGCAAATTTGTGGTGGGTCATCAATTTGAATCTCAGTTTTTTGAACTTGTTGGTAATGCTCTTCCCAATCAAAACATTTCAAAACCTATGAGATTTCTTCTACAAATAATAGGCCTGTAATACTTCAAAACTCACGGTCATGAAAGGCAAAGAAAGGCTGAGAAACTGCCTTCCAGCCATCCAAGTGCCTGGCTGCACTTCTTTCGGCTCTGAGTCCTGTGGGAATTCAACCAGCACTCAATACCCAATGGGGCAACTCTTAACCAATGAGGAATGGGTGCTGGTGGATAAGTATTCCTTTCTTCCATCCTCAGGTAGACAATCCTGAGAATCCTCCCACTGAAATCCTTAGAATCTTCCAGAGGCATCTAGCCCTAGTCCAGTCATCCAAAGCAGGAACCAATTCAAAATGCAACTTAGCATCAGCTTTTCTTCTTTGTTTCCCTCTGACAATCCCCTACATAAAGTACTGAACTCAAACCCTGGTCTCAGGCTCTGCTTTCTGGGAGGAACCAGGCTGAGATTCTTCTTAACACTGGATATTCCAAAGAAACTGAGACCAGCCTGATGTTTTCATTGCTTTGTGGAAAACTACTTTTTCTGGATGCTCATAGAATTTCTTCTTTATCATTAATGTTTTAAAATGTTATCAGAATATATTCAGGTATGTTGCTTTTTCCCAACAACTTGCCTGGTACATGATACTTGCTCTTAATTTTCAAATTGGGGTCTACTTTGGGATCAAGGAGTTCATCTTGTTTGATTACTGCTTCTGCCACGATTCTGTCATCCCTTTCTGAAATTGCTCTTCCTAACAGATTGGATCCCTTCCACCTATCCCACTTGCAGTTTTCATAATTCTATCCTTTTCCTCTGAGTTCTGGACACTCTCTCAAGTTTGCCTAACTAACCAGATTTTTAGGAGTTTTCAGCCTCATATCTAAGTAGCCCTTTGGGGTAGCTACATTAACTCAGGTTTCCTGCTCACTCCCGTAAGCAGATACAGATAATATGTGGTACCCTTTCATATGTAGTGATTTCCTTTGCCCAAATGGAGTTTTTGATGCCCAGGTTTTTGGTTATCGTGGCCAAGAACACTGTGAGCCCTGGAGTCCTCTGGTCCCACTGGTAGGATTGAAATGCATTGTTAGGGAAGAGCTAGGGGTAAGTCCAAGTTGAAAGCCTATCCCCCAACATTCCCACAGGTTGCTCTCATTTCCAGGCCTCAGGGCTGATGATATTTGCCTCACAGTGAAGATTACAAAAATAACATATATACTGCTGTGAGCAGCCGACTGGTGGCGGACTGCCTCAGCCGGGAGGTGGGGGGGGGGGGGCGGGGGGCAGCGCAAGGCTCATAATACCAGCATGGGCCAGGGAGCTGTGTCCTACACAACCAGACTGAGAAACAACGGTGTGAACCGGAATGGGGGTGGGGGGTAGGTGGAAGAAGGGAGAAAACCAAAACAAACAAAAATATATAGACATATATTAGTGCTTTGTAAACATAAAAATTAGTCCTTCAATTTAGAATCACCCAGTGGCAAAACCATGAAAATACTCCAGGTATGGAGCTTTATGTAACAGCATTGTCATCTCCTCAACAGATTTGAAAGGGGGCAGAGAGTCTGAATGGCTGAGAGAATTGGGGGCATCAGCCCATTCCCAATATATTTTTCTGAACTTCCTGCTTCTGTGTAAGGACCGTGCCAAGGATACCTGCTGTCTTTAATCTATTCAGTCTTCTTTTCCCATTTTTTTACTAGTACCGTCACACAAATTTCCCTTTCCAGATGCATGTCCACATTACCAGGACACAATACAGAGGGGGCTAATCCCATATTCACTCCAAGGGGGTCATTTGACCCAGTTGGGGCCAACCAGTGTGAATCTCTCTCTGTTAGGGTTGTTAACTGGTAGAATGTAAACCTGGAGTTATTGGTGGCTATCTTTGCCACCAATAGAAAGAACCTATCAGAGAATGGGATCAAAACAAGAGGGTGCAGAACCAAGACATTGCAAGAGATGTATTTCTGTCCACTGAACACCTGGATCCTGCAGTATCTGAACATGACCTACCCCTGCACCTTTCTATTTCCTAAACCTACAAATTCCACTTTTTGCATAAGGTTATTTGAATTGATATTCTGACATTTACAACAAAAGATCACTACTAATAAAGTCTACATATCAATTTGGTCCTTCACTGAGATTGTATTTGCAGTGTGTAGTGGAAAGAAAAGAAGTACTTGAAATTAAGACTAGTTTAATTTTCAAGAGGTACTTGAAATGAACACTAGTTTAAGATATCAGTTGGTTGACATTATGCTATAGTCTGAATTTTTTTGTCCCCCCTCAAATTCACATGTTCCAATCCTCCCCTCACAAGGTGTTGGTATCATATTAGGTGTGGCTTTGGGAGGTGGTTAGGTCATGAGGGTGGAGGCCTTCTGAATGAGATTAGTGCCCTAAAAAAGAATCCTCGGAGCATTTGTTTGCCCCTTCTGCCATGTGAGGATACAATGAGAAGACCGCAACCTAAGAGGGCCCTCACATGACCATGCTGATCTCAGACTTCCAACCTATAGAACCGTGAGAAATAAATGTCTGTTGTTTATAAGCCACCCAGTTGATGGTATGTTACTATAGCAGCCTAAACTAAGACACATTGACTAAATCAAATGAGCTTTATTTGTTATCTTTAAAATGGAATAAGATCCTACTTACTTCACAGATATGTTTGAGCATCAAATATGAAAGCAATTTGAAAGTGCTGTGTGAATTATAAAGCATTCTGGAAAAAGTAAGGATAAAATTAAAATCCAATTATGTTATTTTTGCCTCATTTCAAAGAGAGATACATTGCCTGTTTCTTTTGTTGTGGAAATTGGTGGCAACTGACTATTCTTCGAAATCATTTTGTTTTTGCCTTCTGGCTAGAATTTAAGTATATCTTTAATTCTTTCTCATTTTTCCCCCACCGATGTTTCTAACTAAAATAGCATAAAGCTTCATTATGAAAACATGTCCTGAAATAAATGGTATGAAATCCAGCATTTGCAAGATGGGGAGTGGCAGGGTAGTAGGTAGGGGTAAAAATGCAAGAAAATTGACCATGAGTAGATAATTGTCAAAGCTGGGTAATGACTATATGAGTGTTCATTATATTATTTTCTCTACCTCTGTAATCAAGACACCCTATCTTTATGTTAACATGTATCAGATTATGTATCAGATTGTGTTCCTTGGAACACAAGTTTTTAAAGATGTTAATAAGCGTTTTGTATAAAAGGGTTCCAGAGATAAATTTGTGAAATATTAGATAATTTGATGTTAAGCAGGATTGTTTACAAAGAGACTTCTCAAAACTTTGCTCCAATATACAATTAGATTACAGATCTAAAAAAGAGAATTTCCCCAAAATATTTGACCACAAGATCCTTATTTTAACATACAGATCCAGAGCCAGATGACCTTTGTTCAAATGCTGTCTGTAATTGTGTCATCTTAGACAAGTTACTTAATCACCTTGTGCCTTAGTTTCTATATCAGAAAAGTTGAAACAATAAAGGTACCTACTTTATTGGAAGATTCAATAAGTTAACTTATGTGAGGTGTTTGGAGCAGTACCTGGCTCATGGTAAATACTAGAAAGTTGTTAGCTATTGTTATATTGTTATTACTGTGTTATTGTTATTATTCCAGTTGTTATTTTAGAGGACTACACATTAACATCTCAGTGACCTAGATCAGATGTAGTAACTTGGGAAGCTCCTCTAGGTCAGAGGTTGGTGGTTACCCAACCAGGTGGGTCTTTGAAGGACAGATGGCCAGCTCTCCCCACTGAGATGCTGACGCAGGTGGTCTGCAGCAGGGCCCAGGAATTTGCATTAATTTCAAAAGCACCTCAGATGATTCTGATGATCACTCATGGTTGGGATCCACCAGACTTACCAATGCCATCTCTTTACACTTTTCACTTAAGGCCTATAGTTCAAAACTCTAGGGATCTTTTCCCTTCAACATGTGCAAACTTTGGAGACTTAACAGGAGACAAGAAAGAGACTAGAAACCCAGCATGTCTAGTGGTTTTGTCTGTGGTACCATCAATGCAAACAGCCGATTAACAATCCATTTAGGTATTTTAGTGGTTTAAGGGACCTATAATGACACCGAGACAAGGACTTCCAAAAAGCATAGCCTGTTATGGTACAGAGCAGTACAGAGAAGGGCAAAAAATAGATCAGGATTAGGGGAAGAGACAGAAATAAAACAATTTGCACAAAAGATAAATGCATTGCACTGTTTGAAGAGATGTACAGTTCCCCGCCGCATGTTGGAAAATATTGCAGGTCTAACAGCAACTACTGATAGTGACGACTGGTCGCCAAAGTCTACCCAAAGGACGAATTGTCAAACCTTTGGATTTCTGCCTATCAAGGTGAAACATGGTGTGTCAGTACAATTTTCATTTGAATGGTCCTCTTCATATGTTTAGGGACATTTGTATTTATTTTTCTGTAAACTATACAGCTTTGAGTTATTTCCTTTGTCACGAGGGTAAGCTGGTCTACCTAAGTGAATAAACCACTGAAAAAGTTCCAGGAACCAGAACCAAGTGTCCCCATTTCCATGATCACTTGCCCTTCTTGGTGCTAAAGGAAGCACAAGGCACCAGTGACACCTTAGAGCTGTCCCCAACTGCAGGAGACCAGGAACAACAGCCAACTTTTCCTCATCAGTTGAGCCAAAATATTGTGTTAAATCCCCTTGTTTGGAGAAATAGATTTAGTCTCCCCCTTTAAGAAGTCTATGTGATCTGGGGCCAGCCCAGTGACTCAGGCGGTTAGAGCTCCGTGCTCCTAACTCCAAAGGCTGCTGGTTCCATTCCCACATGGGCCAGTGGGTGCTCAACCACAAGGTTGCCGGTTCAATTCCTCAAGTCCCACAAGGGATGGTGGGCAGCACCCCCTGCAACTAAGATTGAACACGGCACCTTGAGTTGAGCTGCCTCCCACATGGCTCAGTTGGAGCGCGTGCTCTCAACCACAAGGTTGCCTGTTCGACTCCCACAAGGGATGGTGGGCTGTGCCCCCTGCAACTAACAACAGCAACTGGATGTGGAGCTGAGCTGCGCCCTCCACAACTAAGACTGAAAGGACAACAACCTGAAGCTGATCAGCACCCTCCACAACTACAATTGAAAGGATAACAACTTACTTTGGAAAAAATCCTGGAAGTACACACTGTTCCCCAATAAAGTCCTTTTCCTTGCCCAATAAAATCTTTTTAAAAAGAAGTCTATGTGATCTATCATTCTTTTCATCTTTGATGGGAATAAATAGATTGACATGGAAATGTTATTTTTCCCCCCACACATTAGCAAAAGGAAATGTTGTGACTCTTCAAAAGATTGGTTTCACATCATTCTGGTGTTTGGTAAACTGAATATGGCTACTTAACAGATTGTGAAAATTAAATTGATTATTGTATTTAGATGTTAAATTGATTAAAATTACTCTAATTCAAAAATATTATCTATCAGGTAAGCATATTATAAGGTTTGAAAAGGATTGCCCTTGTTTTTAATTATATTTTGTCATTCTTGTGCTGAATACATTGCTCCAAAATGTTAGTACTCAGTTGTTAAACTTTATGGAGGAGTATGTGTCACTTAAAACATAACTGGAATTGAACCCAACAGGGGAGCATTCACTGGCTTCAGCGACTATGAAATTACTTTATCCTTTGCAAAGCTTACCAACTAGAAGGTACTTGAAAGTTATTATATTGATCATAATGCCATAAATAACTGTAAAATAATGGATTTTTTTTCCTGAGCACACACGTATTTTCTCCCTCTTTTATTCCTAATGCAGGGGTAAGCAGAAAGGATACTTTCATCCAGTCACTCCATGTGGGCTCTCATCCAATAAAAGGGACACAGACACTAAAGAATGATCATACAAAACACTAAATATATCATTTCCCATTAGCACAGCACACATCCTATTCCTGGTAGTGGAAATTAGGCCATGCTAATGTAAGAGCCCAATAATGAGAGCATAAAAATTAATACACATCTCTAAGATGAGTTTCAAGTTTCCAAGAATCAGCCTAATTCTCTTTTCAATATGCTAACTGGTAGAAGAAGTCAGGCAGCTTTTTATGAAAAAAGAAGAAAGAAGAGTGTGATAGTTAATTTTACGTGTCAACTTGGTGAGTCCATGGTACCCAGATAGTTGGTCAAATATTTATTCTAGCTGTTTCTGTGAATGTATTTTTTAAGGTGAGATTAACATTTAAATCAGTAGATTTTGTGAAAATCAGATTAGTCTCCATAATGTGGTTGAGCCCCATCTAATCAGTTGAAGTCCTTGCTTAAAAAAAAGACTGAGTTCCCCCAAAGAAGAGGGAATTCTGCCAGCAACTACTTTTGGACTTGAACTGCAGCATCTCCTCTTTCCCAAGTCTCAAGCCTACAGATTTTAAATTTGCCAGCCTCCACAATTGCATGAGCCAATTCCTTAAAATAAATCTTTCTCTTCGTCAATCTATCTATCATCTATCTATCTATCTATATCTAATCTGTAGCTGTAGTTTCATGTATATCTATATCCATCGATCCTTTGGTTCTGTTTCTCTGGACGACACTGACTAATACAAATAGTAGGGGTCTGCAAGTAGCACTTAGAAGTAGGAATGCGGGAGTGAGTAACAAATGGGCCTAATAAAGAAGAGATGACTCCCTAAGCAGCTAATACATCTGTAATGAGTTGAACACACAGACATCAGACCAGTTCAGGCACCTTCTGGTTGTGACACAAGTATTTATACTCAGGCCAAACCCCTCATCTACTGTACAGCCAGCACACAGTAAGAAGGAGCTGGGGTGACTCACCCTGTTCACAACAAAGGTTTGAACTCTCCAAAATTGTTCCTATTTTGTTTCTTGAATGTATTCAAGTGTAGGGGAGGAAAAATAATTTTCTACATTCTTGGCTGAAACCCTCTTGTAATAAAAAGACCAATTAAGAGGAGAAAAACAATTTACTACATAAACACATATGTACAGCCTCACAAAGATATGAGACTTAAAGAAGTGTCCAGAGCAGGAAGCTTGTATAGCTTTTAGACAAAGAAACAATAAACTTGTGAAGAACTGACAAGACAAAGGAGTTTGAGCTGTGGTAGAAAAATGGTAAAGAAGAAACAACATTTGTTTACATAGCCTTCAGTCCAAACTTCCCTGACTCTGGTGAGAAGGATGTCTTCTCCCTCCTGGTACGGGTGTTGGGGGGTACCTTTCTCATTGGAGATTTCAGGGGGACAACGGAGGGTCAGATTGTCCTTTTTTTCACCAGCTGTTTCTCAAGTGCCTTTAATTAAAAATAATCAATATGCCAAAATGGCAAAATTCTAAACAAAATACTAACAAATCGAATACAATACATTAAAAATATTATATATTATGATCAAGTGGGGTTCATTCCAGGGGCCCAAGGATAGTTCGGCATATGCAAGTTGATCAATGTGATACATCACATAAACAAAATAAAGAATAAAAATCATATAACCGTATCAATAGGTGCAGAAAAAGCATTTGACAAGATAAAACGTTCATTTATTATTAAAATGCTTAATAAAATGAGTATAGAAGGAAAGTACCTGAAGATAATAAAGGCCATATACGTGTATGACAAACCCTCAGCTAATATCATACTTAATGGTAAAAAACAGAACTTTTCCTCTAAGATTAGGAACAAGACAGGGACGCCCCTTCTCACCATTGTTATTTAACATAGTATTGGAAATCTTAGCCAGAGCAATCAGCCAAGACAAAGAAATAAAAGGCATCCAAATTGGGAATGAAGAAGTCAAACTGTCACTTTCTGCAGACGACATGTGTCTTTATATAGAAAACCCTAAGACTCCACCAAAAAAACTCTTAGAAACAATAAAAAAATACAGCAAAGTTGCAGGATATAAAATCAGTGCATATAGACCCATTGTGTTCCTATATACTAACAATGAAATTTCAGAAAAAGAAATGAAAAAAATCAATTCTTTTTGCAATTACAATGAAAAGAATACTATACCAAGGAACAAACTTAACAAACGATGTGAAGGACCTATACACTGAAAATTGTAAGACATTATTGAAATAAACTAAAGATCCAAAGAAATGGAAAGCTACTCTGTGTTATTGATTGGAAGAATTAATACAGAGGGTGCCAAGAAAATGTATACACATTTTAAGAAAGGAAAATACTATGCTAAAATTGTAATAAAAGAATGATGCTAACATTCATTTGAGCAAACTTCATATTATACATTGCTACTGTAATTCAATTCAACTTCAAAAAGTAATACATAGATAACATCTTTTAAAATGTGTACTTTTTGGTACCCCTGTTGTAATTAAAATGGCCATACTACTGAAAGCAATATAGAGATTTAATGCAATCCCCAGCAAAATCCCAATGGCATTTTTTAAGGAAATAGAACAAACAAACAAAAAAAACCCATCAGGTTTGTATAGAATCACAAAAGACCCTGTATAGCCAAAGCAATCCTAAGAAAAAAGAACACGGTCAGAGGTATCATAATCCCTGACTTCAAATTATATTACAAAGCTATAATAATCAAAACAGCATGATATTGGCAGAAAAATAGACACACTGACCAATGGAACAGAAATGAGAACACAGAAATAAACCCATATGCATATAGTCAGATAATTTTCGACAAAGAAGCCAAAAACATACAATGGAGAAAATAAAGCTTCTTCTATAAATGGTGCTAGGAAAATTGGAAAGCCACATACAAAAAAATGAAACTAGGCTATTTGTCACCATACACAAAAATTAACTCAAAATGGATCAACGACCTAAATATAAAACGTGAAATAATAAAATACATAGAAGAAAACATAGGTGTTAAACTTATGGTTCTTGGTGTTAGAAAGGATTTTATGACATTTGACCTCGAAGGCAAAGGAAGCAAGAACAAAAATAAATAGATAGGACTATATCAGCCTGAAAAGCTTCTGCACAGCAAATGCAACCATCAAAAAAACAAAGAGGCAACCAATCTAATGCGAGAAGATATTTGCAAACATACCTCTGATAAGGGGCTAATATCCAAAATATATAAAGACTTCATATAACTTAACAACAAAAAAAGAAACAATCCAATTAAAAAATGGGCAGAGGACCTGCACAGACACTTCTCCCAAGAAGACATACAAATGGTCAACAGATACATGAAAAGATGTTCAATTTCACTAGCTATTAGGGAAAAACCAATCAAAACCACAATGAGATACCACCTCACCTGTTAGAATGGCTACTAACAAGACAAGTAATAAGAAGTATTAGAGATGTTGTAGAGAAAAGGGAACCCTCGCACACTGCTGGTGAGAATGTAAATTGATGCAGCCATTATGGAAAAACAGTATGGAGGTTCCTCAAAAAATGAAGAATAGAATTACCATATGACCCAGCAATCCCTCTTCTGGGTATCTACCCTAAAAATCTGAAAACATTTATCTGTAAAGATATATGTACCTCTTCCTGGTGGCCAAGACATAGAAACAACTGAAGCGACCTTCGACAGATGATTGGATAAAGAAGATGTGGTACATATATACAATGGAATATTACGCAGCCAAAGAAAAGATGAATTAATGCCCTTGGTGATAACATAGATGGATCTTGAGACTATCATACTAAATGAAATAAGTCAGACAGAAAAAGTCAAGAACCATATGATTTCACTCATGTGGGATATAAAACTGAAAGCAACAAACGAACAAGATAAACAAACAAAAACTCATAGACATGGACAACAGTTTAGTGATTATCAAAGGGTAGCGGGGTAGGTAGAAGAGGGTAGTCAAATATATGGTAACAAGGAGATTTGACCTTGGGTGGTGAACACACAGTGCAATATACAGACGATGTTTTACTATTTGTACACTTAAAATCTATACAGTAGTACCTCAGTTTTCAAACTCTCCGTTGATGAACATTTCGATGTAAGAACTCCGTAAAACCGGAAGTAAATGCTTCAGTTTTTGAATATGCCTCAAAAGTCGAACATGTCATGCAGCTTCCGCTGAGTGTAAGATCCTGAGGCCTAGCTGTAGGCTGTTTTCTAATGTTTCAGAACTCAAATGGTCTTGCTGAATGAATTACATTAAAAAACCGAGGTACCACTGCATAATTTTATTAACCAATGTCACACCAATAAACTTAATAATAAAACGCAATTTATAAGGCTTTTATTAGTAACTGATAAGACCAGAAAAGCAAAAGTGAGCACTTAACTGAGAGGAACTGTCACTGGTGTTAAGTGTTATGATGCATTCAGAATCACATGATTAGGTGGATCACATGATTTAGTGCAATTAGTTCCCAAAGAGGATTCTGAGGAAAGCAATCCTGAAAGATTCTCCTTTCCAAAATAATTCTAGGGTTCAATGTAGTTGGAAAACTTTGCATATTTTTGGAAATTCACAAAGCACTTTAACATGCAAATGATTTCAGAAGCTCCACCCTCAGGACAGGTATTTAACGGTTTCACTGTTAAGTCAAGATGTACCAAATTTATGTGACCATGGAACACTTTTTTTTGTAACACTTATTAACACCCTTTAGGATTCAGGTCTTCCAAGTACATTTTGAAAAATGCCATTTTAAAATAATGAAGGAAACAAAAGTAACACTGAGCACTGTTATTCATGGTCCTACTTAACCCTTATCTCGTCCCCATGCCTGGTAGTATTGGATTTGGGCCATTCATTTCTGTTTGAGATTTCACTAAACAACCCTTACGTTCTCAGCTCAGGTAGTACCTTCACTACATGAGTGCTATACATAGCACTATAAATAGCTGTTCATGAAAGTATTTGTTTTACCTACAGTTCTGATAACTGAATTATCATCAAAAGTTTGGAGACTCATCAAGCAATTCAAAGAAATTTTACAATGTCTTCAAATAAAACTAAAGAACAGTGACTGGAAGACTCAGAATCTTGGAAGTGATGTTGATGGCTGTTGTGGATCATATCATTGGACTTTTATCTTTATTCTTCATCTCTATTTTATAGAGAGCCTTTGGCTATCTCTCATTCTAACAATTCCACATTAACCTTTTCTCTCCTTGAAGTTTCTGCTCTCTCTTCTTTCCTTCCAAATAAAACTTCTGAAAGGAATAATTGTCACTCCCTGTCCTCAGTTCTTATCTTTCTTCCTTAACCCACAGCGATCTGGCTTCTGCTCTAAAACTCTAATAAATTTACTCTGACAAAAGTCACCCATAATCTCCTAAAGTAATTTTATGGCCATTTTAAAGCTTTTTAATGTGAGACATTTCAAACATGCATAAAATAGACCAGCTAGTACAATGTACTTTTTGTCCTATGTTCCCATTTCCCATTTCAACAGTTACCAATTCAGAGTCCAGTATGCCTCATCTATACCACCACTTCCTCCCCTCTCATAGCATTTTGAAGCAAATCCCAGACATTATGTCATCTCATCCTTAAATATTTCAGTATCTATCTCTAAAACATAAGAACGCTTTTTTAGAAGCATAACCACAACATTAACGGCCATTTTCTATTTCTTCTCTCACTCAGTCGCTGCATAATTTGATAATACTGACATTTCCTTTCTTCTTGAAACTTGGTCCTCTCTTGCCTCCCGTGTCAATTATTTTCCTTGTTATTTTATTTCTCCTGATGTCCCTCCTCCCTCTCTAGCACTCTTTCTTTACTAGTGTCACTCCTTTTTCTCTACCCAACTTTCGAATAGTAGCCCTCCCAGCTGCCTCCCACCCCTATCAGGACTGTCCTAAACTCTCTTATCTTTTTTCCCTGTACTAGGGGTTCTCGAACTTAATATGCATACAAATCACCTGTGGCTTTGTTAAAATGCAGATTCGAAAAATTAGGTCCTGTGTGGGGATTGAGACTCTGCATTTCAACAAGCTTTCAGGTTAGGACTGTGATTGTATTTGTTTATCTACTGCTGCATACAAATTACTCCAAAATTTAACAGCTTAACAACAAATGAATTATTTCACATAGTTTCTGAAGGGTCAGGAAACCTAGGAGCTGGATGGTTCTGCTCAGGGTCTCATATGAAGTTGTAGGTAAGATGTTGACAGGGGCTGTCTTCACCAGAAGCTAAGTAGGGCCAGAAGATCATCTGCTTCAAGTATAGCTCACACATCTGACTGTTGAAAAGAGGCCATAGTTCCTGATCACTGGGTAGTTTCAGTGTTCTCAGGACATGGCAGCTGGCTTCCCACAGAGCTAATGAGTCAAGAGAGCCTTATGACCAGACCTCAGAAGTCACACTCTGTCATTTACACAATACCCTATTAGTTACACAAGTCTGCCCTATTTATTGTGGAAGGGGACTACAGAAAGTCACAAATACCTGGAGGTGGGAATCATCTTGGATGCTGACTTTCATTCTGGTCTATGGGTCATGTTCTGAGGAGCAAGACTTTACACAATATCCTTGGAAGAATTTGTTGTCATTACTTCCATGGTGATGGAGGATATTTTCTTTGTGCCGAGATCGTGTCTTATGAAACCGAGAAGGGAAGCACAGACTAAGGAGAGGTGAGGAGTAGTAAAACAGGATAGTTTATTAAAAATAAAGAGTTGCAACTCTCGGAACAAGAGGGGGTCTCAACCAGTTGCCCAGTGACTTAGGCAAAAGTTCTTACTTTTATTCCTTCTCTTGCCGCTTGGGGAAGGAGGCTGGAGCCTTCTAATGAAATTCGTCTATCAAGTTTATCCTGTTTGCCCACCCTAAAAGGATTAATGAACCCATCCTTATCTATCAGATCCTAAAGGGATTAAAAATCCATCCCTCAGATCTGTTCCATTTCCCAAAAGGGATTTATGAGATAATTTATTAACCTCAAGACACATTCTCATATCTTTGTCCTGGAGTGAAGGAGACACTTCAGAACCTGAAGTTTCAGGATATGGCTGCCTTTTGCTTATTTCACCAGGGAACTTTCCTATCTGCCTAACAACATGTTAACTAACCTGTCTCACTGGCATCAGATTCATTTACATATAAATAAATCCTAAATCAATTTTTTCCTAAGTTTCATGCCTGTATTTCTAACTGCCAAATGGAACATATTTGAGAAATCTCTAAAACTCAGCATGCTCCAAAATGAACTCATTTCTGCCTTCAAACGGGCTCGTCCTTCTGAGTTCTCATACTCTCAGGAAGAGACACAGTATCACCATCTACAGAGATGATCAAGTAAAGAATCTGAGTTGGCGGCCCCACCCGTGGAACGGGAGCAATCGCGGCTGTGGTTGCTTGGTTTTCCTACGCGCTGGGGATGGCGGAGGGAGGGGTACACCAGGGGTTCACTTTCAAGATGGAAAGCCCTTCAGACTCAGCTGTGGTTTTCCCTACCACTCCCCAGGCCTGCGCCAAGCCACCCTCGCCCCGCAGAACTGGTTCGAGAAAACAACCTATGAGTGCAACACTTAGAGAACGGTTAAGGAAAACTAGATCTTCATTTAATTCCTGTTACAGTGTAGTAAAACGTCTTAAAATAGAGAACGAAGAAGACAATCAGAACTTTGCAGAGAAACCAGCATCTTCAACAGAAGAAAACTGCTTGGAATTTCAAGAAAATTTTAAACACATTGACAGTGAATTTAAAGAAAGTACATATTTGAAAAATACCATCAAAAATATCAATGCATGTGAATCTACTGGGTCTTGCAGTGATCTCCAAAATGACTTTGCGAATGAGAACCTTCCCAAACAAGGATTAAACGAAGAAAAAGCAAAATTGGTGAAGCAGATTCAGGAGAAAGAAGACCTTCTTCGGAGGCTAAAACTAGTCAAAATGTACAGATCAAAGAATGACCTGTGTCAGTTACAGTTGCTAATAAAGAAGTGGAGAAGCTGTAGCCAGCTATTGCTTTATGAGTTGCAGTCAGCCATGTCCGAGGAGAACAAAAAGCTCAGCCTTACTCAGTTAATAGATCACTATGGGTTAGATGATAAATTGCTACATTATAACAGAAATGAAGAAGAATTTATAGATGTTTAATTCATATTGTTTTCTCCAGAATATCTTTGAGAATGACAGCTTAAAAGATCCTACATTTTAAAGGGAAGATAAAAACCACTAGGGCTTAGAGAAAGGTATCTTGATGAACATCAGTTTGGGGTACTCTGTTATATAGATGTAAACTAAGTTCTAAAATGAAAAGTTTTGATTTTGGATAAATTTGCCAAAGAAAATTTTACATTTAAACAATGTGAAAAAAATTTTAAATCGTGTTTTAAAAAATAATTTGTGCAGTTCTGGAAGTTGTAATACATTGTTTTGTTTTATTGTGGTAAACAGGTTTTATTTTAAATGTTAAAAATAATAAAAAATAAATAAAGAAAAAAAAAAAAAAGAATCTGAGTCAATGACTCCTGTCTCACCTTCATATTTCTAATCAGTTTCCAAGGCCTGCATCTTTTGCCTTCTAACGATCACCCTTTCTCATTGCTCCTGCTTTAGAATAGACCGATTGGCTTTAAAACAACTTCTCTTACCTAGTTCAACTGATGCTCAAATTATTGACATGGTCATCTAAAATTCATCTGAAGCATCCCACATATGATGGGAGAGTATCAGCCCTTTTTAAGAATTTTTCATATTTTCTATGTGTTCTTTTTCTATTTCACCCACTATTTAGCCTTGAGAATTTTTAAAAAACACATTTGTCTCAGGACATAGCTAATGAATGTCACTCCCCTAATATGATTTTATGTCATATTAATGCATTTTATACACCCTATGATGTTAACTTCATTCTTAATATAGTTTTTCTTATTTATTCTATTTTAAAAATTTCAGACTTGTAGCCATCCAATGATGCTTCCACATTATTTTCAAATTTTTCATGTACTTGTCAAATCTATGATACTCAAATCCAGTATGTCAAATGTTATCCATAATTCTTACCTTTTTAATTGTTTTTTTCTGATTGTGCACATTTTTACTCACAGAATTTATTACATAAATTAGCACATACTCATGTTCATTCCTGATTACTTCAACCTAATATTCTGAAAGTAAAAGTAAAAAGGTATTATGGATATATCTAGTGAGTTTTTTATAGATTTGTGATATTAACCCCTTATCAGATATATCATTGGCAAATATCTTTTCCCATTCAGTAGGATCCCTTTTTGTTTTATTGATGGTTTCTTTTGCTGTGAAAAAACTTTTTAGTTTGATGTAATCCCACATGTTTATTTTTTCACTTACTTCCCTCGTGCGAGGGGATATATCAGCAAAAATCTTGCTCCGGGTAATGTCTGTGAAGTTTCTTCCTATATTTTCTTTTAGGTATTTTATGGTTTCAGATCTTACATTTAAGTCTTTAAGCCATTTTGAATTTATTTTTGTATATAGTATAAGGAGGTGGTCCAGCTTCATTTTTTTGCGTGTGTCTGTCCAGGTTTCCCAGCACCATTTATTGCATACACTGTCTTTACCCCATCGTACATTCTTGCTTCCATTGTCGTAGATTAAATGGCCATATAGGCATGGATTTATTTCTGGACTCTCTATTCTATTCCATTGATCTATGTGTCTGTTTTTATGCCAGTACCATGCTGTTTTAATTACTGTAGCCTTATAGTATAATTTGAAGTCAGGTATTATTATACCTCCCACTTTGTTCTTATTTCTCAAGATTGCTGAGGCTATTCAGGGTCTTTTACGGTCCCAAATAAATTTTAGGATTATATGTTCTATTTCTGTGAAAAACGTCGTTGGTAGTTTGATAGGAATTGCATTAAATATGTATATTGTCTTAGGCAGTATGGACATTTTAACTATATTAATTCTTTCTATCCATGAACATGATATGTTTTTCCATCTATTTATGTCTTCTTTCATTTCTTTCTTCAGTGTCTTATAATTTTCTGAGTACAGATCTTTTACTTCTTTGGTTAAATTTATTCCCAGGTATTTTATAGTCTTTGGAGCAATTGTAAATGGTATTGTTTTTTTACTTTCTCCTTCTGATGTTTTATTATTAGTACATACAAATACAACTGATTTCTGAATATTAATTTTGTATCCTGCTACTTTACTAAATTCATCTATCAGCTCTAATAGTTTCTTGGTGGAATCTTTAGGGTTCTCTATATATAGTATCATATCATCTGCATATAATGATAATTTTACTTCCTCCTTACCAATATGGATGCCTTTTATTTCTTTTTCTTGTCTGATTGCTGTGGCTAGAACTTCCAGCACTATGTTGAATAGAAGTGGAGATAGAGGGCAAACTTGCCTTGTTCCTGATCTTAGGGGAAATGGTTTTAGCTTTTCCCCATTGAGTATGATGTTAGCTGTGAGTTTGTCATATATGGCCTTTATTATGTTGAGATATAATCCCTCTATTCCCACTTTCTCAAGGGTTTTTATAATAAATGGCTGCTGGATTTTATCAAAAGCTTTTTCTGTTTCTATTGATATGATCATGTGATTTTTATTTTTCATTTTGTTAATGTGGTGTATCACATTAATTCATTTGCGGATGTTGAACCACCCCTGCATACCAGGGATGAATCCCACTTGATCATGGTGTATGATCTTTTTAATGTACTGCTGAATTCTGTTCTCTAATATTTTGTTGAGGATTTTTGCATCTATGTTCATTAGAGATATCGGCCTGTAGTTTTCTTTTTTTGTGGGGTCTTTGTCTGATTTTGGGATCAGGGTGATAGTGGCTTCATAAAAAGTGTTTGGGAGTCTTCCCTCCTTCTGGATTTTTTGGAAGAGCTTGAGGAGAATAGGTGATACTTCTTTTTTGAACGTTTTGTAAAATTCACCTTTAAAGCCATCTGGTCCAGGGCTTTTGTTTGTTGGGAGATTGTTGATTACTGATTCAATTTTCCTGATGGTGATCAGTCTATTCAGGTTTTCTCTTTCTTCATGACTTAGCCTTGGAAGGTTGTGTGCTTCTAGAAAATTGTCCATTTCTTCCAGATTATCAAATTTGTTGGCATATAGTTGCTCATAGTAATTTCTTAATTTTTTTTTTTTTCTGCAGTGTCTGTTGTCACTTCTCTTTCATTTCTGATTTTATTAATTTGGGTCCTCTCTCTCTTTTTTTTTAATGAGTCTGGCTAAAGGTTTGTCAATTTTGTTTATCTTCTCTAAGAACCAACTTTTGGATTCATTGATCTTTTGTATTGTTTTTCTGGTTTCTATTTCATTTATTTCTGCTCTGATCTTTATTATCTCCTTCCTTGTGCTCCTGTTGGGCTTATTTTGCTGTACTTTTTCTAGATCCCTTAAGTGTGAAGATAAACTGTTGATTAGTGATGTTTCTTGTTTCTTTAGGTAGGCCTGCAATGCTATGAATTTCCCTCTTAGGACTGTTTCGCGGCATCCCATAGATTTTGGGTCGTTGTGTTTTCATTTTCGTTTGTCTCAAGATATCTTTTGATTTCTTCCTTGATCTCCTGCTTGAACCATTCATTATTTAGTAATAAGTTATTCAGCCTCCATGTACTGGTGTGTCTTCCAGATTTTTTCCTGTAGTTCATTTCTAATTTCAAAGCACTGTGATCAGAGGAGACAATTGGTATGATTTCAATTTTTTAAAATTTATCAAGACTTGTTTTGTGGCCTAACATATGGTCTATCTTAGAAAATGTTCCATGTGAGCTTGAGAAAAAAGTATTTTGCAGCATTGGGGTGAAATGCTCTGAAAATATCAATTAAATCCAAGTGATCCAAAGTATCATTTAAGGCTGTTGTTTCCATATTGATTTTCTGTCTGGAAGACCTGTCCCTTGTTGTCAGAGGTGTGTCGAAGTCCCCTACTATGATAGTATTAATGTTGATCTGTCTTTATGTCAGTCAGTACCTGTTTTATATATTTAGGTGCTCCTATGTTGGGTGCATAGATGTTTACTAGGGTTATGTCCTCTTGTCGGATCGATCCCTTTATTATTATATAATGCCCATCTTGATCTTTTAATATGTTCTTCATTTTAAAGTCTATTTTGTCAGATATAAGTATTGCAACTCCAGCTTTTTTCTCATTTCCATTTGCATGAAATATCTTACTCCAACCCTTCACTTTCAGCCTGTGTGTGTCTTTTGATCTGAGGTGAGTCTCTTGTATACAGCATATATAAGGGTCTTGCTTTCTTATCCACTCAGCCACCCTGTCTCTTGATTGGAGCATTTAATCTGTTTACATTTAAAGTGATTATTGATAAGTACATAGTTATTGCCATTTTTAAATTTGTAGTTAGATTGTTTTCATCTTTCTTCTATTTACAGAAGCCCTTTTAGTATTTCTTGCAATGCTGGCTTGGTGGTAATAAATTCCTTTAGCTTATTCTTTTCTGGGAAGCTCTTTGTCTCTCCATCAACTTTAAATGATAGCCTTGCTGGATAAAGCAATCTAGGTTGTAGGCCTTTGTTTTCCATCACTTTGAGTATCTCCTGCCACTCCCTCTTGGCCTTCAATGTTTCTGTAGAAAAGTCATTCAATAATCTTTTGGGAGTTCCCTTGTCTTTCTCTTGCTGCTTTTAGGATTCTCTCTTTGTCTTTAAGCTTTGCCATTTTAACTATAATGTGTCTTGGTGTGGGTCTGTTTGGGTTTATCCTGGTTGGAACTCTCTGCACTTCCTGGGCTTGTATGTTGGTTTCCTTCATCAGATTAGGGAAGTTTTCGGACATTATTACTTCAAATATGTTCTCAATCCCTTGCTTCCTCTCTTCACCTTCTGGTATTCCTATGATGCGCATGTTGTTGCACTTGATGTTATCCCAGAGGTCTCTTAAACCATCTTCATTGTTTTTTATTCTTTTTTCTTTCTGTTGTTCTGTTTGGGTGATCTCTGCTAACTTGTCTTCTAAGTTACTGATTCGATTCTCTGCTTCATCTAACTTGCTGGTAATTCCTTCAAGTGAGTTCTTAATTTCGGTAATTGTATTCTTTAGTTCTACCTGGTTGTTTATTATGATTTCTACATCTTCCTTTATATCGTCTCTAAGCTCCTTAAACTTCTAATCATCAGTGTTCTGAACTCTGTCTCTGATAGGTTGATTACCTCTGTTTCATTTGGTTCCACTTCTGGAGGTTTCTTCTGTTGTTTTATTTGGGACATGTTTCTTTGTTCCCCGATCTGGCTGATTCTCTGTGTTTGCTTTGATGTATTAGGTAGATCCCCTAGAGTTCTTAGTTCTTGCTGGGTTATCTTATGTAGTATGTGTCCTTTATATTTGAATTGGACTACTTCATTCTCCTCTGCGTGTGCTCCAAAGGTGACTCTTGTGTTGTGTATATTGTCGTGTTAAAGAAGATCTTTAATTGCTTTTCACTTTTGAGTAGGTGGGGTTAACTCCTAGGCTGACTACTTGTGAGACTTGTCTCTGCCCACCGCAGGGTGTTCTGCTGCGTTAGGGTTGACTGCTTAAATGTGGTTTGGCCTCTGTGGGCTCTTGTGCCTGTAGAGAATGCCCTCTGGGTGTGTGACTTGTAGATCAAACCCGGTAGTACTCTGGTTTGGTCTGGAGTTGGCCTCTGGATATGTTGAATCTTGTGCCTCTTAAGTTGGGCCCTAGTAGGGCAATTTCAGAACAAAGCAAAGGCAGGGTTCAATGATAGTTGATCTTGCCTAATTTAGGGTGACAGGAGACTGCGCTCTCCTGAGAAGGAGAAAATTTTAAGGGGAGGTTAACAAAGGAGTTAACTACGCAAAGAGAAGAACTAAGAGTAGTCTGGCCAAAAGGAACTGTGTGTGAAGCGGCACAAAGGCTCTTGTTGCACTTGATGATCAGAAAGAGGTGACGGGAGGTGTGATGGGAGGACAAAGCAGAAGTAGAACTGGAGAGGCAGGGGAGGCAGGATCTTGTACAGTTTTTAGGTCTTGGGAAAGGTCTTGGTCTTTATCTTAGGTTAACAATTGAAAATCCACTGAAGCAGTTTAAGTAGGGACATGACAATAACTGTATTTATTTTTAAAATATACCTCAGCTTGCAGTATCATGAACAATTTGAAGGGAAGTAAGAGTGAAATAGACGTACACTTTAGGCCAAAATCAACCAGATATGAAGGTAGCTTGGGCAAGCATGGTGGCTCTAGGAGGGAGATGTGGGCCACTTGATGCATTTTCAGGAGGTACAGTAACACCGGAAGGTGACTGTTTGCCTACGAAGGCAATGAGGAAGGAGGAGGTGTCGGGGCAAAGAGCCAAAGAGTGGTCAACTGGGGAACAGAACCGAGCAAAGAGTCTTGTATGTAAATGTCATGATAATTTGAGTGTCAATTATATATGAAGTATTGTCTCAAATCTTTTACAACCTTGGAAAGTAGGCATTACTATCTTTGTTTTTAATCAGGTCCCCATATTGTCCTCTGACTTGCTCACTTTCTGCACATGACCTGATGAGCTCTATCTTTGAGAAAACAGAAGGCATGATTTCTGGGCTTTTTACATTTGCTTCTGTCCTCCTCTGAAATACCTTTCTCTTTTTTTATTTCCAATACCCCCAACCCCATTAGCTTGTTCTCTATATCTATGTGTCTGTTTTTATTTTTTCATTTTGTTTTGTTTTGTTTTAGTTTCCACATATATGGAATCATACTATATTTGTCTTTCTCTGTCTGACTTATTTCAGTTGGAGTAATACCCTCTCAGTCTATCCATATTGTTCCAAATAGCAAGATTTCAGTCTTTTTTATTGTGGAATAATATTCTATTGTAGATATATACCATATCTTATTTAATCCTTTATCTATTGTAGGTATCTAGGTTGCTTCCAGATCTTGGCTATTACTAGTTACACTGCAATGAACATAGGGGTGCATGTATCTTTTAGAATTAGTATTTTTATTTTCTTTGGATAAATACCCAGAAGTAGTATTGCTGAGTCCTATGGCAGCTCTATGTTTAATTTTTTGAGGAATCTCCATACTGTTTTCCATAGTAGCTGTACTAATTTACAATCCCACCAACAGTTCCCTATTTTCTATATTCTTGCCAGCATTTGCTATTTGTTGATTTACTGATGATAGACATCCTGACAGGTGTGAGGTGATATCTCATTGTGGTTTTAATTATCTCTCTTTCTTAAGAAAGGAAACTGATGCTCAAAGAGTTTTGTCCTGTTCAGTATGGTAGCCACAAGCCATATGTGGTTATTTCTCAATTAAATAAGATGAAAAAATCAAGTTCTTCATTCACACTAGCCCCAGTGCAAGTACTTAATAGCCACATGTGGCTAATAGTTACTGTATTGGACAGTGCCAAATTATAGACCATTTCCATTGCTGCAGGAATGCTATTAGATAGCCTTGTCTAAGTAACTCCTCCTGATCCCATAGCTTGTAAGTCATGGAACAGCGGTTTGAGAGCAGATTTGTTTGACTGCAAAGCCTGGAGAATGGGTGAAAGGTGTCCTAGACAAGGACTCACCAAGGATGGACTGATCAGGTCAGAAGCAATCTGAGATGCAGATGAATGAGCTAAAGCCCTCTTGAAGAGGCTTCTTTAAGTGGGCAGCTCTAGCTGAAATAGGAGCTGATGTTTTAGGAAACAGGTAATTACTAATTTGTTGACTTGGTCTACCCACAGTGGGCATATAATTTATATTCTGCTCTTGAGAGAGAAAGGGAGCACTATTAATAATTACACCAGACAACAGGCAAAGAGCAGGGCTGTATTGATCACACCTGGTCACCCTGCTAATTAGGTGTCACCTGTGATATAAATACACAAAAGTCATTTTAAATTTGCCTTCATTTTTTGCAATGCTTATGTAATTAAAACTGTAAGGAGATTAAAAACACATCAGTCCTCATTGTTCAAGGGATGAATAACTTTAAAAATTAAAGGTATAACAATTCTTTTTTATGTCATTAACCCTAACAAAAACACCTTCATAAAGTGTCCCAGAAAAATGTGACACCAATAAATAATGTAAAAATGAGAAGATATTTCTATGATCTTTAATTCAGCAATATCGCTTGCTTGCTGAGTGTTCTTGGATGACTTATTAGACTTGTCAGTACCTTAGTTTCCTCTTCTGTAAAAGTAATTTCCTATTGCTGCAGAACACATTACTCCCAAACTTAGGTGTGGTTTCGCTGGATAGATCTAACTCCGGGTCTCTCATGAAGTTGTAGTCAAGGCATCAGCTGTGGCTACAGTCATCTCAAGCATGGCTGGGCTGGAGGACGTACTTCTAGGCAGGAGGCTTCAGTTCCTCACTCTGTGAGCCTCTCTACAGGGTTGCCCAGAGTAAATAATCCAAGAAAACACAGAGAGATCAACCAAGATGGAAGACAGAGTGCCTTTTATAACCCAACCTTGGAACTGATATAATATTACTTCTGCTATTTACTATTGGCCACACAGACCAACTGATATAAATTTGGGAGGGAACTATAGAAGGGTGCAAATAGCAAGAGGCAAGGATTGGGTGCCATTTTGGCGGCTGGCTACCACAAATGCAAATTTGTTCTGTCTACCCTTTTGTTTGGCCTCAATCGCATAACAAAAGCAGAGTGGAAAATTACCAAATGATTGATGAGTGGATTCCAGATAGATGTTTGCATTAAAAGGAAAGGGTCCTGATGAATTATGCATGGCATTGTCCATCTGAAATCTTAGAGAAAGAAGTCATTGCATGAGTAAAAACTGCTGCTGCTACTCAGTTATAAATCGTACTTTGAGGAACCATTTGGGGATGCAAGAATGAAAGAAAATCAGTAAAGTAATAGATACTACTAGGACACATTTCATTTAGTTGAAAAGTTAACTAAAAACACTAACTCAAAAGAGCCTTATCAAAGGTTGGGCATGTCTCCATTGGAGGTGCCTCCTTTTGAATGAACTCCACACGGAGTCACAGAGACGAACAGGATCCACAAGATAATCTAGTGTTAGTCCAACCCCATGGCCATCAGGACCAGGGAGTTTATGAGGCTTTTCCAAGTTACATGACTGGCTTACAGTGGAGGCAAGAGAAGAGCATGATCTCCTAATTCCCAGGCTAGAGTTTATGCACCTCTTACCAGTACGCTAAACTTAACCCATTTCCTTAACTTCCGTTGCCTTGGTATCTACGAAATGGAAATAATATTAAAGCTTACCTTCTTAAGGTTGTTGTGAAAATAAAATTAGTCAAGTCATATAAGCTTACATTCAAAAAATGTTTCTTATTATTATTACTATATTATCCACCATTGCAAATGTAAAAAAGCAGACAGCATCCTTCTTTAACAAGAAAGTATATGGCCTGGCTTATTTCTAAGCCTCTGTAGGGACAGCTGAGCAAGGACCTTAGCTGGGTCAGTCAAGTGGATAGGAGGCTTAAAGGAAAGGGTTAAGTTAGCCGAGAAACAAATCCCATGCAAGATTCCAACGCAAAGGAGTGTAAGAGAATATCAGGAGGCATCTTGGGACATAAAGAGAAGAGAAGTGGATTCAAGTAGGCAAGCACAAGATAGGTTTGGAATCATTCCTGAGATGGGGTATTAATTTCTGAAATGGTTTTTGCATATTCCCCACTCATGCTTTTATAGGAAAGCCAGTTTTTTTAATTTTTAAAATTTTTATTGTATTCATATTCTTTTTATTTTTACATAAAGAAGTGTTATGTGGCAAGATACTGATTTTAATTTTGAGTAGTGATTTTAAAAAGTGATTTCTGATCGTAACTAAATGACATTGTGGAAAACGCAAAAATATAGAGATGGTAAAAATATCAGTCCTTGTCAGGGGTCAGTGGATTAGAGAGAGGCATGAATTGGCAGAGCACAGAGGATTTTTAGGGCAGTAAAATTATTCGGTATATTATAACGCTGAATACATGTCATTCTACATTTGTCCCAACTCACTGAATGTACATCAAGAGTGAACTCTAGTGTAAAGCATCAGCTTTGGATGGTAATAATCTGTCAGTATGGGTTCATTGATTGTAACAAATGTATCACCCTGGTATGGGATGCTGATAGTGCCCGGGGGGAGGAGGGGAGGAGGGTTGTGTGTGAGGGTATGGGGGGAGACAAGCGGTATGAGGGAACTCTCTGTACTTTCCACTCAATGTTACTATGCTCCAAAACTGCTCTAAAAAATAGTCTATTTTTTAAATAGATTTTTCTCCTTTTAATATTTTATTATGAATTTTGTCAAAAAATATAAAAGTAGAAAGAATAGAATAAAGCCAGCTTCACTAATTATCAACACATAGTCAATCTTGTTTAATCTATATATCCACTCACTTCCCTCCACCCACTCCACTGGGTTATTTTGAAATAAAACCCACACATCAAACCATCTCATCAAGCCAGGTGAATTTCAGAGAGCTGAGAAAGTTTAAACCAAGCAGAGCAGGTAACAAAAAGACTCAAAAGTCTTCACCATTATGCTATAATAGCTAAAAGTGGAAATTATATAACTTTAATTCACATTCAATTATCTAAGCTAATGATGTGAATTAGTTTGACATGAATTACTTTATTGTGTTTCGCTTTTAGATTTCTTCCTTTTATGTCTAAACATATCTGGATAGTTTTTCTCTAAATCCACAGTGTCGCCATCTTTCCCAATCTCTACATTAAATTTTTTTCTATACCCTCTAAACAAAATCTGTCTGTAAAAACTGGGAAATATCACAACCACTACACTGACAAAGTGAATAATTTACAAAAGTTCTAAAAGAGAAAAGGTAGAACACTACAAAATAGTATCTAAGTTTTCTTATGACCCTTTAATAAGTTGTAAGAGTTAAGTAAAGCCATGCTTTTATTATCATATTTTTGTTGGCAACACGACATCTCTTTATGGGCAGGGATCTCAGTTACCACTCAAGTAAGCTATTATGAGGCAAAGCTTGGCCAACACTCTGGAATGCTGAAGTCAGTGACCTTAGCTTCCTCAGAGACTAGCTAAGTAACTTCATATGATGTGCTTAGGAACACTAATAACAATATCACTTGATAAATAAGGGCAGGGCTGGAGATGATCTGTTTGATAAATATTATTGTAGGTCATATTACAATAGGGATCTTCATTTAAGCATGGTATTTTCAATGCCCTGTTTATCACTTCTACCTACCAAGACTCCACTAAAACTACAGTAAGGGAATTAAAAAGATATACAGCCAAACAAATTAAGAAAATGGGATATCAAAAAAGAAAAAGAAAGAAAATCGAGATGAAAAGAGCAGATGAAATGTCAACAAAATTTGGGAAGCTAGACAGTAGATAGATGAATACTAACTTGTAGCAGACCAGAAAAAGCTGAAATTGAATTGTTGCCAGGGAGAAAATCCAATAAGAAATAAGGTATTTCTCACTATAAGGCACCCTGACCTCTTACTCCGGCCACTGAAATGGTGTGGAAGCACCAGGTCTGTTTGCAGGTGGAATGTTAGAAGTGGGACTGAAAACTGGAGGATTGTTTGAGATTCTATATGAAGAGTAAATATAAACAGTTCAAGATCCCCATGCCCTATGGAGCCAGGCTAATACCATTCCCCACTCTGGCAAGAGGCAGGTTAATTCTCTTTGGACCGTGGAGTCCATGGACTTGTAGACGTCAGACATGGCTGTGGTAAGGGACTGACGTGATGGCAAGTATGGGAATCTACGTCCTCAAACGTGAGACTTCCAAACCTTCTCCCTTCTCCACCCACCTCCACATGGCCTCCAGAACAGGAGAGTCAGGCTTAAATCTATAAACAGAAGATTGGAGAATTTCTCTCGGGAGAAATTGAGCAAATCAAGAAAAAAAAACAAAAAACAAAAAAGCAAGGCTATGGATATTCAGGAGCCTTCTCTTGATGGTGCAGTGATGAAATTCACAAGTCAGCAAGGCCCGCGGTGAACAGGGATTCTGAGCAGCTTTTTAGGGTCAGTGTTGATGGCTGCAGAGCTTCAGAGACTGACTCTCTGATTATCCTGGTTATTTTTAAGCCACTCAGTGGTCTTCCACAAATTTGATTCTGTTTAAATCAGACAGAGGAAATTCTGTTGTTTATAACTAAAAATCTAGACAAATACTGTACAATGAAAACTAGAATGCTACACAGATGTTAAAATTACAAAGTTCACTAATGTGTCCTCATATACAAAAAGCACCAAGGTATATTGTTAAACAAAAGAGAAGGAGGAGGAGGTAAGAAGAAAAGAAAGGAAGGAAGGAAGGAAGGAAGGAAGGAAGGAAGGAAGGAAGGAAGGAAGGAAGGAAGGAAGGAAGGAAGGAAGGAAAAGAGAGAGAGAGAGAAAGAAGAAAAAGAAAGATTCAGAACAAGCTGTGGTATTCAGAAATAAATAAACTATGTAAGAAGGGATCCTGGATTCCCTGAAATAAAATAACTTGATAAGCCTCCAAAATATGCCCATATATTGGGAGTGAGATTGTCATAATGGAAAGAACAAAACCTTAGGATAAAATAGACCTGTGTTCAAACCCCAGTTGCGGCGATGACTAGTTATTAGGTCTTTGGCAAATCTCTTATCCTTACCTTCTCTGAAGCTCAGTTGAGGCACATTTAAATAATGACAATCTCTGTTGCTGTCATTATAAGAACTAAAAGAGAAGGTAAGGTAAGCTCTGAGTGTAGTGCCTGGCCTGTAGTGGGCTCTCAGTAAGTGCTACCTGACCTAGATATTCTCCCCTCTCTTACCACGTGGATGGAATACCCTAAACCGTGCTCTAGATCACATCATGGGGTGTCTGAGGGAAGTGGAGGAAGGCTAGAGTAGGCGCTGGGATTGTTTGTCTATCCTGCAACAGAGCAGAATGTGAATAACTGGCAATTATATACTGGGCTGTGGGACCTTAGCATTATGAAAAAAGAAACTTGGCTGGCATTCTTTTCCTCCATGTCCCTCATTCCCAATAAGACCTGGCAAATACACTAAAACAATGAAAACCCACCCACTAAAGTGTGTAGGCGTGGATGACTGGGGGAAAGGATGGAATAGCTAAGCTGACCAGGGTGAATCTAAGTGCCCACTTAGGATGGCAATATGCTGGGAAACCACTAATGAGTGTGTGGGTCTCACAGACACACTAGACTCCCCACAGCCCAGCCACAGATGTGGCACTGCCACATCAAGCCAGCTGCTTTGAGGGTCTGCTTCATAGAAAGATAGAACTGGGAGAAAAAAATCCTGTGGAATCCAGTTCTTAAAATAATGCTTAGAAAAATGCTTACGATATACTACTTAAGTAAAAAAAAAAAAAAAAAAAAAATTAAAAGGCAGTGTATTCAGATGTGTGTATGTATATATCATATATAATTTCCATAAAAGACTAGAAAGGAATGTGCCAAAAAATCAGCAATAATTTAACATTTAAAGCAGGATCTCAGAAAAATTCAAATCGTGGAAAAAGATTATAACCATTCTGAAGGGTAAGAGTTAATAAACAAACCAACCAAAACCCAGTAAAATTCACTTCAGTTCTGGCAAGAAAAAAAAAATCAAAGCAATCATCCTAACAACACTGAATTAAATTGAACTAAATAACCCTTAGGCTGTTTTGAATTCTTTTCATCTCCTCACTCATGAGGAGCTGCTGATTTGCAGACTTTGGTTCTAGGTTTAGATAACGATCTTTAAGATTGTTTCTGGGTGTGTCTGAAGAAGCCAGCGGGGTAGTGAAAGCTGGCACTCCAGAGTCCCACACCTCTGAATTTTGTTTCTCCTTTACGCAGAAAGCTGATACTCTGGGTTCAGTCTTTTCCTTTGAATTGCAATGCTCAAGGAGAAGAAAACAAAGAAAACTTTTGCTGATAAACATATGGAAATGAGCTTGGAGAAGTTAGGCTGCCATTATCTGCTTTTAACTTGCTCCTGGAAAGAGATGCTGTTTTGTGCTGGAGGATTTTTAAAAGCAGCAAATTATTTGAGGCATTTTGAACAGCCTGTGTAGACAGGAATTACATGTTAACATCGTACCAGTTATAATTAAAATAACTCTTTCCCTACCCAGAGAAGCCAGTGGGAGTCATAACTGGAATAACTGAATAAAATTGATAATTAGAATGGTAGCAAGTCTTAAATACTAGAGTAAATAGGTAGTATCATTTTACAAACTTCATACCCTATAGTATTGTTGGTTCAATTTTACAGATGAGGAAACAGGTTTATGGAGATGAAACAGCTTGCCCAAAACCACACAAACCAGGGCTGCCTGCCAGGGAAGCCCAAGCTCCTAACCACTGGATGACATGTCCTTACCACAGAGCCAGCTGTTAGAAACTAACCACCCCAAATAGATTAAATTGTCAGGTCACCTCTTTTTCCCACCTCTCAGTCTCCCAATCCCCTCCCTCCACCGCCTCCCATACTGCCTGTTACATATCGACAGTGACGATCAGGGCAAGTCGAGAATCATTGAAAACTTGACTCTGCTGAAGTCACACAAACCGACATCAGAAAATAGATATTTTCTTTATAGAATGTATATTTAGAACAAGATTTTAAATGAACCAGGAAGAACTTGCTTTTTAAAGTAATACCATAAATAATTCGTTTATAAGGCAATGATGTTTTTTTTGTTTATTTATTTATTAAGGCAATGATTTTGTGTGTGTGTGTGCACAAGCATTTGTGCACATGTTTATTTGGGAAAATTTGATTTTCTTAATATTCAGTTTGGATTGGTATACAGAACACACTCCTACAAAATACATTCCATAATTGAGCAGTCAGGAAAATGCAGAATGAAAACAAAATTAAGGAACCATATTGGATTTATTACGAAATAGAGAATATTCTATTTAAAGAGTAAATGGAGTGGAAGAAAGCCTAAACACTATCCATGAATAAAAAACAGGAAAGTTCCTTTAAAAGATCTTTACATAAAATGTTCAAGGGAATCTGATTAAGATGGTTATTCTGAAAGTGATAAAGTGAATTGTTCTTTGTAGACAAATAAACCAGGTATTTATGCTGCATGGCACATCCAGACAGACATCCAGTCCTCTTCGGATAAGTAGGACTGATTGGTTTCTGAGAAGTGGAGATCTGAATTCCAAGGCTTTTTTAGCACCGCAAACAAGTGAGTAGATGGTAAATCATGGTTTATTAAATTACCTTAAGCTTTTAACTCACAGGTGTTTGTAAAATGTTTTTTTGCAAAGGTGCTACAACAGTAAGCACAGTTTCATAAAAAGTTCAAATTGATTTGTATTCCAATGTATTTCCAGATTCTTGTTCATATTTTACAAATATGCATAATCAAGCATAAGCATGTTAGCCTAGACTATAATTACAGAGTATTTTTACCAATATCTATTTTTTTTAAAAAATATTACTCCTTCATAATGAGATGAAAAATAAACTCTTTAAAATATATGTATATTTATGTGCTTTGAAAGTTAGTAGGTACATTTGCTTTTATTAATCAGTGTTGGGTTTTGCACAAAGCGTATATTATAAAAGGAATAGCATTTGAGAGTATTCTAAGCTCCTTAAGGGCAGAGATCATATCTGTTTTGTTCACTGATAAGAGAGTGGGCTTTAACACTAAACTGCCTGAGTTTCATCCTGCCACTAACACTTTTTAGGAATGTGACCTTAGCGAGGTATTCATCCTTTCCTTGCATATCCAGATGGATGATTTTTCTGAAGTATCTACTCATAAGAGCTCTGTGCGAGCTAAATGACTGACATGTAAAACACTTGGAACAGTAGATGGCACAAATAAAGATTAGCTACCATTCTTCACAGTCGTATCTCCAATCAAAGTAAATATTTGTGGGCTGAAAAAAATGAATGACAAGGGCAGCCAGATGGCTCAGTTGGTTAGAGCTCGAGCTCTGAACGACAGGGTTACCAGTTTGATTCCCACATGAGCCAGTGAGCTGCGCCCTTCATAACTAGATTGAAGACATTAACTGCCACTGAGCTTCCGGACGGGAGGCCGGATGGCTCAGTTGACTAGAGCATGAGCTTTCAACAAGGTTGCCAGTTCAAATCCCTCATGGGATGCTGGGCTGCACCCCCTGCAACTAAAGATTGAAAACGGCGACTGGACTTGGAGCTGAGCTGCGCCCTCCACAACTAGATTGAAGGACAACGACTTGGAGCTTATGGGCCCTGGAGAAACACACTGGCCCCTGATATTCCCCAATAAAATTTATTTAAAAAAATGAATGACAAATAATCTATTCCTCTTTTGGTTATAAACTATACGGCAAGTCCATGGGGCTGAGATACAATAGGGACTCTTTATTGTCAAAATGTATAAAGATATTAGTACTATCAGAGTAAAAGATGCCTAAATTAGGAAAAGTACACATCAGCACATAGCATTCTATCCATCTCAGTTGCAATCACCTTTGTTTCTGATTAGATATTTTTAATAATACCTAAAGATAAGAAAAAGGGCCTGAAGTTAGTTTAGTAGTATAGAACATGAGAAAGTGTGAAATCCAGTGGACAAATAGCTTACTTCAAGACTTAAAATAGACATTTAAAACTAAGAAGGAGAGGCTTTGGGGGGAGGGTGTACTTCTAATAGTTATTTACTTGATTTAAACAAACTTGAACATCACAGAATCGACTCTAATTTTCAATTGGATATATTTAGCCAGTGAGTGCTCGAATTCAGTGTGAAACCAGACAGCCATAAACCACCCAGACTCAAATTACAGCACAAATAACATTTCCTTCAGTGTTAGCTGTATCTTCATGCTCCATTCCCTGGGGAATGTGAGTGTCCTGTCTCCTGTTGCCCATAGTTACCAGAGGAAACTCAGGAAGTGCGGTTCATAAATATTTTCAGGTGCGTTCAAATGGAATAGACTCTCAGAGGCAACATTTTGTACCATTCTCACTTTGTGCCATCAAATTAATTTGAATTGTCAAGTCAGAAAAAAGATGAACTGCGTTCACTATTTGGTAGTTGCCAGATAAAATACATGATACCTAGTTAAATTTCAATTTTAGATAAAGAGTGAATATTTTTTATCCATGCAATATTTGGAACATACTTATGCTAAAAAAATGTATTTGTTATTTATTTGAAATTCAAATTCTACTGGGCATCCTATAATTTTATTTGCTAAATCTGGCTAAGTCTGCTCATGATAAGCACATAAACTTTCATTTTAACCACTGTTCCCTTATCCATTCATGGGTGAGCAGATGAAAGAATATTAGCCTATGAGACAGCAGAAAACATTTAATATTTGTCCTGTCTTTGATGAGAGAGAAAAGAAATGGAGAGGGGAAAAAAGAAAATAATACCTACACAATTAACATTTTTACCACATTAGGGTAGGCAGATATTTCTATAAGCAATTAAAATCTGCTCAACTAAGACTAATGGGCTCTTCAAGAGATCCAAGATGGTGGAGTAGATAAACACTGCACCTGCGCCTTCCATGAACACATTAAAATTACAACTAAATTATAGAACAATCAACCTGGAGAACTATCAGAAGTCTAGCCGAACAGAAGTCCTATGACTGAAAATATAAAAGAGCCATGGAGAGACTAGTAGGAGGGGTGGAGACACAGAATGGCCTGAAGCTTCCATATGGTGGTTGAGAATCAAGAGGGATATCTTGGCCACAGAGGTTCCCCCTTGAAAAGTGAGGGATCCCAGCCCCCCATACTAGGCTCCCCAGCCTGGAGTACTGGCCCTGAGAAGAGGAGCCCCCACAACATCTAGCTATGAAAAACAGTGGGGATTCTAACCATCTGGGTGGGACAGAAGGCTGCGGGAAACCCAGACATCCTCTTAAATAGCCCGCACACAGACTCACTCGCTCACAGGCACTCACCCTGGGTTCCAGCGGAGGGACGGTGACTTGAGAGGTGTTGGACACATACAGGAGAGCAGACTGAGTTGTGTGGCTTTGAGTGAGGACTAGAGGACAGTCAGCATTTTCCCTGTGTGAGGTCTTCCTCCTGTGCAGCTAGCAGGTGGGAGCCATCTTTCCTGTGATGAGCCCATCCCTTCTGGCCAAATCTGAATCTGATTGGCCTGGTGAGCTTCACTGCTCCACCTTGCTGACTCACTGGGACCCCGCCCCACACAACTCCTCCAACACTTTCTTGGTGAGCAACCAGCCCCACCTGCCTTGCATTCTTTCTTGGAAAACTATCACAGTCTGGTGGATGGCAACTGGTCTCCGTGTGCTCTGAGACTTTTGCTGAGTAGCTCCAGACTCAGCACTAGCACCAAACCAGAATTTACATTAACCTGGTGACCATAACTCTTCCCACTCTAGTGACTCCTTGAAACCCTGCCTCACCAAACTTGCATTCCACAAGATGCTCTATCAGTGGCCGAACCTTAAGGGAGCCAGCAGATGGCAGGCCTCGGGGTGTCCTGAGTTTTTGCAGAGCTACCCGAGGACTGGTATTGGTGCAGATGTCTTTGGTTCACAGTGTGGTCTCTCCCACGTGCCTCCAGGTTTAGCATAGGCAGCAAACAACCATAGTCACTTTGTAGCTCCTACCAAGTAGGCCCCGAACAGCCACAGACAGTGGATGACCTGGGCCTGCATCAGAGCCCCTCCCAAGAGGTCCAGAACCAACATACATGGAGGGTGGCTTCAGACCACTGCCCAGTTAGCCCCATAAGTGAAATACACAAAGGGTGGTCTCAACAGGCACCAGAGCCCGCTGGGGCAAATTCCACTCCAGGAGTGTGCCTATAGCAATCAAGGCTCAACTATAATGAGAGGGTACCCACAACCCATACAAGAGACACTCCTGGAGCACCGGGAGCAGGGGACCAGGGAGACTGTGCCACGGGCCCCACAGGACACCTACTATATAAGACCACGCAGCCAAGACTGGGAAACATAGCACATTTACCTATTACATAGAAACAAACACAGAGAGGCAGCCAAAATGAGGAAACAAAGAAATGTGTCCCCCAAATCACAAATACTACATATAGTTCTTTGGTTATGCTTATCTCTGCCATTCATTCATTCATTTCTTCATTCACTTTTTCAACAAATGTGTTGACTATGTGGAGGTGAGGGCCAGTGCTGTGGCAAGGGTTTGGCCTGTCAACATGAATAAGCTGTGCTCCCTGTTGTCTGGGCTCAGTGTAATCACTCAATGAGTGGCAATAACTATAATAAAGAAGACAGAAAGAAATTACCGTCTAAGCTGAAATATAGGAAGTAGGCAAAGCTTAAGGAAGGGTGAGCTAAGGTAGTAAACCACTCTATTTTGGCAGTCTCTGCACTGGGCCCATTTTTCCTGGGTCAGGGAATTCTACTTCTTCTGTCATGCACGTATGTCCTCTGTTGTTACCTCCTGTTACTTCTCTCACTACCTCTTTTCCTCCTGTAGCAAAGGGAGAAGACAGTCAAAGGAGCTATTGGGTTGACTAGGGGAAGTGGAGGAAACCATCCTGGCACCTTGCTATGCTAGGTCCTCTTTTCTTGAGGCATGGGGAAAAGGGAGGATTGGCTTCTGATAAAGTGAGGCTTTCTTTGCAGAGTCATGTGTAAGCTGGAAGGGACCACAGAGGCCATTCTCCTTACTATCCATTTTATAGTTGGGGACATTGAGGCTTAATGACTTATCCAAGGCTACACAGGCAATTAGTGGCACCGGTGGGACAAGAACTAGACTTCTTAACTTCCATGACTGTTAGAATGGACCAGGGGAGCACTTCTAATGCCCCTTTTTGCTGGGTGAGGTGAGAGAGCCAAAGATGGAAACTCCACTACTGACTTTAGCAGCCTCTTCAACCTTATGTTCTTGACAATGAGGCAGTCCTTAATTTCTGATTCTCCAAAGAAATGGAGAGCAACTGATTAACCTAGTCACCCCACATCTTCTGTTCTTTAAGGAAAATCACTCAATAATAACCATCTCTCAAAGGACTTATTTTCATATCTTTTATAATTTTTGGTACCCTTCCCATAAGTCTGACCCATTTCTCTATATGCCCTTTTGAAAAGGTGGCTATTCAATCTGAACCTAGAGCTTTAAAGATTTGTTTGATGAACTAAAATGATATCCTTGTGCTCTGTTGTTGTTGTTTTTTTACTTTTATTTATTTAACTGTGTTTTTCCAGGACCCATCAGCTCCAAGTCAAGTAGTTGTTTCAATCTAGTTGTGGAGGGTGCAGCTCACAGTGGCCCATGTGGGGATCCAACAAGCAATTTTGTTAAGAGCATCTGCTGTAACCAACTGAGCTAACCGGCCGCCCCCTTGTGCTTTGCTTTTTAATGCTTCCTACTTTGACTGTGTTTGCTTGTTATTAAAGTTTCAGAAAAACATTACTTATTTTCAATGTGTTGGTAATGACTTGGAGAAATTGATTTAGTTCTATAAAGGGAATTCCTGAAGATTGTCCTGTTTGTGTGATGGGCTGTCCCCCCTTTTTTTTGTTTTAAACCATTTGTCAGCTTCTCAGTAATGACCAGGTGGCACATACATATCAGGAAAACTAGTCACCTTCTAATAGGATTTGGAATGGAATTAAATGCGATATTGTGCCTTTCCAGTTCCAGCTTTAGCAACCCAAGGTCCACGACTGCTCAGAGATTAGCTGGTTGGCAGTTTGCACCCCACGCCATCTCAGGGTCCGAGTTCTCTCTTCGGATCCCAGGCAGTGAATTTTGTGAGATTAAATACTCGATTTTCTCGGCGACAGAGCTTGGGTTTGTGATTGAAACTGGCCAAGCCATCCCGGGACGCCCAGTGAGGCAAACGCATCTCCTATTTTCAAGGTGATGACACGGGGCTAGAATGCCGCGAAGTCGACGAGTCCATCCTGCCAGACAAGTTTCTGTTTCTGGACGCCTCTGAACCTCCGGAGGCCACACCGCAGTGTGCCGAGCTGATGCAGCTGGAGTCGTTTGCAGGGGTCGTGCTGAGTGCTGCCAATACCTACCAGACGTCTTTCAGCTTCCCCAGTTGTTCCGGGGACAAGTCTACAAGTTCTCACTCCTCGGTTGGGACGACGGTGCCCGTCCCTCCGCCACCTTCCTGCGCCTCCTCTTTGCTTCAGCTCTTGCAGCTCCTACCTTGTCTCAAAGCTCCATCCAATGTGCGCGCAAAGACAGGGGCAGAGCCTAGGGGCGGGCTCCTGACGTCACCCCTCGGCCCGGGAGGCGGGGCTGTGGGAACCGCAGTGTAGCGCAGAGGGGCGGGGCGGGGCGGGGCCTGCGGCGCGTGACCTGGATGCGGGAGGCAGGAACCCGTCGCAAGGTGTAGGGGAGCCCGGACCAGAGGAGCCCAGAGGCGGGGCGGAGAGTGACCCGGCCCAGGCGGCGGGCGCCCAGCGAAGCGCTAAATCGGGTCAAGCTTCCTTCTTCCCTCCCCGCCCCTTCTCCTCCTCCCACCTGGGCCTCTGCGTGGAGACGCGCACCTGGCAACCGGCGGCCGCGCTCTGCCGCGTCCCCGCCTTCGTGGCTTGGGCCGGGCGCCCCCAGCCTGACCCGCACGCACCCCGAGCCTGTCTCCGGCCCTCGGCGCCGCGCTCGCCGGTGGCGTCCTCGAGCGCTCGCTCGTTGATGCCGTTTTGGGGGTGACCCGGCGCGGCGGCGGCGGCGCCTCCATGGTGGGGGCGGGTTAGTGGCCGCGGCTTTGCTGGACGTCGAGGGCGCGGCTGCAGGGTGAAGGACAGCCAGCCAGAGAGACCCCGCGCGCAGTTCAGGTTTCGGGGTGCTGGAGGCAGCCACGGCGGCGCGGGAGCGCGAGATGTTGGAGCTGAGACACCGGGGAGGCTGCCCCGGCCCCGGGGGGGCGGTGGCGTCGCCACCCCACGAGGGAGAAGCGGCCGGCGGCGATCACGAAACCGAGAGCACTAGTGACAAAGTAAGTAGAGCCGCGAGAGGCGCACGCCCCGGGTAGGTCCTGGTTTGGGCCGGGACACCTGGGAGCGTGGGTGGGGCCCACGGAATGCAGGTGAAGCTGTCGGCTGCCCGCTGCGCCTTCCTCCGGCCTGGCATTATTTCCTCCTTCCGCGAGTGGGTTCGAAAACCCGGACCCCAGTGATGATGCTTTTCCCAGGATAACCGCGGCCGCTGCCGGGATAGCTGGATGATTCAACTTGACTACAATTTATTTTCTTCCCATTCCAGTTTCTGGCCCTCTCCGGGCTCTGGGGCTCACGCTAGACTCTGGATAGAACCTGGCACTTCGGGGGCTAGCTGCTACCTCACACCTCTCGTCTGTAGAGGAACAAAGTTAGTAAGGACTCAACTTGTGACAGGCACCTTCGCTTCCAACATGTCATTGGATCCTGACGCTGGAGGCTTGCCTTCTCCGGCTCCCCCATCAGCACTTTCGTTTCCTCTGTCCTTTTTCAGTGTAATAGATTGTGGAGGGTTGAGTGTATCATACACATGACACAATTACAATCCTTCTTTTGAGTCCTTCGCAGACAGTGCAGTTCTTCTGTCTACCAGTAGATTTCATTTGACCTGACAGGGTAATTCACGAGGATTTTTAACTCCCATTTCTATGGATTACCCTTGCTTCACATTTAAGAATAAGTAGAGGTAATACCACTATTCTGTGTAAAGGTAGGAAAAGATTCAGTGTTAGGCTAATTCGGTAATGTAGTGGTGCAAGAAGGAATTTTTGAAAACAATGCAGTTTTCTGACCCTTTAGACTGGATGATTTAGGTTATTGGGCCAGAGAATACATTGTTTCATAAAATCTTCTGTTAATAAAATTCCATATTTATTTCAGAAGCTCAAAGCACTTAAACTGTTTCTAGAAGGCTTCTTCTTTTTTGGAAGCAGGTATTCCATTTTGAATTACAGAAGTGAAGTGGATTGGCCAAGGTCAAGTCAGTGGCCTTTGGAACTAGAACCGGTTTCCTGATTCCCTTTCTTCCCGTTTGTACTGTTGCTGAGAGGCTCACTGGCAGCTCTGATTTGGGGAGGGTTCCACCTGGAACTTGATGTTGATGAACTTGATATAATCTAAGTTACAAAGCCCTGATGAGAGCGTACCCCATGATGTCATGAAATAATAAATTTCACAGTGATTTTAGGAATGAAACTTTAGAATCACTAAGATGACATCTTCTTTACTTTGTTCTACCTTTGACAGCAGGTGGACTAAAATGAGTCTGTGATAGAACACATGTCCAAGAATTACACAAAATATCACCGTTTCCAGCTACTGAAGGTTGAAGTTACAAAGCTAGTAACCGTGGGCTGAGAACAGTCCTTGTGAAAACTGCCTTGGAAACTAGACCAAAAATAGAATTAATTAGGTTGGGATTTGTTTTGTCTCAGCACTGGTATAGTTTAGAATGAAAGAAATACCAGCTTCCCCATGTCAACTTCCTTAACTAGAAGAAATTAACAAGCTTTTAATAAAAGAAAACATGTTCAGGAAGCATGCATAAAATAACTTTCCAATTAATTGAATTCTTTAACACCCTGATGTATTTAAAATGGGAGCTATTTCTGTGGTTTGATTCGACTCATTAGAACTGTTGTCTTTAGCTATCTGTGACTGGGTTACCTCACTGCGTATTTATTTATTTATTTATTTATTTATTTATTTATTTATTTACTTATAACCGCTGCCCTGTTGGTTTTCATTAATACATACCCAGCTGTGTTTTGTTTTCTGAGAGTAGATGTTGCCATATGTAACCTGTTCTGTTAAGATTTCTTGGACAAGGATGAGCATTTTCAAACCATGTCTAAAATGTTGCTGTACTTTTAGAGTTTATCACAAGGAATTCTTGACTTGGCAAGCTTTGAGACATTGAACTCTATCCTCTATCTGTCCTTTCTTATCAGGGTGTATATTTGAATGCACCTGTATTTCCAGGTCAAGGGCTATTTTAAAATCAGTTTGCACATCGGAGACTGGTTAATAATTGGTCTATTTAAACTCTTTAAGTGCCTTCTCTGTTTAAGTTGCGGTAAAGGCAAAACTCTTGGGGAATTAATGAAAGAAGTGGAGGAGGTGCATTATATTATGCTATTATAGTACACTCCCATGCCATTTTGTAGTCTTTTTATAATGGTGTCATGTTAATAACATGAACTCTCATTGTTTAGGACCTGGAGACTTATGCTGAGAGAAAGCTCTGTGCTCCGGAGAATTAGCAAGTGAAAAATGCTTCTTACCTGCAAGTTAATGTTCCCAATTGTTAAATGCTAGAGTAATATTTGAGAGATGACAAGACCACCTTCTCCAGGAACCCCCAGGAGACATACAAGTTAGGTATCGATTAGAAGTCTGAACAAGGCATAGTTGGACTCTGCATGGAGACAACAGGAAAAGCTTTAAAGAGGAGGTGAGGGTTGCACTTGGATTTGAAAGATGGCTGAGGATTCACCAGGTGACAAGAGTTGGAGAAGGGCATTCTAGGCAAAGGACACGCGGAAGTGTTCTCCCCCTTTTTCAGTCCCCCCCTTCTTCCGCCCTTCCTCCCTCTCCCGCCCCCCTCAGTTCCAGCCGGTGTTTCTCAGTCTAGTTGTGTAGGACACAGCTCCCTGGCCCATGCTGGTGTTAGGAGCCTTATGCTCCTCCTGACTGTGGCAGTCAGTCAACAGTTATCCATCAGCCGCTCACAGCAGCTCATGGCAGCTCCCGCCAGCTGCTGGCCACTTATGCTTGGCCACTGGCTGCTCATGGCAGCACACAGTAGCCCATGGGTACAACTCACTGGCCCATGTGGGAATCGAACTGGTGACCTTGGCATTAGGAGCACTGCGCTCCAACCACCAGAGCCACCGGGCCAGCCCTGGAAGTGTTTCTTGAGTCAGGATTCACAGGGACCTGAAATTAATTTGGTAATCCTGGAGCATAAGCTGTGCCTGATTGGTACATGGGGAGGGAGCCTTGTGAAGGAGGTTAGGCTTTATTCCATGGACTTTGGGAAGCCACTGGAAAGTGTTTGCAAAGGCATTAGCTTATCACTCTAGCAGCAGTCTGGAGAAAGTGTTGGAAGGGGGAAAGATCTGCCACAAAGAATTCAGATAGGAGCATATTGTAAATGCTATAGGTAAAAAGTGTTGAGAGCTTGAAGTGGATCTATTAGGGGCAGGGGAGTAGGGGTTGAGAGAGAGGATGTATGTTTTAGATAATAGTAATGGGACCTAGACTAGGGTGATCAAAGACTAATAAGCCTGCCAGGAGACACATTTTCATCCATAAGTTAAGAGTCTTTAGGTAAGTGGCAAAAAGTATTGGTCAGTTTTGCAGGTTAGGAATGAGCATGGGTGAGTTGGTTTGGACAGGGTGTGTCATTCTCTAAAATAGAGAGGTGGTTCAAGGTGGTAATGAAAACTGAAATGAAAGGTCAGGTATGGAAATGTCGACGTTTGAGTAGGATAGGGAGGGGAGAGAACTGAAGACAGCTTTGGGAGGTGTGCAGGGGTAGAGGAGGGTGGGAGATATAGGGAAGGAACCAAGACGATGAGGTTCTGGGAGCTAGGAGAGGAGGCATTGCTTAGAGGACATCAGCAGTGTTTAGGAATGAGGGTGAGGCATAGAGCACTGGTTAGCAAAAGATCTTAGTAGAAGCCAGGCTTTAGGCTGAGGACTGTGAGAGGTGAAATATAGGTAGTTATTTTCAGGAAGTGCCAGTGGCAAAAGGTAATACAGGATAGCAGCTAGCGTGGATGGGGGATCAAGTGAAAATTACCTTTCTCAAGGGAGGAAAGATAGGCCTTTGTGTGAAAGAAGTCAAGTGGGAGTGAAGATGCTGATCAGAATGGGCAGGTCCTAGAAAAAAGAAAGCAGAGGAATGGAGGGTGATTGCAGAAACACTTTGAAAAGCAGAAGAGGGAAGATCAAAGTGTTTGATGCTTTCAATGTTCTCAGTAAAGTAGGGTCTCAGAAGCATAGAGCTTCAAGGGATCTTAGAAAACAATGTAGTTCAACCCCAATATCCCTCTCTCTCTGCCTCGTGTCTCTCTCTCTCTCTCTCTCTCTCTCTCTCTCTCTCTGTCTCTCTGTCTCTCTCTCTCATACTATATATTAAACTTAACTCTGGAGTGTGGTTGTTATTGCCCCAAATGACCTAAAGAGCAAGTGGCAAAGCTGGAACTAGAACTCATCTCTGATGGGACACCTTTACAGTGTTATTTTAGGGTGTGTAATATGAAATGATCAAGAAGCAAGCACTAGAATTAATCGAACTCGGTCAGTGAAGATTCAGTTGAACTAAAGTAACACAAATTTGTTGTGTACCAAATTAACATAGTTCTTAACTCAGTAGCAGCAGTAGTCATAACAGTCAATATTTGTTTAGTGATTTAGGGTTCACAGAGTACTTATACTGACTTTATTTGACTGTATTTGCTCCTCATAACAAATGTTTTAGGGATATTCCCCATTTAATAGCTGAATAGGAAAGGCAGTAGGAATGATTTTGGCCTGGGAATGCCAGGTCAAGGATACTAAAGGAATGAGGGGGGTCTCTGAGGCCAGGATTGAAGTGGCTGACCATGAGTTAGGGTGGGCAGGGAAGTGGACGGAAGCCCAAGTGGGTTATTGAAGCTCTGGATGGGTTGAGAGAGTCTGAGCAATTTCAAGTGTTACCTACCTGCCTCAAGGGGTTCGGTTTGCTTGCATGCAGCAAAGCCAAAGGAGACTGAATAGGCATTTGCAGCAAAGAAAGGAAAGGTTTATTTAAGGAAATGGCACCAAGCCTAGAGACACAGGTGAGCTAGCCCTCGAAGACCAGGCTCCCTGATGGTGTGTGGGTTACAATTCTATCGGGCAAAATCACAAGACACTGTAGGTTAGGGGTTCGGGATCGTGTTGGGAGCTGATAGGTTGGAGGTGAGGAAAGTAACACATCATTTCTTCAGGCCTTGAGGACAGTTCTGAGGTCTCTTCCAGAGTCCCTCTCTGTCCAGTCTCATGGGAAAGGAGCCAGGGGGTGGTTCTACCTTAGGGCTCAGGAACTGAAATATAATTTAGGTCAAGATGTTATCTTTAGTCTGCAGAGGTTCAGACCCTGTGACCATCAGTCAGGTCTGGGCTACTGTCTTCTCCCTCACAGGTTGAGGAGTTGCTGGCTGTTTCTCAGGGGAAGAGGTTTCAGAGGGGTTACATATAGAGAGAGGGATATGATTTCTAGGGCTAGGATTTAGAACTAAATTTAATCAAAATCTTATATAAGGACCCTCAGTCTCACAAGTGAAGCTGAGACCTGATTTACTCGACCAGAAATGGGAGAAAACAGGGTGCACATGAAGTTGTGACTAGTAAAGGGGAGCCTGTAAGTGTCCCCGGTGGGCTTGTTATGTGGGGATGCTGCTTTGTTACAGATTTTGGTTTGTGAAGTTGAGGGTGAAAGCTTCCGGAAGTCAGTTAATTTCTGACCTTCCCCATTTTACATGTGTATAGTCGCTTTCATAAATGCTCATGTTTTTTAAATAAATTTAATTTTGGAACTTATGTTCCCATAAATTCTTTATTTTGGCACACTTCAATATGAGTTGTCTTGGTGCCACCTCAAGTATAATAAACATTTTCTGTATTGTTTTATCTGTCGATGAAAAACATCCAACCTAAGAGAAAGCTTATAAAAGTTTATTTGAACCAAACTGACAACAATTGCCGGGAAGCAAAGTCTCAATGGATTGAGAAAATGCTCGGCAAATGGCGATTTGTAGCTTATTTTATACATAAAATCAAAGGAGGAGGGTTACATGAAATCCACTGGTGATAGATTAAGGGAGTGGGAGAAAGCAAACTGGGAAAGTCTCTGGGATTGGATAAAAGTAAATTGGAGAGACAGGTACTTCTTTTACATAGGTGGGTGCAGGATAGTTAATAGTTCACATAGAGATGTTAATAAGGGACAAGAATAATGAGGGATTCTGTACTTTCCTGCTCTGGTCCAGAAAAAGGGATTACTGACATTCCAAGGATGTCATTTTAGGTGGTGCAAAAAGACAACGGACAGACCCGCTGAAAGGCACATTTTACTGTATTTGCTCCTCATAACAAATGTTTTAGGGATATCCCCCATTTAATAACTTGATGAAGGAAGCTGAAGATGTGACTTCCCACCATGGGTCATGTAGTTATGAAATTTTCTATGCTCATGCCATTTTACGTGGTTATTTTCAATTTCCTGAGCTTGTCGGGTTTAATATATGGCCCCTTTTCCGTCTATACATCTAAATCTAAGCCATTAATAAAATGCCAATGTTTATATCTAGATTTCTAGAATACAATTTTGGGTGATAACTCCTCAATTGTTGATCAGTTGTTAGCGTTACCACCTAAGTAATTTTCCATGATTCTTTTGTTATTTGCAGCATATTCATTTTATTTAATGATACTTTTTGAATGCTCACTCCCCAGATATCACCAACCAGCCAATTGATGAGACAGAGTTGAGTTTATGACTTCGTGTTGTGAGGGAGAGCACCCCCACGCCAGAGCTTTGGCAGTCTTGAAGGGGGAAAGACGTGGGTGAATTTTATTGAGAATTGGAAGTTTGGTTTAAGGGAGGGGGGTGGGCGGCCTTTCAATTCAGGGACTTGATTAGGATTGGGGGAAGATCACAGTGTCACAGTTTGGGATTGGTGGCAATAGCCAGGCAAGGATTTTGAGTTTTAAGGAGAAAACTTGTTTGTTGCTGCTTCCGATGGAAGAGTTGATGTGTCTCACAAATTCTTCGTATGAACATTGAACTCCAGAGCAAGTCTCCAGGAGTAGTAAAGTTATGCTAATGAGACAGTGGAATTCTAAAGTCATGTTAATGTAGGCAGTAAGCCATGTGGGGTGAGACTGGAAGTTTCTGTAAAGTATGTTTTATATTATACTTGGAACTTCTAAAGAATATCCTGGTGTTACCACATGAGTTTTTCCTTACTGCTTGTGATCTTGACTTTAATCAGTTTATTTTCTTAGTATTTTGAGAAATTTTACCATAGAATGTCATCAGTTATATCAAGTTTTGGATGCAGTGGACTTTTTGATGTAAACAATATTTTGTTTGTCATGAATGTACTAGGAAGGAATGGAACAATTTAAAATAGTACTGCACTCCAAAAATTATCTCATAAAGAAAAATTACAACATATACATGTATATAGTGTCGACGAAAAAACATCCAGTCTAACAGAAAGCTTATGAGTTTATTTGAGCCAAACTGACGACAATTGTCTGGAAGCAACATCTCAGTGGACTGAGAAAATGCTCTGCAGAATGGTGGTTTGCAGTTTATTTTATACGTAGAATCAAAGGAGGAGGGTTACGTGAAATCCATTAGTGGTAGATTAAGGGGCAGGGCCGGAGAAAGCATGGGGGTGGGAGGGGTAGGGGGGTGTTGGGGTTGGGGTGGTGGGGGATAGGGTGGGGGGGTTGTTGTTGTTGGTGGTGGTGGTGTTGGGAATTTCTGGGATGGATAAAAGTAAATTGGAGGGACAGGTGCTTCTTTTACATAGGTGAGTACAGGATAGTTAATAGTTTACAGCACATAGAGATGATCATCAGGGGACAAGAATAATAATGAGGGATTCTGTAGTTTTCTGCTCTAGTCTGGAAAAAGGTATTACTGACCTTCCAAGGATGTTATCTTAGATGCAAAAAGACAACAGACAGGCCCCCTTAAGGTAGAGATTGACCTTTGTCAAGGAAGCTACAGACTAAAGATGGACGTCCTGCCCTGGCCCAGCTTAGTTAAGAATTTTTATGTTCACTCCATCCTGTGTGGTTATTTTCAGTCTCCTGAACTCATCAGGTTTAACCTGTGGCTCCATCCACAATAATATGATTATTCTTTGTTTTTATGTTTATACTTATATATGTGTATGCTTTTTTGTAAAACAGACTTTTCACATGTTTTTTCAATATGGAGGTTTTGTGTGCTTGTTGTCCTTTAACTATTCTGTTTGGGGGATATCTTTAAAAAAATACAGGTTTTAATTCAGTGTAAGGAAAATAGGTCATTTAAGAATTTACAGACATATTTCATGAAGCTTGGCTTGCTTCTGTGTATTCAGTAAAAGCTTGCTGGGTGCCTATTATATTTGAAGTTCTGATTGAATGTCACCTTGTAGTTCTTTATACTTTTGAGAATAGGGGTGACGCCAAGATTTGTTTGTTTCTCAACAACTAATAGAAGAATATACTAACATCTTGGATTGTAGACTTTAACTGCTTGGTGTTATACAAAAAAAAAATTTAACTTCCACAGCTAAAAGACTTTTTAAAAGAAAGGGTTTATTATTTATTAAGCTATTGCTAGCGAAAAAGACCAGTCTTGGGCCATGGAGTCTAAACCACAAGCAGCATGGCTAGGTAGGAAAGAAAACATTTCTATTGTCTAGGAGTTTGCAAGTATTTTTATATATCAAATAGAGGGGAGAAAGAAGAAAGAAAGAAGTAAACCTCTGAAAGAATTTGCATGAGCTATAGACAAGGGGTGGAGAAGGTGAAGTAGGGCCAGCTCTGGGCCCAGAGTCTACATAAAGAAATGTCCACTCCTATAGACTGGCTGGGGCAACGGTCCTGGAAGCCCACGTGTAAACAACAAGGGGAGGCTCCTGGAGTTTGATGGTGCCTGGCTAAAATAATCTGTGGAAATAGCCACTGGAAATTAATCCAAAATTCTGACATATACAGGAATGTGAGCCATCTTTTCAGAGCAGGCTGTTTTGTCTCTCTCTCACTCTCTGGCCGTTATAATTTTAATTTAGAACATCAGAATTTTCTTCTTGCCAATGGAATAAAGATAATAAAGCAATTTGTAGTTTGCAAAACACTCACATGTACACAATACCAATTTTAATTCTTTTGCAATTGTGTAGACAAGAGAAACAGACTTAGTTTACACCTGAGAAAACTTAAGGTGTGAAAATCTAAATTCCTTTCCCAAGGTAACACACAGTATTTAGAGCTGGGATTTACCCTAAATTTTCTGACAACAGTAAGTAAAGGAGAAATTAGGTATATGGTCCTAAATGTATAAAGTTAACGAAGGTATTTACTTGGGAACTTTTTTTTTACTGTTACTATTTTGTGTGATTTTTGAACTATTTTGACATTTCTGAATTGGCTAGAAACTTGAGAACCCTTAATTCTGTGATTTCAGGAGCCTGCATTTGAATCAAACAAAATTGTTTCTAGTATTCTTGCTTATTTTATGATCGATTAGGAATCATTAGTTCTTATTTTATAGCTGTCCACATTTTAATTCGTTTAGTTGGGAGATTTCTCAGAACCTATTTAATGAGAATAAGTTGATATTTTGAAGTAACTGCAGAAAAGCAGAGGAAGTATTGTAATTTCATAGTGACCGATTGATTCTTGATCATTCCTGATCATTCCGTAAGGTAGAGATTGATCTTTGTCAAGGAAGCTACAGACTAAAGATGGACGTCCCGCCCTGGCCCACCTTAGTTAAGAATTTTTATGTTCATTCCATCCTGTGTGGTTGTTTTCGGTCTCCTGAACTTATCAGGTTTAACCTGTGGCTCCATCCACAATAATATGATTATTATTGAGGTATTCCAAGTTTAGTTGTCTTTCCAAATGTTTACTTATTTGATTATCCACAGGTAGAGGTCAAAGTTATTTTTCGTGTTATGTCATTGGATGTTTGTTTGCTTAAGACATTGTCAGAATTATCAAGATTTTAAGCTTTCTTTTAAATATAAAATTGGAATGCACAGGAAGGGAGAAACAGGAGTCCAATCCAGTGTAAGGAGCTCATCCCTATGGAAATTTAAAGTTGCTTTTTGCAAACTTGGTGGCTAGGAAAGCAGTAGTGCTTTTTGGCTTCCTAGCTATGCTTACAATTTGATTAAGTTCTGACATAGGAGGTGTGACAATTAAGTTTGCGAACTTGTTGCAACAATGTTGCTAACCTTTTTTGATATCAGAGGGATTATTCATTATGAATTTGTACCAACTAGACAAACAGTTAACCAAGTTTGCTATTTGGAAGTGCTGAAAAGGCTGCATGGAAAAGTTAGACGACCTGAACTTTTCACCAACAGTTCATGGCTCTTGCATCACGACAATGCACCAGCTCTCAGGGCACTGTCTGTGAGGGAGGTTTTAGCCAGTAAATAAATAACTGTATTGGAACACCTTCCCTTCTCATCTGATCTGGCCCCCAATTATTTCTTTCTTTACCCCAAAATAAAGGAAATATTGAAAGAAAGACATTTTGATGACATTCAGGACATCAAGAGTAATACGACGATAGCTCTGATGGCCAATCCAGAAAAAGAATTCCAAAATTGCTTTGAAGGGTGGAGTAGGCCCTGGCATCAGTCAGTGCATAGCTTCCCAAGGGGAGTACTTCGAAGGTGACCATAGTGATATTCAGTAGTGAGATATGTAGCACTTTTACTAGGATGAGTTCGCGAACTTAATTGTCTGAACTTGTATATATAAACCCACCTGGAAATAGCATGTTGGGAGCTATAGACACAGGTTTATGGGGAATCACGAGTGTATAGAGAGATGAAGAGGAAGCTATGAGGATAAATCAGATCACCTGGTGGTTGGTGGGAGAGCATGGGCTTTAGACGGAAGGGGAAGGTTATTGTCTTTAAATTATGGGTTTGAGAAGAAGCTCCTAATTCGATTTTCTTAAACATTTTAAGTACGTATCTTAATTCAGTATGCACAATGCTGCGTGGCTCTAGTTGATCATTAAATTACTATTTCCTTCTTTCCATGATCTCCAATCACACTCTTGTTTTCCTTGTCAAGTCTGGCATCTTTGTAACGGGATCCCAACAAGAAATGCAGAAACACAAAAGTCTGCTACTAATTCTAGTAGTTGAGCAAAATTGCTCTCAAATGCCACTATTTAGGCCTTATCTTTCATTCTTTAGTTATTAGAATGAAATTGAAGAAGCCTTGTTACATCTTAAATTTTTCATTTTGTGTTTCTCTAAGGTATATACAATAGAAAACCAGAAGCTGAAAATAATAAAAATAAAAGCAGGACAGCTTTCTTGAGGGCGTGGAGGGGAGTGCTGTGATGTTGTCATAACAAGTGGTCTTTGAAAGCATTAGTATTTTAAAGAGCACAATTTGAATTCTGGTCCAGTGCTTTTATTTATGAAGGAAACAAAGGCTGAATTTCTTTAGGGTAAAGTGGTTTGCCCTTTGTCACACCTCTAGGTAGAGTAGAGGTGTGATTAGTCCTGGCAACTCCTGATTCCTAGTCTAGCGCTCTTCCTGCCAGACGTCATGCTGCCTCATGGAGCCTCTTCCACGAGTCACCTCTCCACTACCACTCACACCACGCCTGAAACACTCTGGGTTATTGAAGGTGAGAAAAGAGTAGCAAGGAAAAGAAAAGAAAAGTGATGTGTTCCATTGTTCTGGATGTCAAAGACCTGCTGGCATGTCAGATTAATGCCCTGTTTCCCCAAAAATAAGACCGGGTCTTATATTAAGTTTTGCTCCAAAAGATGCATTAGGGCTTATGTTCAGGGGATGTCATCCTGAAAAATCATGCTAGGGCTTATTTTCTGGTTAGGTCTTATTTTCGGGGAAACACGGAAGGAGGTGCCGTGACATTTTCAGGGAGTGTTTTTTCTGATGGTTTAAGTCAATCTCTCTCTCTCTCTCTCTCTGTCTGTCTCTCTCTCTCTCTCTCTCTCTCTCTCTCTCTCTCTCTCTCTCTGTTTAAGCTGCTTTTGGGCTAATTGACCCTCAGTGTCACAGTGGGAATTCAACATGTCTGTTCCACTTGTCATTTTTGGTATAATGACATTTCATTTCATGATTGTATAGGAAGAACATTATAGTTAGCAAACACACGTTTATTGTTGCTTTGTGAAAACTGAAAATACTCCCCCAGGGCTAAAGTTTTATTTGGTAAGCCACTTCATGAGGAATGGGAAGACTTGATTCAATCATAGGGATAGCTCACTTCTTTAGCTTCACTCAGTCCTTGGCATTATATAAAATGGATGCATGAAGAAGCAGTCACAAGGGATGATGAAACTTTGGCACTACTAAGGGCTATGTTTGGTTTGAGATTCCTGAACATTCTGAACTCCTAGGCACTTTCATTCCTAAGCTCTCTTCTGGCCTAACATTCTGCTCAGGCGCCATCTGCTTGCGTTTGCCTCCTGAGGAATATTCTCATTCCTTTTCCCCAATTCAACCTCCTTGCCCCAGTTTCTCCCTCTGTAAACCACTCTCCCAAAGTACATGTATGTACGTGCAGCACTTTTTACGCACGGTTGCTGGTGGTGGCAGGGTGGGTGGGTAGGAGAGAGGAGGAAAAGGGAGTGGAGCATAAGGAACAAGTTCAAAACAGTTATATATATTTTATACATATAGAGTGCTATGCCAGTGTTGTTGATGCTTTGATTGTAATGAAAAAGGACTGTACAGAGTTCACCACAATCTACGTGGAATCAACACCATGTTCTCCTAGTTAAGTGGCAAAAGAATAAATATTTGATTCTTGTGCCTAAATTTGAGAATTTAGGCAATATGGGAGTTCATTTTTGTGTCTTTCATTTAAATTAATTCTTTATATTGATAGATTCTAGCAAAGATAATCAAACGTTCCTAACGAGGAAGTACAACAGTGCTTGGATAGCAAGCTAAATTAATAGTTGTTTCTTTGTTTCAAATTATGTAACTGAGATTTGACACAGTGAGCAATAAATGAAAGCATTGGCAAGAGTGTGCTTTTTTGTGTGTTTTACAAAATGATATTCCTTTTTCTTTAATTTTAGGAAACAGATATTGATGACAGATATGGAGATTTGGATTCCAGAACAGATTCTGATATTCCAGAAATCCCACCATCCTCAGATAGAACTCCTGAGATCCTCAAGAAAGCTCTATCTGGTTTATCTTCAAGGTATGATTGGTGAAGATGAATATAATGGATGTACAAGATAAGTTGTGAGGTTATCCTGGTCCATGTATTAAATTTCACTTTTTCTAAGTTTTAGAGCTCTGAGAGAGAAGGCTTATGCTCTTTCACTATATATGAGGCACGCTACTAAATGTTTAATGTGCATTTTTTTCATTTAATTCCTAAAATCTTGTGAAGTATGAGAAAATCAAGTCTGAGAGATTAACTGATGGTTACAGAGCTAGTGAGATGCAGACCTGGGATTCTTGTCGTGGTTTGTCAGATTTCTGAAAGCAGTGATCCATTTACCACATCAGGTTGCCCTTTCTGATGTTGGAATGTGTAATAAAGAAAATTCTATATTCTCTGTTCCCTGTTTTTCAAGTGCCAGACGAAAATAGGCCTTTTTTTTCTCTTAGCTGAATTTTAAATTATCATTTAAAACTCCACAACCCTTTACTATTTTGTATTTGTGCTATATTTTTAAATGTGTTATCACCACCAAATTTCAGCTAGTTTTATATTGCCCTCTATATTATGTGTTAGTAATATGAATTATAAAATTTATAAAAGCAAAGTAAATGTAAGCTTTTATCTAGATTAATATGTAAAATCTCAAGTGTTGGTATAGAACAGTGTGTTTCCATCTGTTTTGACAGTGACAGACAGTAAGAGATAGATTTTACACCACATGTGTATTTTAACTGCTGCAAAAATGTTATGAAGCAGTTTTTGCCATTATTATGTGGTGCCCTCTGTGATTTCTTTCTGTTTGATACTGTTCGGTTAGTGAATGAAAAATGTTGGATGTGACTTACTAAATTGATTACTACCCATGTGGCATAATGAGAAAAACTGGTCTATATATCTAGTAAATGTAGTGAGTTTTTCTGTTTTTAATTTCTAGGAGATAACCATATTATAAGAAATTGCTTTAAAGCAAAGTTTTCATACTTTTTTAATCAGTAGAACAAATTTTTGCTCTCCATTATTAGAAGCATGATTATTATTTTAACAGTCTTGGTCCCAGTTGTTTTCATGATGTAGTTCACAAATGTACCTTTGCTTTAAAAATCTTATCAGGTATTTCTCAGATTTGAAATTGCCTTAGGTTGATTTATATAACAATGATGCTGGATTCCTATGTGTCATTCATAATAATTTCTTAATAATGAAGGTCCACCCCCCCAGTATAAAGTAGCAATAGCAAATAATAGTTCATATTTATTGAGCATATACTACGTCCTAAGCACTTCCAAGCACCTTACACCTATCAACTAACTTATTCTCATAGCAATCCTGCAGCATAGGTTTAGTTATATACCTGTTTTATAAACGAGTAAACTGAAACACAGAAATTTTATATATCAAGGGTCATGTAGCTAGTAAGCAATAGAACCACATTCTGAACCAAGGCACTGTACTCTATTGATGAAAGAACTGGTTTTAAAAAATGAACAATAGATTATATGTGACCAATTTCAATCTTCTCAAGAAACTTTACTATAAAGATTACGTGAATGTTTCAAAATCTGTATCTTACTCATTTTAGTCTCTTTATTTAGTACCCAAAATAGTCTGCTGTGCAATGATTTAGAAGTTGTAGATGCTTAGGATTCAAAGTACTGATTATATAAGAAATTTTCATGAATTGCAGAAAAAAAGTCTATAATCTTCCCACCAAGACACTGATATTTAAAATACTGTGGGGTTTACTCTGAAGCTTTTTTCTTGTGCATAGTGTGTGTGTGTGATGTAAAAATAGCATTGCTCTCTTTCCTGCCTTTCTATTGTCATTTTCATTCTGTGGTATTAAGAACAACATCCTTAAATATACTTAAATATTTTTGATGCCTGCATAATACATTTCTTTGATGACTATAGTTTAATTTACTCAACAGCTATTGCCGAGCATTTAGCTGATTGCTAAATTCTCATGATTAAAGACAACTCTGCATTAAACATTTTTCTTTGTAGCTAACTTTTATTTAGCATCCATAATTACTTCCTTTGAGTAAAGTCTTAAAAGTGAAATTGCTTGGTCAAGATTTATGCTCATTTTGAAGGTTTTAATATATAACGTCAAAAAGAGCATAAGCTGTTGAAATCTGAAGGGGCCTGAAAGGTCTTCAGTTACTTGGCAAGTTGTCCCAAATTGTCTGCTTCTTGACCTGTGTGTGAACATTAGCCAGTTAAGTCTCTCTGTCCTTCAGTGAAGCTCTTCTTCGGCCGGGCGTCTTCCTTAGGAGTTTTCCTCCAGAGGCAATGCCCTGGATTTTGCCCCCCCCGCTCCGTCCCCTGGAACATTTGGGAATTATTGGAGACATTTTTGGTTGTCACAACGAGACACGGTAGCAGTTAGGGAGGATGCTAAACACCCTACAGTTCACAGGACAGCTCTTCACCACAAAGAATTAACGGGCACAAAATGTTACTAGTGCTGAGGCTGAGAAACCAATCTCTTCTACTCATTCCATCATGCCATTTTCCTACTTCCTGGGAATCTGCACACTTCCTGTCCACTTCCTCCAAAGGCTGATAGGTAGACATTCTCAAAACTCCTGCTCTTTGCCAGATGGCCCGCCAAGTTCTTGCTTATTCTTGCGGAGGGCCTCTGGGTCCCACTTCCTGGCTCAGGTGAATTGTCTTCCCAACCCAGGTTTTTAATGACTCATGATGCTTTTGGCACTAGGAAAACCACTTTTTTTTTTTTTTTTTAAATCTTGACATGACTTAAGAGTGGTAGTAACAGTAGGTCGTTGCACATCTCAAAATTGATTTGAACAATAAATGTGTATCCACATTAGATGATCGCATTTAAGGACACTAAATTATATACTTCTAAAAAACATTATTTCTGGCTCAGTAGGTTCTTGAGACATGAGACTTGAATGACATTCTCGTACTGATTCTGAATTCCTTTTTCCAAAACAATTTTTTTAAAAAATTTTATTGGGGAATATTGGGGAACAGTGTGTTTCTCCAGGGCACATCAGCTCCAACTTGTCCTTCAAGCTAGCTGTGGAGGGCACAGCTTAAAGGCCCATGTAGGAATTGAACCAGCAATCCTGTTCAGAGTTCACTCTAACCAACCGAGCCATCTGGCTGCCCTTAAAACAATTTTTTGAAGTAATGACTATGTCTAAAAATTAAGGCTCTCTCAAATGTGATCATGGTAGCATAGTAAAGGAAACTGAGAATTTTGAATTCAAAATCTCTGGTTTTTAGTAACCACTGATATATATTTTTTTCATATGCTCTGTTTTAAATTTAGCGCTTGTCCTCTGAAGGATGACTTTTGGTTACTGTGTCAGTGGATATATATGTTACATTTAACTATGTGCTTAACTTTGTATTAGGTATTCTTGAGAAACTTGGGGAGTCAAGTTAAAATAAATAAGGGAATTAAGTCTTTGATCTTATTGGGGGAAGGGAATTTTTCTCAGAGAGGAAATATCTATATAAAAGACAACCAGATAGCATATGGTCCTTGAGGGCCCAGGTTTTCAGTTAGTGTGGAATTTTTAGATGACATGAAGAGAGTATGTTCCCTGTTTAAAATCTCTGTTTCTCAGCAGCTGCCATTCTCTGAAGTTCAAAGCCAGGCCTCTAACAGAGGCACAGGTGGATGTTGGCAGCATCTACCTAGAGGCTGATTTCTGGCACTTAGGTACCATCTGTCCTCTTCCCTAGAAGAGGTTCTCGATAGTTCTGAGTCTGAGGATTAGTTGTAAAGGAAGGCTAAGTAGCCTTCTGGGTTTCCTGCAAGTAGGATGGGATTATCGTCCGGAGACTGGTTTAGCCTTCTTTATCTACCTCTGACCAACTCTGTGACCTAGCCCAGTTTCCTAATGCATTCATTAATCCGTAAAGGGTTATATCTAGAAAACTAAATGGAGCCTTCCAGCTGTAGCAGTTTTGACTATATTCCAGATCAGCCCCCGAGTTTACAGTCTGTGAGAAATTTGTGAGTCTATATAGTTTGTTGAACAGTAGAGGGCTATAAAGTCTGGTAAGTACAATTTGACCACCTCATGAAAAACCTTGGAAGCTAGAAAAAAGGGTTTGAACTTAATGTTGTTGGCATTTTAGATCTTGAGCACAGAAATGACATGATAAAAGGGCTAAGATATATTTGGACTATACAGGAGAATGATTGAAAGCAGTGAATACCATCAATATTTGATAAATGGATGAAATCAGCTAATATTCCTTTTATGGGACGGAGAATAAAAGCCTGTGCTTAGATATTATACATATATATTGCTATACTTGAAGTTGAACCCAAATCTTTTGTTACATAATTTAAATACTATCATTTTAATTAATAGAAATCAGAAAAGTCTTAAAGAAAAGTACTCAGTAAAATGTAAATTGAGTGTGGAATGAATAAAAGCAGGGGTAACAATTATAGATTCAGGAATCATTGTCCATGGATAGTTGTAATTAGAATCATTTTGCATATTTCATACAGTGCCTGCTGACATTTTTCATGACCTGGCCACATAAAGAGTGACAATATTTGTAGGGTGCACTGGGATGAAGTGTGAGGCCCCTGGGGGATGAGGGAGCAGTTGGACACCCCAGGCCCTTACTGACACCCGAGGATTGAGGGAGATCAGGTCTCAGCCTGCCAGGAGCTCGCTGGGCGTGTAGCAGGGACGCGGTGCTCCAAGGACCAAGCAAAGTTTCGGGGATGAGAAAATACTTTTCTCCCAATGGCCCTGTCCCTAATCCAGGAAAGTAGGCAGCACACAGAGCAATAGAAGGAAGTGACTTCCAATCTGGCCTTGTCCTGGGCCTGACCTTCTTCATTTCACTGAAATCGCTGTGCTCTGTGGTTTCAGTTCTGTATCAGCCCTTCGTTCTTCTCCCAGGAAGGTCATGCTCTCCGTCAGTACCACCTGAAAATGGTTATTGTTTTTGTCTGCCACCCCAAAGGACTGGTCATCTTTTTAGAGAGCTTTTGCACCTGGCTCCTTCCCTTCTGGATGATCTCTGGTGGGAAGTCCACACATCCATGTCGACCAACCTCACTGCCTAACCTCCTGATTCATCCTCATTCACAGTCAACAAAATTTAGTCTCTTCCTTTGGCTGACTTAATTTTTACATTTAATGTAGCTCTCAGTGAGTGAACGAATGCTGTTTGGTTAGTTGGTTGATTTTTGTTGTTGTTGTTATTATGTGAGGTGACGTAAGGGATTCTTAAAGTATAGTTAGGGAAAATCCATACGTCTGCTAACTTCATACTGAAACCACTCTCTCTCTCTTCCTCTCTCTCTCAGAATACATAAATGCTGACTTTATATTTTCTTTGTAGGTGGAAAAACTGGTGGATTCGTGGAATTCTTACTCTAACTATGATTTCATTGTTTTTCCTGATTATCTATATGGGATCTTTTATGCTGATGCTTCTTGTAAGTATTTTACATTTCCCTTAGTGTCTCTTACTTTGTGTTTCAACATTGATGTGATTGAAATAATTTGAGCATGTCATAAAAAAGAAGGTAATTCAAGATTTGGTAACAGCGAATTTAGTTCCTTTGTAAGCATTTTCTAGTTCACGAAAAGATCTGGATTAATCTCCTCTGTTTGCAAAATGGCCATTCCATGTGCTCACTGAGCAGAGACCAAGTATATGTAACATCTCTTTTTGTCAGACATCGTACCAAGCATTAGATAGAACGGAAACACACACACTCATACATGACTTCAATATTTTTGACTGTTAGGTAGATCCCTAACTTCAAGAAACTCAGTCTAATTGCAGAGTCATACAAGTAACCATATGAATAAATAGGATAGTAAACAAGCGGGGTAAGTCCCGTGATAGGACTTATTGGCAGAGGTACAGTAAAAAGGTACCTAATCCAGCCTGAGAGAGTGATGAGGACAGAGTTTCAGAAGAGGTGATGCCCAAGCTGAGTCCTGAAGAAGGGGCTGGACAGGGGAAGGCATTCCAGGGTGGGGACATCATGGGCGAGGCAGGGAGGTGATGAGAGCACGTGGTCTGTTGGGAGATTTGCAAGTTGTACATGTGGAGGAAGTTTAGGGATGAGACGAGAGGCAAGCAAAAGCCATTCTAGGACTTTGGGATTGTGTTGTGTGTGGGAAGCCCAAGTCAGGAAGCCAAACAAGTACTTAAAGCTTTCAGTTCATTTAGCCAGTGCTCCCAGAATGCCTGCTATGTGCCAGGCATTGTGTTATGTCTGGGGTGTGACGTGGTGATGCTAAGGAAACCTGTCTGTGCTGTCATGGAGTTTACTATCTACACTTTAAAGAACTGACCAGATACATAATTAAAAACTGCAATAACCATTTGAAAAAAAAAAGAGGATGCTATGAGAGCAAAGGGGTAGCCGAGAGACTTTTGAGAGGCATGTGCCCAGCATATGTGCCGCGGTCTGAAGGCTGAGCAGGTAGAGTCAGCGAGGTGAAAGGGGGAGCCTGGGAGAAGGACGGGTCACAGCTGAGGAGTCATGTGTATAGAAGCCTTGATATGTAAAGAAGCTGAAACATTTGAAGCCTAAAGTGGTGAGAGTGAACAGAAGAAATGCATTTGTTTAATAAATTCATTACTGGGTGCTGAGCAGTGGTTTAGCAGTGAACAATGAAAGCATGGGAAATGCACAGTGTCCCTCTTTTTTTATTATTTCTTTTTCTTCATGCCTTCTCGATTAATGTAGCCTCTTCTTATGTATGCAACTCCCTGTTCCCTGGCTGCTCTTGCCCACTTAGAAGTCTCTTTACCTGTCTCACTTGTCTCCCTGCCTTCATGTTCAGTCCTATTCAGCATGCTGAGCTATAGGCAATATGATATGGTGTTTCTTTTATTTTTATAAAAGAATAAGTTTTGAATTGAAATTAGACATGATTGGGAAAAAACTCCATCACCTCCTGAAACCACTTAAAGTCGTGCTTCTAAGCACCATGAAGCCCTTCAGTTTTCTCCTCGTCCTCATTCATTTTATACTTCCTTGGGGATTTGAGGGTCACAGAAATGAGTTAGAAATTACTTTTTCTGTTCTGTTACTTGGCTGACATCTTGAAGAGCTTTTTCTCACAAAGAAAAATGGATAATGGATAGGACTGATTGAATGTGAGGGTAGAAGATGCGGAGTCTGAAAGCCAGGTCGGCAGGGGGAGCATTGCCCCCCTGTGACTCAGCGTGAGGGGCCCCAGCTCCCGGTCTTCTCACTGTGAACCCAGCCAGGGCTATGAGGGCCACTGACCCACGCTGGCCTCGGGACGTGGGCATTTAAGGAGTGAATGTGTGCGGAGCACTTTTCAGTGCTGTGTGATGAGTGGGCGAGCCTGGGAAGAAGGGGTTGGATGATGGTGGAGTGCTCCGTAAGGCATTGTGGATGAAGGGACTTTTGAGTGGACCCTGAGGACCCATCAGGGTGGAGTGAGTGCCTGCTGTGACCGGGTCTGAATGGCTGGGTGTGTCAGGAAGAGGCGGGTGATGCCCTTTACCTGGAGTACCACGCCTTTGAACAGGAAAAATCCTTAGGGATCAGATCCAGGAGGGCCTTGCAATACTGTGTGAAGAAGGTTAGGATTTATTTGTAAAGCACTGAGGAGACATTGAAATTACTGAGGATCATTTAAATTGTGGTTCCTCTTTAGAAGATAACTTTTATCTAAGACATGGATCGCAAAGCACCAGTAACCTTGATACACTGACTCAGGCTGGTTTGATGGTCTCCCTATGAATAAATGACATTGTCTCCAAACTAAACTGTTTGGTGTGGTAACTAGGGCCAGAATTTGTAGATAGAGACTAATTTTAACTATTCTTTTATGACAAAATTCAAAACTCCTTTAAAGACATCCTTGTGTATTTGGATTCTGATTTTTTAAAGACAGAATCTTAAGCATACCTAAAGTATTTGGGCTTTATTAGTTTTTCTACGATGAAAGGAAAATAACGTTTTATTACAAAAATACCATTCTGTTATTTCTTTGGTTAGCTTAATCAGAGAAGAATACAAGAAAATTAAAGATCTAGTTAAAGTAGATTTGAACAGTTACTGCTCTTATTTAGGTTTATTGCATATGCATGCACACACATGTATAGTCTGCTATATTCATAAAGATTTTAATCTCTTAGTTCATGGTAATAAGTGTTCAACTTGCCATTTGCTCTTTGAGTCTTGGAATTGACTTAAGCCACATGCTGTATTTATGATATTTATGTTAAGGGAGTATGGATGGATATACACATAAGCACACTGTTGGTATTCAATTGATATTACTTTTATGTGTTTTAAATCTTAATTACATTTATATCCCTAACTAGGTCATTTATATTATGAGTCATACACATTGTGTCTAGCTTGTATTTGCCTTATAATATTAGCACTTAAAAATGACTCATTCAAGAGAGTTTTATTAAAAACTTACTTCTAGGAAATGATAGCTACTATTTTAAGAAAGGACTCATGTTCCTTAAAATGAACTTTTCCTTCAGCCTTCTAGTTATAGTTCTTTAATTGTTGTATTCACAGCTTGAGATCATACTTTTCTAAATGATGGAGTTACTAAAGCATATTTTGATTTAAAGGCAGATGTGAACATATAAAAGATATTGTAGGAGGTCCCCCTCCACCCCCCAACTTTCTTGGAAACTTCTATAATAATTGTTTTAATATACATTATATAATTTACTTTTAAATAGTGTTTTAATTTTTCCCCCATCACGAGAGTTATAACAGTATATTAAAGTTACTTTGGAAAATAATTTTTAAAAAAATCACCCCTAACCCAATCATCAACTACGAAAACCCAATTTATACTACCATTTGATATGTTTCCTTTCATCCTTTTTTCTTTTATGTTTTAAAAACCATGATTGTAATCATAATTGACTAAAATTTTGTATCCTGCTCTGTAAACTAAGTATCTTATTGAATGCTTTGTGTTGCTCCACAATCTTTACAACGATGAGGTTTAATACATTCATCTACTCAATGGAATGGAGTGCATCCCAAGTTATTTAAATCATTGTGTTATTTTTAGACATTCAGGTTATGTTCTGGTTTTTCATTACTGTTAATAACACTATCCTAAACATATTAGAATGTAAATGTTTTTCATATGCAGGATTATTTTAATAGATTCCCAACGTCAAATTAGGCAGTTTCATTTGGATAACTCGGAGGTGCATGGTTTAGACTCAACATACTCACATCTGAATTTCTATTCCATCCCTGGCTGTTCTGTACAGATCTATTTCCCAAGGCTTCCCTAATGTTACTGTGCTCCCCTCTCTCCTTTGCCCTCCCTCCTCCCCAGTTTCCTCAACCACCAAATCCAGTCAGTTCTCCTCTGTGATGTCTCCTATTCCTCGTACTCCATCGTCTGCCACTGTGGCGGTTAGATGTTCATCCACACGCATCTGGGCGGTGGTATCTGACTGCTGGACTGTCCCTACTTGTGCTGGCTCTCCAGTCAATTCTTTCTATCTCTGTTATACAGAGATACTCACGTCGCATCACGTCCCTTCGTGATCAGCACAAACTCCTGTGCAATCTTCTGGGCTGGTTTCTGTGATTCTGTGACCAGGCTTATCTTTTTCTACGCCTCACCCCCCAGTATTTCAGCAGCGCTGAGGCCCTTGGTTCTATAAATAGCGTGGCTTTGCCATTTTATTTTAACATCTAGCATTGTCCCCATTATTTGATTATATCTGTTTAAAAAATAACTTTCGATATTATGTACCAAGGTTATTTGAAGGATAATATTTACATTTCCTCTTCTCTTTATAATACATGTATGACTTTTTCTTGAAAGAACTACTTATAGTAGTTTGGCATAGTAATTTCTTACCATGTGGCTGAAGGGACACATTATATATGTGATTGGACATGTAGTAGTATAGTGGGGGAAAATAGCTTAAGAATATCCTGAGCAGTGGGTTGGGAAAGCTGATTTGTGGAGATTGTAAAAGAAATCCCAAAGTATTTCCTTGGGCAGTTTGGTAAGTTTGTTCTGTAGATGACCAGATAGTAATATTTTAGGCTTCATGTGTCTCTGTCACATAATCTTTGATGTCTGTGTTTTCACTCTTAAAAAATAGAAAACCCAGTCTTAGCTCCAGGGCTGTACAAAAAGTGCTTTGGTATACTTTCAGAGGTTGAAAAAGTTAGTCTGCTATATTAATAAAGATTTTAATCTCTTAGTTCATGGTAATAAGTTTTCAACTTTCTATTTGCTCTTTGAGTCTTTGAATGGACTTAAGCCAAGTGTTGGATATGATGCTATATCCCCAAGAATTATCTTTACCCAGGTTGGTGGATACAGTAGTTTGAAGGACTACTATATGTACCACCAAAAAGGGATTCATAAATATAAACCCATTTACCAAGTGTGTATATAACACACTGTGCAAACAACTGCATAGACTCGATTGACTGGCCAAAGTGGCTGCAAATGGAGAAGGCTGCTTATAGCTTGCCAACGTAGCACCGCTGGGATTTATTAGAGATGTATGTAGCTGGCTATAGGAGAGCTGGCACAGCCGAGAGAAGGAAAAGACCATGCCCAAACCCCTGCGTGACGGGGTAATGGAGTTTTAGCCATTTGTTCTGATAGTACCTTTATCCTTGGCAAATATGCTAGGCCGTATGGTTAAAAATAAATACAGAGGATGCCCTTTTGGGATACACATTTTAAGAAAGGAAAAAACTATTAAAATTGTAATACTTGATATATACCAATAGTAAAAGATGAATACAAGTCATGTGTATACATTTTTTTTGCACCTCTGGTATATACAAGCAAACTTGCACATACAATTAGTTTCCTAGGGTAACTGAAGAAACAAAATGGACAAAAAGATGGTCTATCTTGAGATTACTACTAAGAAGTCAAGTAGTAATGAGGGTAAAGCTAATCAACTGTGACCAACCAGACTGTATCTCAAGCTTTGAACTACAATGCCACCTCCTACCCCGGGAAGGACTTCTCAATAAAACATTGTTTTGCTTACCCCTTTGGGATCTCACTTGATTTTAGAGACATTGAATACTGAATTTTTGCTACTGACATTTAGAATAATTGAAATGGGTAGGCTAGAGATCTTAAAAATACATATGACAACAAGCTACTTATTAAATGATAAAGCACAAATGTAATATTGAGAAATGTATGTCAATGTTTTCTCGGTTTCAGGTTCTAGGCATCCAAGTGAAATGCTTCCATGAAATCATCACTATAGGCTATAGAGTCTATCGTTCTTATGACCTGCCATGGTTTAGAACCCTAAGCTGGTAAGTAAATTAAAACTTTCATTTATGAAAATATGAGTTATTTCTAAAGTTTGTAAGGGAGGCATTCTGATCAGTCATTATCCACATAGTTTACCTTATAGATTGATTGTAGAGGAAGATAAATAAAAAGAATGCAATTGAATTTTGAAAAGAAGAAAATCACCTTTAATCTCCCAATACAACTATTATCTCCTCTTTCACTCTTTATAGAGGTATCTCATTTATATTGAATATATACACCATTGTACTTTTTTAAGAAACCCCTCAATATTGGACACTTAATATCCTTTATAATTATAATTTTAGCAAAACGTTTCATTTTTGTAAAATGTTACAAATATATGTAATCTTGTGCTTTATTTCTCCTTAGTTGACATGAGACCACACATAAAAATCTCTACAAAACTTGAAAGATGAGATATGAAAATAGTTGTGGGGTTTTTTTGTTGTTGTTTTTGTTTTTATTTTGAGTGATCAGTGGTTCATTTAGGAGGTTCATTCAGGAGCTTCATTCAGGAGGTTCATTCAGCCCACACTGAATGTCTGTCTCCCATCCCCACCCCTGCAATCTGGCCCACCCTTTGTTTAGCCCCATTGGTGGAGGAGGGGAGGAGTAAGGAGGGATGACCCCACCTTTGCTGTTCATGTTTGGTCTCCTCTCCAGACCCTGGGCCCCATGACATGCAGCATGAAGGTAGAGGAAGAGGAGGACTTTTGGTTGGGGACAGTGTGTAAGGCACCCTTGTACATAGCACTGACAGTTAACCAGCCCATGAAATAGTCTATGTGCACAAATCATGGAAAAATTAGTAAAAAAAACAAAAAAAATTACCAAATGATCTTAATATTTAAAGTTTTCTTATTAAAACTTTCCAGGTGTAATTCTTGGTTGTCAAGACCTTGACCAGGAAACATAATTCAATAGTTCATAAATAACCTAACTGGCCATGCCTTTCAATATAGTTGTTTGATTAGTATCAGTCAGAGGGGCCAGTGTCTTATTGAAACAAATGTATCAACTTTTGGGTTCAGAATAGTGAAAAAAAATCGTTTCTTGATTTAGATCATGGCTGATTTTTCCTTCTAGCAATTTTCTTTGAGTGGTAAAATCTGAACGGGAAATATTAGGTAGATTAAGTAGTTGGAGAATAATGAAATGCTAAACCGTGCAGGATTGATTCTAAATGTAGAAAAAAAGGGTAGGTCAGGATGGGCTCCAGTGATTGTAGAAAACTTCATGGAGAAGGTGAGAGAGGAACTGTCACTTGAAATAAAGACAAGCTTTGGCTGGAGACCAGTTCCGGGTTGGGGAAGCTGCATGCACCAGGTTCTAGGTGTGGGAATGAGGATGCATGTGCCACAGACCGTGAGCTATTCCTGCCCTCCTGAGCAAAAGGTATTTATTAGGGGAGTGGGAAGAAAATTGGATTGGCAGGGTAGGGTCAAAGTTTCTACTGTAGGGGAATAGAAAAATGGTAACACAGCGGATAGAATTGAGAATATTTGCTCATTACTTTGAGAACAATGGGGTCTAAATCCATCCATGAGAACCAGAGGGAAGCCACCCCTTTCTTCTCTTTCTGCTCTTCTGGCGACCTAGGACTCTGCCCTTCAAAGGATGAGGTGCAGAGGAACTCGAAGGGACTATATCTCAGCTTTTTCCCCTGGCTCACATAAGCAGCAAAATCTCATGGGTTCTCCCTCTCCCTGGGGGAAACGATATATATACCCGAACTGGGAGAGCTGTCACAGCCGAGAGGAGGAAAATACGATGCCCAAACTCCTGGGTGATTGGGTAAAGGTGTTTTAGCCATTTGTTCTGATAGTACCTTTATCCTTGGCAAATATACTAGAGTATATGGTTAAAAATACATACAGAGGATGCCCAAAAGTGGATACACATTTTAAGAAAGGAAAAAATTATTAAAATTGTAATATTTAATATATACCGATAATAAAAGATGAATACAAGTCATATGTATACATTTTTTTGGCACCTTCATTATATACAAGCAAACTTGCACATACAGTTATTTTCCTAGGGTAACTGAAGAAACAAAATGGACAAAAAGATTGTCCATCTTGAGATGGACAACCTCAAGAAGTCAAGTAGTAATGAGGATAAAACTAGTCAACTGTGACCAACCAGACTAAATCCCTCAAACTTTGAACTACAGTATAAAGTTTGATCTGTTTAGTTTTTAAGTTTCTTGAAGAGATTTTTACCTGCAGCTACCTGCTACCCCCCGCTGATACCCCTTAAAAGTCACTGCTCAGTAGGAGTCCATCTGGAGCTTTGAGGAGAGGGAGAAAGATTTCAATATGTGCCAGGCAGGGGGGAATTTGGCTTAGGATCTCTACTATTATATTAAAAAGCATTAGAGCTGTGTGTAGCTGGGAGTGAAGTTTCATTTTAAACTTAATACCTTGTGTGTGTGTGTGTGTGTGTGTGTGTGTGTGTGTGTGTGTGTGTGTGGTAAATAAAGGTATGAACTAATTTCAGTATTTTGTTGACAGATAAGTTTGAAATTAAATTTAAGACAGGAAAAAAAGGCATTTTGATGGAATATATCCAGAGCTGGTCTTCTGAACTTGGTTTTGATCTTTGTGTCACTATCATAATGTAGAGAGAATAGTTTTGTGGCATTTGAAGGGGGAAAAAGCTTCAAATATTAAAAAGCTACTAATTGTTTTTAAATTACAGGTACTTTCTACTGTGTGTAAACTACTTTTTCTATGGAGAGACTTTAGCTGATTATTTTGCTACATTTGTTCAAAGAGAAGAGCAACTTCAGTTCCTCATTCGCTACCACAGATTTATATCATTTGCCCTCTATCTGGCAGGTAAGTTAGGGGAAATATTCTGTATCTATATGTAGCTAATATATTTTACATGTTTATCTTTATGTTATTTAAATTTATAACGTCCTTTGTTACATTTTAATCCAGCTTTTCTTATTAATTGTCCCATGTAGAAAGCTATTATATTTTTTTCATTAGGTTCTTAAACAGCAATCACTACCTAATGGTGGTTTAAAAAAGTACTTGCTTAATAGTCACTCCATACATGACTGTTTTCTTTGCAAATTGTAGTAAAGAAACTTTTAAATATATGGATTGATAATTAACCAAGTAAAATTTACAAAGAAACTTTCACATTTATATTGCTTTATTTGTCCCAAAGAAATAGAGTTTTCATGTAGATTTAATCAGGGTACTTAGTTTTCCTAACATGGTTTATTATATATTCATCACACACACACACACACACACACATTTTATGTGTATATATATTTGCTTATAGTATGCTATACCAAATGTTTCTTATGATTTTAGATTAAGAATCAGATAATTAGGATAAAATTAGAATTAATAGATTTCTTTTCCATAAAAGTTTACCAAATTAAATAAAAATACTGAGGGCTGATCTTAGAAACCAACTGCTATTTATGGCAATCTATGAAAAATTGCTTTGTATCTCAAATTATTGGCTTTTTAAGTGTGCTTTTTTATTGAGATCATTGTGTCTTTACATGCAGTTTCAAGGAGTAATAGAAATATCCTTTATAGGCTTTCCCTAGTTTCCACCAGTGTAATGTTTTGCAAAACTGCTGTATAGTATCACACGCAGATGCTGACATTATTACAGTCTTACAGATATACTTTTAAAATGCAACCTTGTAGTAAATTAGGAGCTACTGGGTTAAATGATGAAACTTCTAATATTTATATTAGTATTTATATTTATATTTAATATATTATATGTTTGTACATTATATATAAATATATAATATATATATTATATTTATATAATATATATAAATATTATATTATATATAATACATAATATAAATATAATTATATATAATATACAAACATAATATATTAAATTATATATATTTAATTCTATATATTAAATATATATAATTATATATTTATATATGTTAAATATATATTAAATATATATAATTATATATAATATATAAACATATAATATATTAAATATATTAGTATATTTATATTAGTATTCTCTATCTGTTATTTTATGTGTGGCCTAAGTATGGTCCAGTTAGACCATATGCACCAATTTGCATGTCTCTTGCTTTCTTAATCCCCAGTGCCTAGTGCAGGGTCTGGCATTTAGGTTCCCGATACATATTTGTTGGATGACTAATCAAGAGGCTGAGAACAAGCACATTCACACACAGTGCTTCTTAGAGCTCTTTTCTCAGCATCAGTGTTTTGTTTGCTGAGTCTTGAGGCCTTACTGGTGATTGCTGAAGTGGTTAGCAGCATTGAGGAGCTTACTCTAGCAAATGCAGTTTAAAACAGGAATAAGGGAATAGAAAGTATGCTAGGCTGAGATATTTGTACCTTTCTCTCAAGTTGTGCTGTGAAAGTCTTTGGAATTCTTTTTGTTGAACAATATTCTAGGAATTCTGTCAAAATTTTAGTTCTAACCTCGGAAAGTATAGATTTAAAAAGCAGAGATAGCCCAAGCTATTTCATTAACATTGAATTTTATTAAAATAAAACCTAGGTATCTCCCGGTCTGACCCCTCAACAAGGCCCATGAGATTAAATGACTTGTTTACTAACATACAAAACGACTCATTGACTAGGACCCAGAAGTCATGCTGACATTTATATCATTGTGTTATAAAATGAATTTAACTGAGAGCAAAGAGAAAATCAGTGAGGCTGAAAATAATAGGACAGACATTTTCTCTAAAGTCTAGATATATTTTTAAAAGATTTTGGTGATTTTGGATTTGGGACTCTTCAGAAACCACAGTATCCATGAGATGAGATGTCTAGTAATGATGGGTGAATAAGCTTAAGATTTTTGACCCTTAATATCATTACCATCTATTTAGTCAACTAGTGATTTTTTGGTTTTTTGCTTGTATTTACAAGTATGCATGGCCAATGTTTTTTATTTCTTTTTAACAACCCTTAAGGAGAAGGTGTGACTTGAATATAAGACTTGAATTCAAGAAAAGCAATGGACATATACAATTAAATTATAGCTAAAATTAATGCATAATTAAGATTTTCCCCAAACATCCTGAATATCTTTTACCTCAAAGAATGTTGATGAAATCTTTAGAAAAATGTCACAAATAACTTCACAAAGGACTGTATCTCCAAAACTACTCGTAATTTGTGAATTTAAGTCTATTACAAATTATATACATGTTACTATTGTTCTACACCTTAAACTCACCATGCAGATTAATAGAAAACTTTTAGCTAATATAATCATTGGTTTGTGTGACAGTTTCTAAATTTCTACAATGCATATTCACTTGAAAATTTCCTAAACAACTCAGATGTGGTTAGTCTAGTATTTGAATATGGGCATACATAATGCTGTGTGCTTCTGAATTTATTTAACATGATGTTTGAAACGTTTTGGAGTTTTGAATAATTATGTAAGTGTAATGAAAAATTTAGTCACATGAAAGACTGAGGCACGAGTCACTAAGCTCCAGTATTTAATTCGGGGTCCATCTTCATGTCTGCTTTTTGGATTAAAGACTATATGCATTTATTGAACTGGTTAATCATGAATAGTAAATCTTAAAAACAACTTTATTAGTTCTTTATATTTTCTATCTCAACTATATTGTGAATCGAAATTGAATAGACATTGAATAAGAATGTCTGTTATTCAATTTTTATATCTCATGTCTGATACATCTTAAATACTTAATAAATACTTTTTGATTGTCCATTTTTTTTGAAATTCTATCCTTTGGACTTCTCCTTGTCTTTTTCCCCCTTTACTTTTCCTGATCAGGGTAGAAATCTCATTGTGTTTTGCTCCTTTTGAATATACCTGTCTTTAGTCCACTGGGTAACTGGATCTCCCTCCCCATCTGGGAAGTCCGTGATACGAGGGGACAGCCTTGCAGGGACAGCACCAGGCACAGGGGCTGTGTACATAAATGGGGATCAGGAAGTGTAACTAAGCATATCATCAGGAACTGTATGTTAGGAAGCATTTTAAATGCATAGTTTTACTTCCAGTACTGTAATAAAGCCTATGATTTTATTTGGAAATATAACCATACAAATACTCTTTGTAATTAGGGAAAAAGTAAACCTATGGATCAAAATGTACAAAGTTACTCTTTCCATGGATTTACTGAACTATCATACACATGTATTTTTACACATTTAATCATAAAACAGACATGTAACTTTATGGTTGCAAATGAAAACGTAAATTCATGTATTTTCTTTTTCAGACTATTTTTTCCTTTTTTGTCCTAAAAGAAAGGGTGTATTGAGCCACACGCTAGCCAGGAAAAGGACCAGGTCCTGGGACACGCAGTCTAACCCACCAACGGCAGGGCTAGATGGACTGGACGACCGTGTCCCCAGATTGTTTTTCTTTAAAAATAATATTTAACCTTAGATATACTAGGAAAACACTTTATACCCCCCTCCCATTTGGAAGAATGGTATTACCTTAATGTCTCTAAGAGACAGATAATTCTGTCTTTGATTAGAGCACCCTAAAAAGCTGCATGTTATTGGTTGATATAATGGTGAAATTGAATCAGGTAAAAGTGAGTTGCCAAGACTGTCCTGGATAAAATTACCATTATGAAAATACTGAATGATTCTGTTAGTAATTTCATTTAGAGAAATGCTTAAGAGTGAATGGTATTATATAATGTCAAGATGGAGAAAACCATACATGTTGGAGTAGTTTTTGTGAGGAGATAATTCCTAGTTAATGATGTTGAGAAGTTCCCAAGGTTGTGCTGGGAGCCCCAGAGGGTTCCGTTTGGATCTAAGGGGAGATTCCAGAGGCATCTGTGTTATCTCTGCTTTGCTGTTACCCTGTTTACCTCTGAACCAAGTCTAATCTACATTCGCCCCCTTAACCATAGACCAATGGCCTAAAACAACATAGAAATTACATTACTTGAGCCACAAAATAAGTCTGCCTGCTGTAGGAGAAAAACTTAAAAGCCATCCTTTTAAAGAGGTCTTTTAAACTATTGGTGATTTCAGTGCCATGAATTCCATGTTTTAACCCCTCCCCACTTGCTTTCTTTCAATCTCTCAAGAAAGTGACATAGTGCCTCTACTTAGTAAATGTTTCTGTATTTCTTTTGTAGTTCAACCAGTCAAGATTACTCTGTAGGTGACCAGTAGGAGGTGAGGTGGGATCTGGGAGCCAGTGTGCATTCTCTTCCTCTCTCACCATTCTTCACACTGACATTTCAAATCAGCCATCAAAATATAGCTCAAGGCAGTTGCTATTTGATTCTTTGCTCTGGTCAGAGTAGTATAAACTTTACTTACTCTAGGGGGTAGAATTGCCTTGGTAAGTATAATTTAGATATACAAAGTGTTTATTTCATATTATCTCTAGAATTTTATTGACATAATTTTATTGACATATCGGGCAAAAAGTGCTTCATATTCCCTCCCATTATTTTAGTACATGATTTTTAGATTTCATTTAATTAGATAGAATTTTTATTTAGTAAAATTCCATTCTAATAAATTTGTAGGATGTAACCATAAATACAAATGCTGTTTGTAAATCTTGAAATTATTAAGAATATTATATTTTATTATAATATAGTTCTGAGAAATTTCAAGTCACTCTTGGCCTGAATTTTGCTGATAATGGTTTATGGAACCACATGACTCTTAAGGGTCAATAGGATCTGAGGGTTTAACTGCTCTTTAGCCTTGTGATAATCAGTAAATTAATGAAGACCTTTGTGCATTTTTCTTTATCTGTAAAATGGAGGTAATAATAGGTACCTGCATCATACGCATGTTGGAAGGATTAAATGAGTTACACTTGTGAAATGCTTAGACAAGATCCTGGAACATAATAAGTGTTCAGTAGGTGTTAGCTGCCATAATAATTATGAATTTTTGTATTATGTAGAGATTGAAACATTTTATACATACACTTGATGGATGGATACAGCAAATAAATTTTATTCAACTGTAGTTCGAGATCTGTTTTTCTATGTCCGCATATTAGGAAGGACTAATCCACTTAATGCAGAGGATATTTATTGAATTTATCACATGGAATATACTAGGCATTTTGGAGCATATAAGATCATTTCCCTCAAGCAACTTTTACTTAAAATGCTTAATATAAGAGTAGGAGAGATGGCATATCAGTAAGTGACTAGAATATGCCAGAGGTGGTGTAGAAAATTGGCTCATTTGAGCTTAGTGAATCTTACACTTTGTAACAAATTGCACAACAAGCACATGTTTTTTGTTCTTGAACAGGTTTCTGCATGTTTGTGCTGAGCTTGGTGAAGAAACATTATAGGCTGCAGTTTTATATGGTATGTACTACCCATTACTTCGTAGTCTCTATATATCTTTATCTTTTAATTTTTTTTTCTGTAGTGGAAAGATACAGTCTAATCTGCTAGTTGATGCTTAAATGTGAGAGATTTTTGAGAGTTTTAAAATTTTAAATGGTTTCAAAGTTTCCTAAACACTTTTTCTTTGAATACTTTCAAAGGCTATAAAATTGAAACCAATTATTTGGGTTCCCTAAATTTGTGGAAATTTGAAGCATTTCGGTAGTTTCCTGAAGAGTTAGTAAGTCTGGGAAGCATCTACCATATTTCTCTCTATGGAAAATAACTATGATTTACTAGCTCTTAGTTGAGCATAAAGGGAACAGAGCATATTATTTTTTTGGTAGCTATGGTTAGTCATACCATTGCATAATTCTTTTTGGCCTAAGGTATTTTTTATTTAGTTTATCATTGAACAGCATTCAGTGTTTTATGAAATTTATCACTGTATATGATGAACTATGCTTATTTTCTAAAAAGGCAGCTAATTATAAGACCAAAATGAAAAAATATAGTATTTAGATCTGTGAATTCATGTATTATAAGGCTGGTTTTAGATTTGGAATATATTTTCCTATTCTTTATGCTTTGCTTTTTTCTATTAGACTTCCTGCTAAGCATTAGTACTGAGAAATTGTATTATTTCTTACATTTCTAATTTCTGGAGATATCTAGGGTAAAATTCTCAGTGAAAAAAATCTAGAAACCATCAGGACAAATTACAAATAATAGTATAAATGTATAGGGGGTGGTCGGTTAGCTCAATTGGTTAGACTGCAGTGCTCATAACACCAATGGTCGCTGGTTCAATTCCCACATGGGCCAGTGAGCTGCACCATCCACAATTAGACTGAAAACCACTACTTGACTTGGAGCTGATGGGTCCTGGAAAAACAGATCTGATGGGTCCTGGAGAAACACACTGTTCCCCAATATTCCCCAATAAAAATAAAAAATAAAAATCATGTATGCATTTTTAACCAACCAGGATGAAGAGAATTGGATCCTTTAAGCAGATAAAAATAAAACACCAATTGGTATATTATTTTCTGAAATAGAAAATATGTTATATGGATAAATCAACATCCTAAGAATTTTGAAAAGTCACTTTATAAATTTTAATTAAAATTATGATACTAGTGCATAGAAACATTAGCTATTTTCCCTTTGCCATTCTGATGATACGAAATGATGACAGTCATTCTGATGGTACTGAAAGTTGCTGAAGTGGCCCTCTCGCAGGCTAGATGGAATGGAAACACAGAGGCCTTTGAAAATTGGAAACTGAATACTGTAATTGATCAGAGCTGTGAAGATACTTTCAAATCTGAAAAGATGGAGTTTAAGGACAATTGATCCCTGCTGGTTTGATTGAAATTAGAAATAACTCTTGATGGGAAACGTGAACTCTTAAAGGAAAATAGAGTTGAGCATTTTTAATAACTGCAGAAGGCAGCCAAAGTAAAGTGTCCCCCTCTAAGTGCCATAACCACACCATAAATTTCTATGATTCAAGATTATGGTTTATTTTTAAGTTTTTTAAATTTATCTCAGTACTATTAGCATTCCATTTGTGTATAAATTAACGTTACTTGTTTAAATGTTCTCATGGTTATACGGGTCCAGTAGGCACTGGAATGAATATAATTTGCTAGTGGCATTTATTTTATGACCTTATCTTACAGAGTGTAACCAAAAGTCATGCTAAAAATTTCTGTTTAAAAATTGCTATTGCTTTCTGGGCTGCACTGTTCAGTTGTGTTCACTAATTATTGTATCGTTGGGCTATTAACAGTTCGCATGGACTCATGTCACTTTACTGATAACAGTTACTCAGTCACATCTTGTCATCCAAAATCTGTTTGAAGGCATGATATGGTAAGGGAACAGTATTATGCTGCTTTGTATTTCTGTCATAGCACTTTTAAAGCTCTTTCACATTGGACTAAAACTTACCGATTTCTACTAAAATGTACTATTTGTTGTTGCTCTATTCCATTACAATACCTTACTTAGTTCTGTGTACTACTTGACACCTGAAGACAATGCTTTGTTAACAACTGGAAGACTTCCCTTATTTAAGCTCCAAATAAAATGTAGAAAAGCCTCATAAAAGCTCCAGACCATTACTTTTTTAGGTTTTACTCCATTTCAATGTGACTTTTTACAAAGCATAGTTTTTTTATTTATGTGGAATGCAAAAAGGACATGAAAGTTTGCTTGCAAACAGTGCTCTGGCAGTGCATTTTCTCTAGGTTGAAAATTGGGTAGGTTCTGCTCTGCTCGTATCTAGGAGTAGGTGTCCAGATTTTGATGTATGGAGTTAGTTTCTATATAGCAGTGACTTGCAGATTAAGAAAGCATTTGTAATAAGTTAAAAAAATTACTTTAAAATTATTAAAATTAATATTAATAAGTAGAGTGGAGAAAAGTGATTTTAAGAAATCTGACCATATTTTCCCACATTCTTTTTAAACCCATTAATTTAACTTCTTTACAGTTGATTGATATTTGTAAAAATGTATTCTTTTCTTGACAGCTTTGTTGTGTTTTTTTTTAACCAAGCTGTGTGTGTATGTGTGTGTGTAAACAGAATCATTTTAAGATTGTCTTCCTTATACAAACTTGTAATTAATGGGGGGAAGTTACTGAAATTAGTAGGTTCTGTAAAATTAGTAGGGTTTAATGCAACTATAGGCTAAGATAGAATTAAAATTGATAATTTTTCCTGAAAGAGAATTTATATTAAGAGCTTGGTAAAAATTCTTTGTACAATTATTCTTGTTCCTCATAAAACTGAAATTTCAAAGTCCACACCTATAGAAATTAATTATTTAATATTAAAATTAAATTGACAATTTAATATCTTTCTTAGCAATTTTCTCCTTTTATGTTAGTTTATTTATTAATTTTGCTCTGCTTAATTGCTAAATGGGCAACTTTGGTTGATATTTACTATTTCTAATAATGTTTTGGCAAGTGTTTTGTTTTGGACGAGGCTGCAGTGTAATTCAGAGGTTTATTGTGTTGGTTCCTTATGACTCACAATCTGGGTAAATATTTGTTACTTAATCGTATGAACTTTATCCTGCTGACTTTTTTTTGTTTTTAAAGGTTCCTTGTCCCAATATCAAGTGTTATCTGCAATGACATCACTGCTTACCTTTTTGGATTTTTTTTTGGGAGAACTCCATTAATTAAGGTAATGGAAAAATATCACAAGCAATCCACTACCATAACCTTAAAGATTAGCCACTGGAGAAAATTTGCAACAATTGGTGCTGTTGCACATTTTTATTTTCCTTGGCTGCACTTAGCAGCCAGAATGCAGGGGCAGTGAGCCGTATTTCCCAATGATGCCATCTGGGTTCGTCATCAAATATATTCTGTTGGCTCCATTAGTTATCCTTCTCTCATGAAGGCTCATTTCATCTTGCTGCTGTTTTCCTTCCCTTAGCTATGGTGTAGTTCTTTATTCTGCTCCCCAATAGCCCTTTCCTTGACTCTGTTCTCCCTGCAGATGTCTCGTCTACCCCCTTTTACCAAACTTTTTGAAAGTGTACATTGTACCATTTTCATAGTCTCATATCATTTGTAAGACTTTTACACCCAAACTCATTTCAAAAAAAAAAAAAGTGAGGCCCTACAATAAAATACTGATAATGCAAGTGATAAGGAAAAGTTAAGATAAGGAAAAGGGAAACACACATGAGCAGACCATGTTGTTTTGCCTTAGAGGCAAAGAAGGAAATCAATTAAGTTATAACTTCTCATTTTGGGAAGAAAGAAACAAACCAATTCTTTGTGGGACAACAGATCGTGTCCTTCAAAAAACCTTCCATGAATTCTTTCCCCACATAGGCTTCCAGCACATAGCACCAGGCTGAGCTGTAGAGATACGAGCCAGCTATATATTTTTTAAAAGTTTCTAAAACTTCTTGAGCACAAGAGCAAGTAATTAAGATTCAAATTTTCTATGCCAGCTGAGTTTTTGGCTTAAGAAGCCTTCAGAGAGGCTGTTACAGCTATAGAAGCCTCACTGTCTCATTTTGAATATAGATTTCTAGTGAATTTGTCAGGCTGGATTAGTTGTGTAATATACTCAGATGTAATTAAACAAGTTCACCTCTAAATCAATATGTTATGGATCAATTTAATTTGATAAGCTATCTTTAAAATAATCAGCAGGCACGTCTATTGGAGTCAACTCCCACTTCATGACAATAATACTGACTTATCTGTCGTAGGAGTGGTTATGTATCACTTCCTTCACGATGGCAGAATTGTCAGATCTGTCAAGAAACCACTTCTGCCAACCCTCTTGGCTTTGAGCTTTATGAACATCAGACAGAAGGAGGTCTATAAAGAGTTTGTGTAGCTTAGCTATCACTGGTTTTGACTACAGAGACTTCCCTCAGATATTTATCTGGCTGCTGTCCCATTGTTTAGCCGAAAGGATCATGACAGAAGCCATCAGGGATCTCCTGATAACCAGCTCCCCACACCTCAGTCCTTACGCTACTCACTCCTCAGGCCATGAGTGCAGACCACCCCTAAATCTTTTCCTCCTGCCGCTGCATCACCAAGTTCCTGACCTTCCTCCAGATTCCTCTGCCTGAATATCCCATTGATAGAGAAACATTAGCTCTAAACATTCTCCTTTCTTCATGGAGACAGACATAGATGTGATCAAAGGGAGAAGGATAGATGAATACTTGTGGAGCAAATACTGGATCTGTGGCTATGGACCCTTTTGCCATTTTAGAAAGAGGTCTGTTGTAGGTATGGCCTTTTGGGAATATATGGAAATCTGGTGTGCTGTAGTGTCCATGTTCTGTTATACTCGTTCTATTTTTTTTTTTTTTTACTCATTCTATTTTTGCTGTATGTCAAATGTTTGAGGGCCTAATATGTGTTAGATACTACTAGAGAGATTTGCACAAATAAATCGGGACCATGGAATGAAGGAAAAAGGGTTGCACAGCCATTCCAATATGAAAAAGGGAAGGAGAGATGCACAGGATCTTGTGGGAATTCACTGAGCAGAGTCTGAATGTGTATTGTGTTTTGTAAAAGCACTAATTTCTTCTAAATTTTACTTGGCCTTTTCTAGTTGTCTCCTAAAAAGACTTGGGAAGGATTCATTGGCGGTTTCTTTTCCACGGTCGTGTTTGGATTCATTGTGAGTTTTTATTTTACTTACATTTTGAAAAACGGTAGCAAGTTCATCCTAAACTAAAGTCTATCCTAAACCTAAAAGAATAATATCACAAAATGCTAATAATGTATGTACTGAAACCCACTAAACAGAATCTGTTCTGTATCCCAGGAGCTCCCATCCTGGCCTCCTCAGAATCCCCGGGGAGCTCACACAGCATCTACATCCCAGTCCTATCCCCCGTCAGTTAACTCCCCCAGTGGATTCTAATGTACAACTAGGCCTGAGACCCTGAGCTGTTATGTTTTGACAGCTTCTAACAGCTGTTCTGCCTTGGGGACACAGGTGCTGGGACAGGTGGTGGCTTTGAGTAAAAGCAGAGAATGCAAATAATGTTGAAGAGCTCTGCCTCCTTAATACGTGCTGCTGCTCGGCTTAGCGGGTGCTCACTGCTGTGAGCCCAACTTGCAGGGAAAGTTTGTTAGATTATTATGCTAAGCGAAATGGATCACAAACACAGAAAAAGTCGAAAACCATATGACTTCACTAATATGTGGGATGTAAAACTGAAAGCTACAAAGGAACAAGACAAATAAAGAAACAAAAACTCATAGACACAGACAATAGTTTAGTGGTTACCAGAGGGTAAGAGGGGAGGGGTGGTAGATGAGGTTAAAGGGGGTCAAATGTATGGTGATGGAAGGAGAACTGACTCTGGATGGTGAGCACACAGTGTGATGTATAGACGATGTATTACAGAATTGTGCACCTGAAACCTATGTAATTTCACTGTTGTCACCCTAATAAATTTTAATTTTAAAAAATTGATGTTCACTGTTAGCCATGACTAATGGATCTTGTGCATGTTTTAAAAATTAGTTTGCAGCTATGGAATTTAGGTTTTTATCAAGAAGTATCTTATGAGAATCAATAAAGGTACAGTAAAATGTCTGGATATAAAATAAATATGCAACAAAATTACTGTTAGGAAGTTTAATTTTTTAAGAGTCCAGTCCTTGACAGTTCTAGAATATATTCCATAGCCAAATAATGGAGTAACTAGTAACAACGTGGAGCTTTGCAAGGGAGCAATATACGAATAAATGAAAATGTATCAGGTTCCTGAATGGGAAAACCATCATAAATTGTCTGTTTAATATACAGGTTTAGTTCATGCTCAGTGAAAATTCCAGTAGAATTTGATAAAATTAATGCAGTGTTTATGTTGTAGAATATTGATAATAGTTGATAAATAAAATAATAAAAAGGGATCTAGTCCTATCCAAATGCTTATACTTACAGAGAAGGGATAATGCGAGCATTATCAAGTTAAATGATAGTATAAGAATTTGATATTGTTAAAGACTAATTTAGAAATACTATAAGAAAAGCCGTATCATTGGAGGAAAATAAAGAGCTACCCTATAAGAATGTAATCATGACAAAATAATGAGGAGGGCAATTATATATTTTTTAATAAGTGATTTTGAGTAAACTGGTTGTTTAGAAGCAAAATCAGTTTCTATCCATTCCTACTGTTACATTTGTACTTCTGTTAACCATTTTTGAGCAATATAATGGAGTGAATGGCTGCAAAAGAGGATAAATTGTCTTAGAATAGTGGTGCTTCTCACATATACTTTGGGAAAAAAATTTTAGATCACTTGTTATTTATTAATTGATGAAATTAATATAAACTTTATTTAATGAATTTCAGTCCTGTACTCTTCCATACCTTATGATTGTTCGCTTCTGCTAATATTAATTATGTGTACTTTAGAAAAGTAAAATCTTGTTGTGTAATTGTCCCGACCGGCAGGACAATGCAACGTGGGACGAGGGGAAGAAACCTGTTGAGGATGAAAAAAAAAGGGGAGACAGGAGACGCGAAGAATGGAGGCAAGACAGGGATCTGATCAAGCCTCAAAATTTTATTAAGATGGCGGGTTATATATATAGCTATGTCAGATGGGGGTGGGATATGCTATGTCATAGGGTGGCGAGGTACTTGTCGCGGGCTGATAGGCTAGGACAGGGTGATGCCATATGAGGTACAAGGAAATGGGCAGGCTCTGGGTTTGGCGCGCGCGGGCTCTGGGTTTGGCGCGCGCGGGCTCTGGGTTTGGCGCGCGCGGGCTTTGGGTTTTGTGACCAGGAAGTTCTGCCTAGGCAAGGCCTGGGGATTTCTATGGCTTCCGACATGTAATGTTTATTTAAATGTTCAAAGCAGCTTCTTTTTCTCTCTTTCCTCTTCCCTCTTTTTATTGTGCTCATACAGAGATAATAACCTCATTGATTTCCAAAGCCTTTTGTTTGTCAGTGGCTTTTCAAAGTCTTTTATTGGATCAGTTGTGACCATCTATCTAACTTTGAAACTACATAGCAGAATATGAATGGAAAGAAATTTTGGCACTCTGTCTCTCACCTGTCTGCTGACAAACACACACACACACACACACACACACATAATATTTCATTAACTGTTCCATGAACTCTTGCTTTCTTATTCAGGCTGCTTATGTGTTATCCAAATACCAGTACTTTGTCTGTCCGGTGGAATACCGAAGTGAGGTCAACTCCTTCCTTACAGAATGCGAGCCCTCAGAACTTTTCCAGCTTCAGAGTTATTTGCTTCCTCCCTTTCTAAAGGCAGTGCTGAGACGGGTAAGATAAAAATGGTGGTGGATCCTCCATGCTAAAGATTAAGCTTCATTTAAAAGTAGGATTAAGATTTTTACAAGAAATTGATTTCTGTAGAATTTTTTTTAAGCTAAAAAGATTATTTTTTATTTCTTTAGAATTTTTAATTCTATGATACAGAAGTGGTTTCATTGCCTGCTTAGCATCCATAATACATCCTATCCCTTTGTAATTTCCCTTTCTTGAACATAAAATGAATATTATCATCATAAACCAGTTATGTATTAGGAGTTTACTTGCCTTATGGTTTGAATACTGATGGTAATTTATCTTGTATTTGTTTTGAAAACATTTTTCAATGTTCCTTAGATTTCTACAAATTGAACGAGTTACAGTGAATTTCACATGTAACTGACATGAATTGACTCAATTTAAAAATTAATTAAAGTTTACCAGCTCAAAGATTCCTAGATTTTTAGGGGAACTTTGTTAGTACAGAGAGCTACTGCTTCTAAAAATCAGTTTCCCTTCCAAAAGCACACGACTTTTACTTAAAGGCAACCTTGAGGTCTCACAAGAAAGGATTTTGACATGCTGTCCAGCTAGAACCCTGCTGATGGATGCCATGGGGACTGATGGGTGGTTACTTAAAATGGGGAATCAAATAATTGTGTGTGTGTACACATGTGTACATGTGTGTATATGAAACATTTTAGTTTTAACTAAAGTCTGTAATTTTTGAGAAGCACGTTAACCAATAAATTATTTCTCATAGATTCGAAGAATTTTTCCTGTGTCTAAGCCATCTGTTATCTGCTGTAAAACTTTTTGATACTGCCAGTCTTTGATTAGGGGAAGGCCATTGCTTCAAAAACAGGTCCAAAGATTGGTGCTCTCAATGATGGTTGTTAAACCACACCCATTAAGCACTATCTACAATTCGTAGTTTCAGTTTATTTCAAGTGGAGCAAGAACTAAAAATTTACAAAATAATCTCAATTTTTAATGATCTCTTCCGCAAATCTTTTATAATTGTCTTGCTGATGCTTATTTTGGTAATTTTTTTTAAAGCAACTTATTTTCATGAGTTTCCATGGCATTTAACTTAGTTTTAAGAGAAAGACCAACTTTCCCCTCACTTTGTCATATGACATTAAATAAGATACAAAATTAAAATACATAATTACCAAAAAAAGTACTACTGGTAAAAAACGAATACAGAAATTAACTCAAATGATATTTGGTAAGCTTACAATTCAAGGGTTGTAGAAATTGCTGGACGAACTGGAAAGTAGACAGTCAGCTGCAAAATTTTAGTGTGCCAGGTGCTGTCAGGATGCATGCAGAGGGCCTGGAGGGCATTGCCTAAGTGGAGGATGGAAATGAGAGCTTACAATATATTTTTCTCCCATGATGCTGAAAGTTTGTGAAATTAACAAAAATGTGGCCTATGCTTTGACTTACTACTTCTATCATGGTTCTTAGTTTAGGTGACATGCTCAAATACAATTTTAATGCAGTTAGCCCCAACCCCTCTCTTCTTTTTTCCCATTTTTTTAGGAAACAGTGAGCTTATATCCTTTCCAGATACACAGCATTGCTCTTTCAACGTTTGCATCTTTGATTGGCCCATTCGGAGGCTTTTTTGCCAGTGGATTCAAAAGAGCTTTCAAAATCAAGGTGTGTGTTTAGATTCTTTGTTACATTATTAGAGAATATAATTAGAGAATGTAATATAGCTGGAATTTGTTTCTCTATTGGTCTCACATATTAAGGCCTTGGGCAAAAACTTTTACATCCTCTTTGTTTCAGCCTCACAGAAATGTTTCCTGGCTGATTTAAGTGTATTCTTTCTTGTTAGATTTTGGTCGTGCCATGTTAATACATTTTAAAGTGTCATGTGAGCTTCTTTTACAGGAATGGCATGTGACAAGTACAGAATCTTGGTCCTTCAAGTGCACATCTGAGAATTCTGTCATGAATTTTCTGAAGTTTACTCTGTTGCCCCAGCCTCACATGAAAGGACATGTAGGAGAGCCTTTGGATATGTAACCGTCCATTCGACCAGATCAGGGGTCAGCAAACTCATTCTGTAAAGGACCAAATCATATGTTTATTAATCATATTGCCACTACTCAACTCTGAATCCTGCCACTATAGTGTCAAAGCCCTGCGGACAAGAAGTCTATCAATGAATAATGGGTTTTAATAAAACTTGATTTACAGAAACAGGCAGTGGGCTGGATTTGGTCTGTGGGACATGGTTTGCTGATCCCTGTTCCAGATACTTAAAACTATCTTTCTTTTTTTTTAATTTAGATTCTCATAAAGTGACGTATATTTGCCCTATTATGTCACTTTTCCTCACATGGCTTCACTAAATTAAGATCGAATGTTGTGCCATTAGAAGTTAGAGAGTGGCAGCTGAAGATTGGAGGTGGAGGGGTAAGGACAGGCCTCTTAGAGGAGGTGGCATTTGAACAGGGACCTGAGAAAAGAAGAAGAAGGAGTCCTGCAGAGAAATCTAAGGAAGAGAGTTCCAGCGAGTGCAAAGGAGTGGAGGAATAGCCTGTTTGAAGGGGAGCAAGAACAGTGTGGCTGTGGCAGAGAGTAAGTCAGACGGCAGAGGTGGGTGGCGCTAGAGCGAGTAAGGCCCCGGAGACCAAGGAGATAAGTTTACTTAGTGAGGACTTGCAGTGGGGCAGGTACGGTGTTAGGCAGGAGGAAAAGTGCGTACGATGTTCCTGTTCTCAGATGCTGACCACGTATTAGGGGAGAGAAGACACGTCCACAAAGGACCACAGCAATGGCTGTGCATGATGAGTGTTCTGTAAAGGCCGTCAGTCCACAGTCGCACGGAACTGAGTTACCATGAGTGGCTTTCCTGTGCTTCAGTTAGCACGGCAGACAAGGAAGGAAATGTGTTGGCAAAAATTAACTAAAGAATTTCTCAATAATTGTTTTAAACAGAGAAATGTTATATTTAGAATGGTATTTTCTTTAATGGTCTCCAATCCAAGGTTTCTTGTTGAACACAGATTTTTTTTTTTTTTTTGCATGTCTGAAAGGAAGGTGTAATTGCCGTTGCATTTTAGATGTTTTCAGGTTGTCTGAGTAAACTGGAAGAGGAATTAGTCATTGCCATTTCCTGGGCACTCAGACATGTGGATACATCTGTACAGTCTATTTGCAGGGGCTTACTAACTGTTCCCTTAATTTTGCTGTTTAATGGACTAATGTGTCCCAAAGGAACTCTCTATTTTGATTTTCTGTTTACCCCAACACTTAAACTGCTGTGATATTTAGTCTTCTTTTTTTATTTCAGAATATTAGGATAAATATGAGTTAGAACCACTGTACTCCTGTCCACAACACTACATTAGCTCCCCACATAGTTGCTGCTTAAACAGAAAAGTAGGCGATGACAGTAGTAGATTAGTACCAGCTGATAGCACTTTTGATTCAGAAAGTTTTATTAACTAAAAAAAGTTAGTGCGAGATTTAATTAATATTTAATTAGTGTTATTTGAATGTTTTGGGTCAATTCAGTAATTGTTCTAACGTGACATATTCACAAGATGTAGTTTTAATCTGTTGAACATGTTCTAATAAGTTCGCAGTTAGTGGGAAAATCTCCAATATTAAACTATTTTCTTTAGTGTCCACGATGCCCACGAAACATTTACAGATCGGAATTGTATAGCAGGTGATTTAAAAAGAAAAGCTTTGCTGATCCTTTTGTTTGTTTCTGAAGGACTTCGCGAACACCATCCCTGGACACGGCGGGATAATGGACAGATTTGATTGCCAGTACCTGATGGCCACGTTTGTGCACGTCTACATAACAAGTTTCATAAGGTGCTTTCAGGGCGTTGAAAAGTGTTTTATTGGGTCACCTCTTGAAGTTCTACTTGCCATAGGCGTTAGTATGAATACGCAACTTTTTCCTGTCAGTGGTAATCTAGAATATCAGAAGGGAACGGCGGTGGCCCCTGTTGTTGCGTCACACGGGTAGCCCTGAGCAGTACGGTGAGGTTATAATTATGCTACATCCATTTGAACCACTTCGAAAAACAATTAATATATGTCATGGTCTTCAGAGGGCCCTGTTAAAACCCATTTAATGTGGAGGGCACTGGATTGCACCATCAGATGATTTAATTTCTCAACTGTTGGTATGGCAATGATAGTCAATATGGAGACTTAAAAAGGAGGACATAGCAATTCATCCAGTCTCCCAGTGATTACTTGGGGGGCTGTTATGTGTTTGCAAATGTTCTAGACACACATATAGCTAAGAACAGAACAAACCAAATCCCTGTCCTCAGAGCTTACATTCTTATCGGGGAGTTGGAGGGAGAAGGGGCAGAAGTGGACAACAAACAAACAAATATAGCTTGTTAGGTGGCTATAAGTGCTATAGAGAAAAATAAAATAGGCCAGGGGATTATGGTTGTGTGGTTAGTGGGGAGGAGATGTGGGGTGGGGTGAGTGGACGGGTGTTGCTATTTTATATAAGGTGGTTTATTCTTGTTTTTAAACTTAATGTTTTGGATCTGCCCTAAAATGCCAGTTTTGGGTGTGGAAGCTAACCACGTAATTTTATTTTCCATGATCTCCACTAGTGCCATAAAAAACATGTATTTCCTTCATAGAGTTATTTGGATTGAAACTTATATTTATAGATCTCCAAATATACATTTTAAATATACTCAAAGCAGCGTGAGAATTTTTGTATTAACACAGTCTTCTTGGGCAGTTTTGTTAGGAGTTAATCTATTTCTTTAATCTATTTGGTTAATCTTTTCAAAGAATCAAATTCTGGCATTGTTAACTTTCTCTACTGTATATTTGTTTTCCATTTCATTGATGTCTACTCTCATCTTATATTTCTTCATCTATTTCTAGGTTCAATTTGCTGTTCTTTCTCAAACTAGAGATAAAGCTTAGATTATTGATTTTTAGCCTTCTTGTCTAATATATTCATCTAAGATTATAAATTTTCTCTTAAGTACTACTTTTTTCTCATCCTACAGGTTGTCTTTGTATTTTCATTATTCCGTTACAAATATTTTCCGATTTCCAGTATTATACCTTCTTTGACACATATATTATTTAGAAGTATGTTGATTAGTTTCCAAATAAAAGGAGCTTTTTCTCATTCTTCTTCCTTCATTGATTTTTGCCTTAATTCCACTATCATCAGAAAACATACTCTATTATTTCAGTACTTCACATTTGTTGAGACTTGTTTTATGCCCCAGTATCCTGTCTACTCAGTTACATGTTCCAAGTGCACATGAGACAAATGTGCCTTCTGCAGTTTCTGGATGGCGTGTTGTATGTCAGTCAGTTGGGTGACGTTTAGCTAAATCTTCTGTACTGACTTTTTTTTTTACTATCCACTCTTTTTTGTCAAAATCTCCTGCTATGATTGTAAATTTACCTATTCCTATTTTTAATTCTATCAGTTTTTGCTTTACATATTTTGAGGTTGTATTAAGTATATCCATATTTAGGGCTGTCACATCTCCCTGCTGAATCACTCCTAATGCCATTATATAATGTCCATCTTTATATACTATTTGGGTAGTCAAGCCCATTTTGGGTATGAGAATAGCTACATAACCCTTCTTTTGGTTAGTGTTTGCATAGTATTTCTTTGTGTATCCTTTTATTTTTAGCATTCCCTTATCCTTATGTTGAAAGTGTTTCTCTTTTCTAACACGCATATAGCTGGGGTTTTCTTGTTTGCTTTTTTATAAGCTAGTTGACAATCTTTGTCCTTTTTTTGGATTATTCACTCCATTTCTGTGATTTATTTACTGATATATATTTGAGTATTCCTAATTAGGAGTTAATTTGAACTCTTTATTTTAAGAAGATAGTAGCTTTTCGGGCATTAACTCTTTTTTCGTGATGAGCTTCTCTCCCAGTAGAGAGAAGTCATGTTGAGCCATGTTGTCTGCCATTTGAAAACAGATATTTAGACTCTCAGGAGTACAGGGCTAGTGGCAGGACGCAGCTAGCTGGGAGCACCTGCTGACATAATTTTGCATTTAGCTGAACTTGCTAGAATAGTCTTCCTATTCTCTGTGGGCCCCTATACTGGGTTCATGTTATGAAGTTGCTGAATCTTTTGAAGAAATGTAAGACAAGCTGTGTCCTGACTTGAGTATATGGTGTCTGTGAGCCACATGCATGAAGGTGACTCATGGGATGGCTAGATCTGCATATTGTGCAATTTTTTAAATCCAAGATTTTGGTCATGAGATCGTTATGTAGCAGGCATTTCTTTGTTGCTGGGTTTTCGACTCAGATACTCCATTCGAACTGAACAGCCCTATTGTAAGTCATCGGTTTAATTACCCTTGTGAATATCTTTGTACCATTCTCTCTCTGTTACTTATATCTTGCTTTTTCCTGTTGGATTTTACTCATTGCTCTTCACAAAAAGTAAGCTGTACTTTTCATATTTCAGGAGACTGTAGAAATTACACAGAACAATACATATACATGAAAACCTGAATTAGGTTCATTCCGAATTTGACAAAGGAGCACTTTAGAAGATCACACAGGTGGCCTCCAGTTTATAAATGGGCTGAGTTCTAGAGCCCAGGGAGTGGGAAACTGCAATCCCCTGTTGTCATAGTGTCACAGCAGGGAAAGGTGTGAGGGTAGGAGTCCTGTGCCAGACCTTTTCTGACTCGGAGCGCGCCGTGGAAGGTGGCACGAGAAGGGCGGGAGCGGGGATGTTGGAGGAGCTGACGCAAAGGAGGCTCCCCGAGGAGAGGACCCTGCGGTGTCCCTGGGCTCATTTTCTCCCCACTGGGACTGCTGGGGGAGGCGGCCGAGGAGGGCAGGGCTCCCCTTCTCCTTGTCCGCCTTTCCACTAGAGCAGATCCACTTTTATCTCCTTTCTTATATTGGGATTTACCTAAGACTCTCTGTGGCACCTATTGTAGATCCCAGGTAGAAATTCAGTGCTAGGCTCAGAACCTGTGTGTCCTGTCTCTCGAACATTCCTAGCTCCCCAGTGGTATTTCTTCAACAAACTACCTTCCATTGTCAGAAATTTCTTTGAAGCTAAAAATTTAAAGGATATTTTCATGTTCTCTTTTGGTTTATCCTCACCCACGAGGAATTTTGCTCCTTTCTATACAGGGTAGTTTCTGTGTCTGTCTAAGCCCAGGATTCATTATCTATTCCCACCTCTAATTCAGGTTGCCCTTTTGAGAATTTTTATAGAACTTAAGATATGTGGCCTCCTGTATTGCCTAGTATTGTTCCTGAACTTAGTGTTTGTGCATTTTTACCACATTTAAACTGCCTACCTCTCAACAGAGAATCATTTTGGGATTATTTTCCTACCATTGACACTAAAATTGGGCATTAAAGTGAGCTCTGATCAAGAGTTATTTCAATTCTGTAAAGATTGCTAGATTACACTTAAATACAGGGTTTACTTTAAACCCTGCATATGCTTCCTTTAGCTCTCTTAAAATAGCATGAACTTTGTCTCTTCTGCTTTGTTATCAGGGGTCCAAATCCCAGCAAAGTGTTACAGCAGTTGTTGGTGCTTCAACCAGAACAGCAGTTAAATATATATAAAACTCTGAAGACTCATCTCATTGAGAAAGGAATCCTACAGCCTGCACTGAAGGTATAACTGGTTCCAGAGAAGGGAAGGACTGAACTGACAACAAGGAATTCTACAGAAAAGCACTAACGGATACAATTTTGTAAATGTACAGAAAAATGGTTAAAAATGCAATAGATTGAAGATTTACAGACATGAATGTTTCTTCTCTGAAATTACTGTGAATATTTAACACTTACTTGATCTACGTTATGAATTAAGTAGCAAATTATCTTCAAAACGTCCTGTACTTTTCCTAAAGTGTATTTTCTGATGTCAACTTCCTTCCCCTTACTTGCCATTTTCATAATTTAAAAGACTTGCATTTTAGAGTCAAACACTGTAAAATGAGTAAATTGAGGATGTCTTACGATTGCACCTGGCAGTGTGCCCTTTGCACAAATATTTACTTTTGCACTTGGAGCGGCTCTTAATTTTAACAAAATGTTTTATGTAAGGCACAGTAGGAAGTTAGTTCTCCTGCACTTTCTCCTCTTTTAGTCTGAAGTATTTTCTGAAGGACTGAGTTGGATCCTTCCCCTCACCCCCACTCCCTAAAAATAAGTAAGTAATCATTTGCCAGGAAAAAACATTCCACTTTTATAGGTAGGTATGAAATTCAAGCGAGGGAAGCTGAAATTTCTACCATTATTGGCTTGCTAGACAGAGCAGACATCAAACTCTGTTTTCGATAAAGTTGTTTGGAAAAATGTCGCAAAAACTTTTGAAGAGAAACAAAAGAGAATTCTGCTGTGAAGAACATAATGTAGGCATCATCCACAGATTATCTCAACAGATGGGTCAGGAGACAGCATAAGACAGTGACATGTGGCACAGGCCCCCTCGTGGCCAAGTTCCTTGCTTTTCCTTGTTTCCCTGTGAACTGGTTTCTATAAGTTCTATAGCCTTGAGCACAAAGATCAATCTATAGGGTAGTGAGTAGGGATGGTGGCTGAAGTAGAGAGGGGGGGTGTTGGGCTGAGCACAAGTGACCCATGTCCAGATAAGGCTCTGCGTGCCTGTCCTGGGTGCCTCCCTCCTGGTTCCCTGGGCAGCCCACCGGACACTCACTTGGCAAGAAGGAAGATTGGCCTGGAGACCCAACCCAGACTAACTCCACGGGAATGGCTCATCTTTGTCCCATTCCTCTTTCACGTCATGTAAAACCTGAGGACATCAGCTGATGTTTTTCTTCCAAGAATGAAAATCAAGCAGAAGTGATTCCCACCGAGAACAAAAAGCACATGAATGCCAAACCTTTCCTCTGGTGGACTGGACACTGTAACCAGATAAATTTCTTATCAGTGAATGTAAATAAGCTACTGTTGCTGTGGGCTCTCTGCAACCAACCATATTTATTGTACTGAAGAGTCAGCAATAAACCTTCAGAGGTTGCCTATTGCTCTTTGCCTAAATGTTCAGAGAGGAGAGAAAGATATATTTTAAAGAATGTTTTGCTAATGAAAAGAGTAAATATTTTTGTTTAAATCAGAAACAAATTTCGATTATTTTATATTTCTGTTCTACTCCTATACCTACAATAAAAGATTGTAGATATGCCTGGTTCCACTGTAGATATTCCTGGGATGTAATCTATAACTAGCAGCTTTATCATGTGCATTATGGGAGATGTAGTTAAACTCAGTACCGAGAGTCTGGTATCTTGGTTTGGCATACATTCAGTTGATTCACTACCACTGTATGTGTTCGGTCAGCGTTATTTCATATTACTCCATAAAAACCTAGATGTAGCATTGGTAGTGTTATTACAGGAGGGAATGATCACTTTTAAAATCAGGCTATGTACAAGTTAATTTTCAGCATTTTGTTATTTGCCTCGTAAAAGCTCCAGATGTTGATCACAAAAGAATTTAGCATACCAAAGTTTAAAAATAAAATGGAAAATTGGTAGTAGGAATTTATGTTGAAAACTTGGTGATTTGCACAATAATAACTCCTTGGAGATACATAGTTCCCTCCACATTTTTCTGTAAAGTGATTGGTGAGACACTGCAATACAGAATTATTATATAAGAGAGCATTAGTGAATACATGTATTTTAAAATCAATATTATAAACAAAATACGAAGCTAGAAATATTTGGGGTCACAATAATTTGAAGCTTTCTTCAAATATACTTTTAGAGTTGGGTGTACATTATTCTATATGTAGAAAAGTAAATTGTTACTTTGAACAGAGCTCTAAGGTACCTTTTTAGTGTACTTTTATAGCATAAATATTAAAATACAATATATTTTAGCAAAAGATAGCCATAAAACCCTGACTTTGATCATTTTTATATTTGCACTGTGAAGAGGGCTTAAATTCCAGTATAGCAATGTGGTGGCTGAGAAATGAAAGACTAGAAACTTCCTTCCCAGTAATGGCTAATTGTTCCAAATTAGCAATTTTGGGAGGTACTCTAATGATACTCATTGCTGGAACCTGTGAGATGCAAATGTTTCCTCAGTGCTTTCCCCTTGTGGTGGCACATACACATTTACTGTCTGAAAATGAAAAAAACACCTACTCACCTTTTTGTGTTTTTTTGTCATTTATAGTATTTCTTTGTTTGTACTTTGATTTGAACAAAGCTAGCATCACCTTGTTCAGTGAAAAGAAAAAGTAAAAACAGTGTATATATACTGTATATGGGAGAGAGATAGCTTCTGATATGTGTCCGTCAGTTTTCAGAATCTTTTACTGAAACAGATAGGAAAATAAAACGAATGAATCACATTTTGACTTTGTCATGCCATTTTCTCACTGGAGAAGAAACATTCGTTCAACTTGTGTTTACAGAGTGATGATGGATATAAATAAGTCTTGTATATTGTGTGTGTTCCATCACCAACACTAAGAGTGACATCTTCAGGGATGGGGATAATTAAGCTCTGCTGGTGACTGAACGTGTGTTTGTAGCGAGGTGATGTCCTTTTGGCATAGTAAGTACTGAATGTCTGTAGCACTTTCCAGAGTTTATAATTTACTTCTGTGACTCTCTGATCTAGTCCTCACTAGAGTTGTACGTTACCTCTGTTTTGTTCGGCCGTGGGGTTCCCAGTGTTTGGCTCAATGCCAGCACTCCCTAGGCCCTCAAGCATCTGAACAAATGGATGGGTTTGGAGTCTGAAGACCCACCTGTGCACATTCGCACTTGTGTCTCTTGGACAGCCCCTCCCTAGTTTTCGAAAAAAAACTAGGACAGCCCCTACCCTAGTTTTCATTTTGCAAAACTCTGAGATGGGCTTCATTATTCCTAGTTCCTGGGGTCGTTTTAAGGCTTAAGTGAAAACTCGCGAATGGCCTTGATTTGTGTCCAGCCTAGAGCTGATTGGTAATCTCTAGTTCCCTTTCTAATTCCTATCTGCTCCTCTCCTGTTCCCCACCTCCGGTGGGAAGCGACAGTTTGGTAGCACTGCACAGAAACGTAACTACATCTCTGGCCACATCTGATTTAGGTGGTGTTAAGGGAAGTGTTCTTTGGGTGACAGCACATCAGTTCACTTTGGCAAACCTGGAATGGCTACCAGCACTGTGCTTTTTTGTTCTAGAACTAATAAAAACATCAGAACTAGTAGTTCTCTGCCTAGTTTGAAAACGGCGACTGGACTTGGAGCTGAGCTGTGCCCTCCACCACTAGATTGAAGGACAACAACTTGACTTGGAGCTGAGGGGTCCTGAGAAAAACACACTGTTCCCCAATAAAGTCCTGAAAATACACACTGTTCCCTTTCCCCAATAAAATCTTAAAATGAAAAAAAACTTGTAAAGAAAAAGAACCAGAAGCTTCAGCTAGTACAGGTAAGACACATTTGAGCCACGGGTCCAAGATGGTGGCATAGGTGGACACATTGTACCCTCTATTTAAAGCAGTTCCTCCTAAGACAACTATGAGCCAATTGAACAGCTTCTGCACAAGAGAGGGACCACATAGAGAATGTCAGGGAACCACGGGAGCTCTTTGGGAGCTGAGGGAACAACCCAGGACCAGAGGAACGGGTGAGCGCCACTGTGTACATTTGCCTGGTACGTGCATAGCAGGCAGGAGCTCCACCCAGGTTCTCTGGCCGACCTGCAGGGCACTGTAGTGCGTCCCCAGCCACCCCTCCTGGAGAAACAGGAGGACACCACAGTGCGCACACGAGGGGCCCCTCCACCCGGAGATTGATCCAGCAGACTGCTGCTTCACAAGGGAAACCCCATAGGCTAGCAGCTGATTTTTCAGAAGCAAGTTTACAGTCCAGAAGGGAGTGGCAGGAGATACTTAAAATGCTGAAAGAAAGGAATCTACAATCTAGAATACTATATCTGGCAAGGTTATCATTCAGAATTGAAGGAGAGAGAGTTTCCCAGACAAGCAAAAACTAAAGGATCACACAAACACTAAATTGGCCTTACAAGAAATGTTAACGTGTCTTCTTTACGCAGAAAAGAAAAGGCCATAACCAGAAATAAGAAACTACAGGGGGAAAAAAAAATCTCACTGGTAAAGGCAAATATACAATAATCACAGTGAATCAACCACTTAAAAAGCTAATATAAAGGGTAAAAGACAATAGCAGTAAAATTAACAATAATAGCGATACACAAGACAAAATGACATAAAAAATGACATCCAAAACAGAGTAGAGGAGGGAGTAAAAATGTGCTTTTAGAATGAGATTGAACTTAAATGCCTATCTGCTTAAAATAGACTGCTGTGGATATAGATAGATATATATGAACCTCAGGATAACCATAAACCAAAAACATACAAAAATACAGAAAAAATAAAGAGACAAGAATCCAATCAAAGCACTAAAGAAAACCAACAAATCAAACAGGAAGAGATCAAGATAAGAAGAAAGGAACAGCAAAGAACACAAAAACAACCAAAAAACCCCAATGAACTAAACAGCAATAAGAACATACCTATCAATAATTTCTCTAAATGTAAATGAATTAAATCCTCCAATCAAAAGACATAGGGTGGCAGAATAAATAAAAAGACAAAACACATCACCCATTTATATGCTGCTTACAAGAGAACTCGCTTTAGATTGGAAGACTCAAGACTGAGAGTGAGGGGATGGGAAAAGATATTCCATGCAAATAGAAACCAAAAGAAAGCTGGGGTAGCAATAGTCAACAAATAGACTTCAAAACAACGGATGTAAAAACAGTCAAAGCAGGACATTACATAATTTTAAAGGGGTCAATCTATGAAGAGGATATGACACTTATAAATATCTATGCACCTAACAGGAACACCCAAATATATAAAGCAAATATTAATGGACATAAAGGCAGAAATTAATAGTAATATTATAATAGGTATTTTAATATTCCACTTACCTCAATGGATAGATCACCCAGACAGAAAATTAATAAGGAAATAATGGCTTCAAATGCCACATTAGACGATTTTGACTTGATAGGTAATTATAGAGCATTTCATCCCCAAACTAAACATCACACATTTTTCTAAAGTGCACATGGAATATTTTCCAGGATAGATTACCTACTTGGTCATAAAACAAGACTCAATAAATTCAAGAAAACTGGAATTATATCAAGTATATTTTCTGATCACAATGGCATGAAACTAGAAACCAACTACAGGAAGAAAACTGGAAAAAACACAAATGTGTGGATAGTAAACAACAGGCTTCCAAACAACCAATGAATCAAGCATGAAATAAAAAACTACCCTGAGACAAATTAAAATTAAAACACTACAAAATTTATGGGACACAGTAAAAATAATTGTAAGAGAAAAGTTTATAGTTATACAGGCCTACCTCAAGATGCAGGAAAAATCTCAAACAATCTAAATTTATAACTAAAGAAATTAGAAAAAGAAGAACAAAGAAGACCCAAAGTAGAAGAAGGAAATGATAATGATCGGAGTGGAAATAAACAAAATAGAAAAATAAAAAAACACACAATAAAAAGGATTTATGAAACTAATAGCTGATTCTTTGAAAGGAAAAATAAAATTGATGAGCCTCTAGCCAGACTCATCAAGCAGAA